>NC_082717.1:111759740-112128595 GCF_030144855.1 Hypanus sabinus | reverse complement strand
CCTGCCCATCCCTGGCTCCTGGGCAATTTTGGATCAGGCCATGTGCTGGGGTCTCGAGTCACATATATTATAGACGGGGTAATGGTGTCGGATCTACTGACTTTCAGAAAGTGGAGCGGTGCAAATGCCTCTGCAGGTACCAATGGTGCTGAGGTAGAGATAGTTTGGACCTTCAAATTCGTGGGTGAGAACATAATCAATAACTTATCTTGGTCCAGTCATGTAGCTTCTATGGCCACGAGAGCTCACCAGCTTCTCTAATTCCACATGAGGCTAATGAAATTCAGAATATCCCCACTGACCCTCACCTATTTGTATCGATGCACCAGGGAAGGTATCCTACCATACTCGAGATTGCAAAAAATTGCAGAGTTGTGGACACATCCCAATTTATCATGTAAACCAGCTTCTCTTCCATTGAGCGTGCCTGGGGAATAAAGTCAATGTAATCGAAGACCATTCCTCCCCCAGACGTTCTTTCCTCGTCCCTCTTCTCCCCTGCCCCTGACGTTCTTTCCTCGTCCCTCTCCTCTCCTCCCCCAGATGTTTTTTCCTCGTCCCACTCCTCTCCTCCCCCAGACGTTCTTTCCTCGTCCCACTCCTCTCCTCCCCCAGACGTTCTTTCCTCGTCCCACTCCTCTCCTCCCCCAGACGTTCTTTCCTCGTCCCACTCCTCTCCTCCCCCAGACGTTCTTTCCTCGTCCCACTCCTCTCCTCCCCCAGACGTTCTTTCCTCGTCCCACTCCTCTCCTGCCCCTGACGTTCTTTCCTCGTCCCACTCCTCTCCTGACCCAGACATTCTTTCCTCGTCCCACTCCTCTCCTGTGCCCGACGTTCTTTCCTCGTCCCACTCCTCTCCTCCCCCAGACGTTCTTTCCTCGTCCCACTCCTCTCCTGCCCCTGACGTTCTTTCCTCGTCCCACTCCTCTCCTGACCCAGACATTCTTTCCTCGTCCCACTCCTCTCCTCCCCCAGACGTTCTTTCCTCGTCCCACTCCTCTCCTCCCCCAGACATTCTTTCCTCGTCCCACTCCTCTCCTCCCCCTGACGTTCTTTCCTCGTCCCTCTCCTCTTCTCCCCCAGACGTTCTTTCCTCGTCCCACTCCTCTCCTCCCCCAGACGTTCTTTCCTCGTCCCACTCCTCTCCTGCCCCTGACGTTCTTTCCTCGTCTCTCTCCTCTCCTGCACCAGATGTTCTTTCCTCGTCCCTCTTCTCTCCTGCACCAGATGTTCTTTCCTTGTCCCATTCCTCTCCTGCACCAGATGTTCTTTCCTCGTCCCACTCCTCTCCTCCCCCAGATGTTCTTTCCTCGTCCCACTCCTCTCCTCCCCCTGACGTTCTTTCCTCATCCCACTCCTCTCCTGCACCAGATGTTCTTTCCTCGTCCCACTCCTCTCCTGCCCCTGACGTTCTTTCCTCATCCCACTCCTCTCCTGCACCAGATGTTCTTTCCTCGTCCCACTCCTCTCCTGTGCCCGACGTTCTTTCCTCGTCCCACTCCTCTCCTGTGCCCGACGTTCTTTCCTCGTCCCACTCCTCTCCTGTGCCCGACGTTCTTTCCTCGTCCCACTCCTCTCCTGTGCCCGACGTTCTTTCCTCGTCCCACTCCTCTCCTGCACCAGATGTTCTTTCCTCGTCCCACTCCTCTCCTGTGCCCGACGTTCTTTCCTCGTCCCACTCCTCTCCTGTGCCCGACGTTCTTTCCTCGTCCCACTCCTCTCCTGCCCCTGACGTTCTTTCCTCGTCCCTCTCCTCTCCTGTGCCCGACGTTCTTTCCTCGTCCCTCTCCTCTCCTCCCCCAGACGTTCTTTCCTCGTCCCACTCCTCTCCTGCCCCTGACGTTCTTTCCTCGTCCCACTCCTCTCCTGCCCCTGACGTTCTTTCCTCATCCCACTCCTCTCCTCCCACAGACGTTCTTTCCTCGTCCCACTCCTCTCCTGCCCCTGACGTTCTTTCCTCGTCCCACTCCTCTCCTGTGCCCGACGTTCTTTCCTCGTCCCATTCCTCTCCTGTGCCCGACGTTCTTTCCTCGTCCCACTCCTCTCCTGTGCCCGACGTTCTTTCCTCGTCCCACTCCTCTCCTGTGCCCGACGTTCTTTCCTCGTCCCACTCCTCTCCTGACCCAGACATTCTTTCCTCATCCCACTTCTCTCCTGCCCCCGACGTTCTTTCCTCGTCCCACTTCTCTCCTGCCCCTGACGTTCTTTCCTCGTCCCACTCCTCTCCTGCACCAGATGTTCTTTCCTCGTCCCTCTTCTCTCCTGCACCAGATGTTCTTTCCTTGTCCCATTCCTCTCCTGCACCAGATGTTCTTTCCTCGTCCCACTCCTCTCCTCCCCCAGATGTTCTTTCCTCGTCCCACTCCTCTCCTCCCCCTGACGTTCTTTCCTCATCCCACTCCTCTCCTGCACCAGATGTTCTTTCCTCGTCCCACTCCTCTCCTGCCCCTGACGTTCTTTCCTCATCCCACTCCTCTCCTGCACCAGATGTTCTTTCCTCGTCCCTCTCCTCTCCTCCCTCAGACGTTCTTTCCTCGTCCCACTCCTCTCCTGCCCCTGACGTTCTTTCCTCGTCCCACTCCTCTCCTGCCCCTGACGTTCTTTCCTCGTCCCACTCCTCTCCTCCCCCAGACGTTCTTTCCTCGTCCCACTCCTCTCCTGCCCCTGACGTTCTTTCCTCGTCCCACTCCTCTCCTGTGCCCGACGTTCTTTCCTTGTCCCATTCCTCTCCTGTGCCCGACGTTCTTTCCTCGTCCCACTCCTCTCCTGTGCCCGACGTTCTTTCCTCATCCCACTCCTCTCCTGTGCCCGACGTTCTTTCCTCGTCCCACTCCTCTCCTGACCCAGACATTCTTTCCTCATCCCACTTCTCTCCTGCCCCCGACGTTCTTTCCTCGTCCCACTTCTCTCCTGCCCCCGACGTTCTTTCCTCGTCCCACTCCTCTCCTGCACCAGATGTTCTTTCCTCGTCCCACTCCTCTCCTGACCCAGACATTCTTTCCTCATCCCACTTCTCTCCTGCCCCCGACGTTCTTTCCTCGTCCCACTTCTCTCCTGCCCCCGACGTTCTTTCCTCGTCCCACTCCTCTCCTGCACCAGATGTTCTTTCCTCGTCCCACTCCTCTCCTGACCCAGACATTCTTTCCTCATCCCACTTCTCTCCTGCCCCCGACGTTCTTTCCTCGTCCCACTTCTCTCCTGCCCCCCAACGTTCTTTCCTCGTCCCACTCCTCTCCTGCACCAGATGTTCTTTCCTCGTCCCACTCCTCTCCTGTGCCCGACTTTCTTTCCTCGTCCCATTCCTCTCCTGACCCAGACATTCTTTCCTCATCCCACTTCTCTCCTGCCCCCGACGTTCTTTCCTCGTCCCACTTCTCTCCTGCCCCCCAACGTTCTTTCCTCGTCCCACTCCTCTCCTGACCCAGACATTCTTTCCTCATCCCACTCCTCTCCTGCACCCGACGTTCTTTCCTCGTCCCACTCCTCTCCTGCACCCGACATTCTTTCCTCATCCCACTTCTCTCCTGCACCCGACGTTCTTTCCTCGTCCCACTCCTCTCCTGCCCCTGACGTTCTTTCCTCGTCCCACTCCTCTCCTCCCCCAGACGTTCTTTCCTCGTCCCACTTCTCTCCTGCCCCCGACGTTCTTTCCTCGTCCCACTCCTCTCCTGCACCAGATGTTCTTTCCTCGTCCCACTCCTCTCCTGACCCAGACATTCTTTCCTCATCCCACTTCTCTCCTGCCCCCGACGTTCTTTCCTCGTCCCACTTCTCTCCTGCCCCCGACATTCTTTCCTCGTCCCACTCCTCTCCTCCCCCAGACGTTCTTTCCTCGTCCCACTCCTCTCCTGCCCCTGACGTTCTTTCCTCGTCCCACTCCTCTCCTGTGCCCGACGTTCTTTCCTTGTCCCATTCCTCTCCTGTGCCCGACGTTCTTTCCTCGTCCCACTCCTCTCCTGTGCCCGACGTTCTTTCCTCGTCCCACTCCTCTCCTGTGCCCGACGTTCTTTCCTCGTCCCACTCCTCTCCTGACCCAGACATTCTTTCCTCATCCCACTTCTCTCCTGCCCCCGACGTTCTTTCCTCGTCCCACTTCTCTCCTGCCCCCGACGTTCTTTCCTCGTCCCACTTCTCTCCTGCACCAGATGTTCTTTCCTCGTCCCACTCCTCTCCTGACCCAGACATTCTTTCCTCATCCCACTTCTCTCCTGCCCCCGACGTTCTTTCCTCGTCCCACTTCTCTCCTGCCCCCGACGTTCTTTCCTCGTCCCACTCCTCTCCTGCACCAGATGTTCTTTCCTCGTCCCACTCCTCTCCTGACCCAGACATTCTTTCCTCATCCCACTTCTCTCCTGCCCCCGACGTTCTTTCCTCGTCCCACTTCTCTCCTGCCCCCCAACGTTCTTTCCTCGACCCACTCCTCTCCTGCACCAGATGTTCTTTCCTCGTCCCACTCCTCTCCTGCACCAGATGTTCTTTCCTCGTCCCACTCCTCTCCTGTGCCCGACTTTCTTTCCTCGTCCCATTCCTCTCCTGACCCAGACATTCTTTCCTCATCCCACTTCTCTCCTGCCCCCGACGTTCTTTCCTCGTCCCACTTCTCTCCTGCCCCCCAACGTTCTTTCCTCGTCCCACTCCTCTCCTGCACCCGACGTTCTTTCCTCGTCCCACTCCTCTCCTGCACCCGACATTCTTTCCTCATCCCACTTCTCTCCTGCACCCGACGTTCTTTCCTCGTCCCACTCCTCTCCTGCCCCTGACGTTCTTTCCTCGTCCCACTCCTCTCCTCCCCCAGACGTTCTTTCCTCGTCCCACTTCTCTCCTGCGCCCGACGTTCTTTCCTCGTCCCACTCCTCTCCTGCCTCAGATATTCTCTGCTCTCCCCACTTCCCTTAAGCCAAAGATAAGAAACATTGAAAACAGGCACAGCCAGGCATAACGGCAACTTCCATCCCACTCCCACTGTTATAACACGATGGAACAGACAGCATTTGATGAGAATGATCTCCTGATTTCTCAGCCTACCTGGTCTGGCTATAGCACTGTAAAGTCCACCTGCACTACACTTCCACCATAATTGTAACACCTTATTCTACATTTTGCATTCTCCTCCATCCGTACTACCCGCCGTATCTACCCCCGGAACGATCTGTACTACCCACCGTATCTACCCCCGGAACAATCCGTACTACCCCCGGAACGATCCGTACTACCCGCTGCATCTACCCCCGGAACAATCCGTACTACCCGCCGTATCTACCCCCGGAACGATCTGTACTACCCGCTGTATCTACCCCCGGAACAATCCGTACTACCCCCAGAACGATCTGTACTACCCGCTGTATCTACCCCCGGAACGATCCGTACTACCCGCTGTATCTACCCCCGGAACAATCCGTACTACCCCCGGAACGATCCGTACTACCCGCCGTATCTACCCCCGGAACGATCTGTACTACCCGCTGTATCTACCCCCGGAACGATCCGTACTACCCGCTGTATCTACCCCCGGAACGATCCGTACTACCCGCTGTACCTACCCACGGAACGATCCGTACTACCCGCTGTATCTACCCCCGGAACGATCCGTACTACCCGCTGTATCTACCCCCGGAACGATCCGTACTACCCGCTGTATCTACCCCCGGAACGATCCGTACTACCCGCTGTACCTACCCACGGAACGATCCGTACTACCCGCTGTACCTACCCACGGAACGATCCGTACTACCCGCTGTACCTACCCACGGAACAATCCGTACTACCCGCTGTATCTACCCCCGGAACGATCCGTACTACCTCCAGAACGATCTGTACTACCCGCTGTATCTACCCCCGGAACGATCCGTACTACCCGCTGTATCTACCCCCGGAACGATCCGTACTACCCGCTGTATCTACCCCCGGAACGATCCGTACTACCTCCAGAACGATCTGTACTACCCGCTGTATCTACCCCCGGAACGATCCGTACTACCCGCTGTATCTACCCCCGGAACGATCCGTACTACCCGCTGTATCTACCCCCGGAACGATCCGTACTACCCGCTGTATCTACCCCCGGAACGATCCGTACTACCCGCTGTACCTACCCACGGAACGATCCGTACTACCCGCTGTATCTACCCCCGGAACGATCCGTACTACCCGCTGTACCTACCCCCGGAACGATCCGTACTACCCGCTGTATCTACCCCCCGGAACGATCCGTACTACCCGCTGTACCTACCCACGGAACGATCCGTACTACCCGCTGTACCTACCCACGGAACGATCCGTACTACCCGCTGTACCTACCCCCGGAACGATCCGTACTACCCGCTGTATCTACCCCCGGAACGATCCGTACTACCCGCTGTATCTACCCCCCGGAACGATCCGTACTACCCGCTGTACCTACCCACGGAACGATCCGTACTACCCGCTGTACCTACCCACGGAACGATCCGTACTACCCGCTGTACCTACCCACGGAACGATCCGTACTACCCGCTGTACCTACCCCCGGAACGATCCGTACTACCCGCTGTACCTACCCCCGGAACGATCCGTACTACCCGCTGTATCTACCCCCGGAACGATCCGTACTACCCGCTGTATCTACCCCCCCGGAACGATCCGTACTACCCGCTGTACCTACCCCCGGAACGATCCGTACTACCCGCTGTACCTACCCCCGGAACGATCCGTACTACCCGCTGTACCTACCCACGGAACGATCCGTACTATCTGCTGTATTGAACAATTTGTAGATTGGCATACAAACAAAAGTTTATCACTCTCTCTGAAGAAGTCTTTTCGAGCCGGTATGATGGGTTGGGTCGTTTGAAACGTTGATGAATTCGGAGCCTGGATCAGCACATGGAACTACGACGTTGTCAGCATTTCTGAAACTTGTTTGAGAGAGCGGTCAGGTGATTAACGTACCGGGTTTTTGAAGTTTTGGAGGAAGGGGTCAAAAGAATGCGAGGTGTTGCACCACTAAACACTGAGAACGTCACAGCTGCACTTGGGGAGACGTCGCGGAGGGTTTGAACCCTGAGTCCGTTTGGGTGCTATGGCGGTAGAGGCGAATATATTAGAGCTTTTAAGAGGCTTTTAGATCGGCACATGAATGCGAGGAACTCTTCGTGGGTTTTTGATTTGCATTTTAACTGTTTTGACATCACATTGTGGGCTGAAAAGAGGGTTGGTCTGCTGTATTCTATGTTCTAACTAATTTCTTCAACCAGAAGGTGGTGAACTGTGGGAATTCATTGCTGTGGAAGGCTAAGGAGACCAAGTCACTGAAGGCAGGGATTGATTGGTTCCTGATTGACCAAGGGGTTAAGGGTTATGGAGAGAAGGCCAGACCACACTTGGAGTATTGTGAGCTGTTTTGGGCCCTTTATCTCAGAAAAGAAGTGCTGGCATTGGAGAGGGTCCAGAGGAGGTGCATAAGAAAGATCCCAGCAATGAAAGAGTTAACCTATGAGGAGCATTTGATAGCTCTGGGCCTGTAATCACTAGAGTTTTGAAGAAGGAGGGTGGATATTATTGAACTTTGTTGAACATGGAAAGGCTGAGATAGAGTGAACATAGAGAGGATGTTTCCAATAGTGGAGGAGTCTAGAACCAGAGGGCACAGCCTCAGAATTGAGGGACATCCATTTACCACAGAGAAAAGGATAAATTTCTTTAGCCAAAGGGTGTTGAATCTGTGGAATTCACTGCCACAGACAGCTATGCACGACAGTTCATTGGGTACATTGAAGGCATTGGTTGATAGATTCTTAATTAATCAGGACGTAAAATGTTATGGGAAGAAAGCAGAAGAATGGGGCTGAGAGGGATAAAAAATCAGCCATGATGGAATGGCGGAGCAGGCCTAATTCTGTTCTTGTGTCTTATGATATTATGGGCAAAACCTCTGCCTTTCCTGGCTTGACTCGATTGTTACCTACCAACAGCCAGGCCGGGGTCGGAGTTGGCGGTCTGCAGCAGCTCCCTGCCCTGGTTACGCACCACCCAGTTGGGATCGATCTGCGTTGTCCCTTTTGGATCCAGGTGGACCATCTGGAAATTTCTCAGGTCGGTCTCACTGATGGCGCTGTTCTCAGGGCACACGTCATAGATGTCTGGGATGTTGTCATTATCAAAGTCGTCCTTACAGGCATCCCCTCGACCATCACCTGCAGGGGCACAGTCAGAAGTGGTTAGTTCCTCCTCCTCACCAGTAACAATCTTGAGGAGGTTCATGTGAGTGATCCCAGGAATGAAAGGGTTAAAGTACGAGGACTGGTTCATGGTATTGAGCTTGTGCTTGCTGGAGTTTAGAAGAATGAGGGAGATCTCCTTAAAATCTATTGAATATTGAAAGGCCTTGATAGGGTGGATGTGGAAAGGATGTTTCATCTAGTGGGGTAGTCTAGGACCAGAGGACACAGCCTCAGAAGAGGGACACATCCTTTTAGAACAGGCATGAGGGGGAATTTATTTTCCTAGAGGGTGGTGAATCTGTGGAATTCATTGCTGCAGACAGCTGTGGAGGTCAAGTCATTGGTTTAGCTTAAAGCGGAAGTTGATAGGTTCTTGATTGGCAGAGGTGTCAAAGGTTACGGGAATAGGCAGGAGAACAGGGTTGAGAGGGATAATAAATCTGCCATGATGGAATGGTAGAGTAGACTCAATGGGCTGAATGGACTAATTCTTCTCTTTTGCCTTATGGTCTTACGATCTAGGATCGAAAACACTGGGGGGAGGCAGCACAGGGAGTGCAATACAACAGAACATCACAACTCTGGTAATCCACACTCATTTCAGAACAAAAATACACAGGGAAGAGGTTGGATGCAAGGGTTTTCACACATATTAACAAGGTCAGGATCCAGCCAAGTCAAGTTTAATGTTATTTGACTATATATAATGTAATTAACTAATTAATGTATATGGAAATGAGACATTTCTCTAGTATCACTGACATACATTATGAAATTTGTTGTTTTACGGCAGCAGTGCAGTGAAATACATTTACAAAAACTATAAATGACAAAAGATATATATTAAAATATTGAATAAGTGGTGCAAAAAGAGAGCATAGATAGTGAGGTAGAGCAACACACACAAAATGCTGGAGGAACTCAGCAGACCAGGCAGCATCTATGGAAAAAAGTACAGAAGGTCTCGGCCCAAAAAGTCGACAGTTAACTCTTTTTCCACAGATGCTGCCTGGCCTGCTGAGTTCCTCCAGCATTTTGTGTGTGCTGCTTAGATTTCCAGCATTTGCAGATTGTCTCTTGTTCGTGGATAGTGAGGTAGCGTTCATTGCTGGTTCGGAAAGCTAATGCAGAATGGAAGGAGCTGTTCCTAAAATGTTAAATGTGTGTCTTCAGGATGTTCTAGCTCCTCTATGATGCCCATCCTTTATGATTGTGGTCCCTAATGATCGATGCCACCTTTCTGAGGCATCGTGTTTTGGAAATGTCGGGGAAGCTATTGTCCGTTACGGAAGCTGGCTGAGTTTGCAGCCCGATGCAGTTTTCCTGCTCCTGCACAGTGGCTCCTCCGTATCAGACGGCAATGCCACCAGTTAGAATGCTCGCCACAGTACATCTGTAGAAATATATTAAAGTCATTGGTGACATACCAAATCTCCTCAAACTCCTAATGAAATAGCATTCTTTATGAATGTTGGAGGTGAGATTATTAAGTCTGCAGATGATCGCTATCGCCACTTTGCACAAGACTTACAGTGTCCAGATTCTAGTTATGTACTATTTTGTGACAAACATGTATAATTTATGTTTAGATTTTAGAACAAAGAATATAGTGCAACATGCTGTGAATGTTCGATCTACTCCATGATGAATCTAACCCTTCCCGTCAACATAACCCTCCATTTTTCTATTATCCATCAGAATCAGAATCAGGTTTATTATCACCAGCATGTGACATGAAATTTGTTAACTTAGCAGCAACAGTTCAATGCAATACATAATCTAGCAGAGAAAAAAAACCATAATAATAATAAATTACGACACTATTCCACTAGTTGGCATATCTCTCATCACCACCTTAGATTCTACCAACAATGGTTGTATCATCAGCAAATTTGTAGATGGTATTTGAGCTGTGCCTAGCCACACAGTCACGTGGATATAGAGAGTAGACCAGTGGGCTAAGCACACACCCCTGAGGTACACCAGTGTTGATCGTCAGCGAGGAGGAGATATTATCACAGACTGTGGTCTTCCGGTTAGGAAGTCGAGGATCCAATTGCAGAGGGAGGTACAGAGGCCCAGGTTCTGCAACTTCTCAATCAGGATTGTGGGAATGATGGTATTAAATGCTGAGCTATAGTCAATGAACAGCATCCTGACGTAAGTGTTTGTGTTGTCCAGGTGCTCTAAAGCTGTGTGAAGAGCCATTGAGATTGTGTCTGCCATTGACCTATTGTGGCGATAGGCAAATTGCAGTGGGTCCAGGAGTTCAGTCTAGTCATAACCAACCTCTCAAAGCATTTCATCACTGTTAATGTGAGTGCTACCGGGCAACAGTCATTAAGGCAGCCCACATTATTCTTCTTAGGCACTGGTATAATTGTCGCCTTTTTGAAGCAAGTGGGAACTTCTGCCCATAGCAGTGAGAGGTTGAAAATGTCCTTGAATACTCCCTCTAGTTGGTTGGCGCAGGTTTTCAAAGCCTTACCAGATACTCCATCGGGACCTTCTGCCTTGTGAGGATTCACTCTCTTTAAAGACAGTCTAACATTGGCCTCTGAGACGGAGATCACAGGGTCATTGGATTCAGAAGGGATCTTCACAGCTGTAGTTATGTTCTCTCTTTCAAAATGGGCATAGAAGGTGTTGAGTTCATCTGGTAGTGAAGCATCGCTGCCATTCATGCTGTTGGGTTTTGCTTTGTAGGAAGTAATGTCTGACAGATCCTGCTGGTGCTGCAGTCTTCAGTCTCTGCCTATACTCACGGAGTAGAAGTACAGCTAGGCCATCAGACTTTGCGAAGAGAGGGCGTGGAATAGCACGGTAGGCATTCTTGATGGTGGTGTAACAATCCTGGTATTGCAAGTGATCTGTTGATGGCAATTGCTTAGTGATTTTGGCAGATTAGCCTGGTTAAAATCTCCCAAAACAATGGTGAAGGCATTAGGGTGCTTACCCATTGCACCGGTGTATGGATGTACGTGCATATGACAGTAAACTTGACTTTGACATGAAAATCGGTGGTGTTGTTAACCGTAAGAACAACCATTTACGACAGGGTGATAGTAAGATGGGCAGAGCAATAGAAAATTGAACTTAAAGGTTCAAAAGTTCATTTCATTATCAAAGTATGTAAGCAAAATGCAACTCAGAATTTTTCTTCTCCAGATAGCCATAAAGTAGAGAGAACTGTGGAAGTAGTTAGAAAAAAGACATCAATCCTCTAGTTATAATCCCCCCAACCCCATGCATGAAAAGAAAATGGAACAAAAACAGGTGAACCCAAGCATCCCCCCCACCACAACCCCTCCATTACACAAAAACTAACAGATTGCCCACATGGAGAAACAAGATCAAACCCCCAGCCCACCAATCGGCAACAAGAAAGAATGTGGGAGACCTTAATGCTGATAAGCGCAAGTGATGTACTTTGATAGGAAATACACCACAAACACCAGGTTCCTTGTGAGTAATGGGGAATGTTGGGTGTGCAAGTCCAAGGATCTTGTAGCCTTGATCTTTGGGGTGGATTTGAATCTATTGGCTTCTCCTTGGACCAGAGGGGTACTGGCAGTAACCAGAGGGCAGCTAAAGAGCAACAGGCAACAATTTGCTGTTTGGTTGGTCATTCCAAAATGACACTCAAAACAAGAATTGGCTAAATATTCATAAGGCCAAATGCTAAAGAAGTGGAGGGCAAGTACAAGGCAATGGAACTCTCAAAGAGCAGATCATAGGCATGAGTATTTATCAGATTGTCCAGATTCTCATGGACACAAGAGATTCTGCAGATGCTGGAAATCCAGAGCAACACACACAAAATGGTGGAAGAACTCAGCAGGTCAGGCAGCAGTTATAGAGGAGAACAAACATTTCGGGATGAGACCCTTTGTCAAGACTGGAAAGGAAGGGGGAAGAAGCTAGAATAAGAAGGAGGTGGTAGGGGCAGAATACGGCCGGCAGGTGACAGATGAGACCAGGTGGGACTGCTTCGTCGAGCATCTTTGATCTGTCCATCACAAAAGACAGGATCTCCTGGTGGTCACACATTTCAGTCGAACTTCCCATTCCCATATGTTTAAAAATAGCCTTTGTGACTGCCTGATGAGGCCAAACTCAAGGTGGAGGAGCAACACCTCATGTTACGTCTGGGTAGCCTCCAATCTGATGGCATGAACATTGATTTCTCAAGCTTCCAGTAATGACACCCCCATCCCCTTTTCTCTCTTTTTCCATTCCCCATTTTGGTTACCCCCTCACTCCTTCTCTTCTCCTCACCTCTATCACCTCCGTTTGGCTCCCCTCCTCTTCCCCTTTTTCCCATTGTCCACTTCTCTCACCTATCAGATTCCTTCTTCTGCAGCCCCTTACCTCTTCACCTGTCAGCTCCCAGCTTCTCATTTCATCCTCCTATCCTTCACCCATGCACCTTCCCCCTCACCTAGTCTCACCTATCCCCTGCCGTCCCCTCCCCCCACTTTCTTATTCTGGCTTCTGCTCCCTTCCTTCTCAGTCCTGAGGAGTTTGTTCCCCTAAATGCTGCCTGACCTGCTGAATTCCTCTGGCATTTTGTGTGTGGTGTCCAGACTCTCAGCATTTCAACAGATTATCTAGACAGAGTGGGATAGTGTTCTGCAGATAATTGTTCAAGTTCTCTACGCACATCAGCCAACTCTCTAGTGTACTCAACATTCTCTAAACATGATTTTTTTTTTAGCAGACATGCAGAACTTTAATGTCGTGGATACTAGTTAATTGGGAAACATCAGGGCCCGTACATTTTGGCCCAATTAGCTGAACATTCATGGAAATAGTTATAAAGGTATAAAAGAGTCTAATCTGTTTAATTGAGAAACAAATTGTATATCTAAATCAAATACAGAACAAATTAGAACACCACCAATGTTATTACAGCACTGTGAACCCATGTATAATAGTTATCAACAGAGGAATTCTTCTGGTGCACAGTGTTCAGGGAGGGCAGCCCCTCTGGTGAAGATCCTTGTCGTGTCCATACCGGGGCAGCTCATTCACCTTTGGTCCCCACTGGACACTCAGCTCTCACCTGTGGCCCCAAGTAGCTGTTTGCATGGGACAGTAGCCACACCAACTCGACAGACGGGCTAAATCTGGTGATGATAGCCGGCTTCAGACCCTGCTGAAATAGGGACATTTCTGCCCTAGAATGTGGAGTCAGCTGCACCAGACTGAGCCCATGAGATCCGATGGCCAAGAAGGTGGTTTTACAATGCTTTGTGGAAAGCAAAGGGTATGAACAGGCACACAAGTCATGGCTAACCCTTGCAACTAAGGAAGATCCCAGTTTGTGACAATTACTTGCACCACTGGACTGGAATTTCGAAGCCAAGAGACTGGAATTGTCCCAGTGCAATGGCTTTTCCACTTTAAAAACTCACCCGCACAGGTTTCACGGTCAATGTTGGAGCAACGGACAACCAACATGCTGCACATTCTCTTGATTGACAGTAAATTAACAAGATTAGCACCAACACCTAGTGGACTGCCTTCATCAAACAATCTCAATGATTACATCCTCCGAATATTCCTTTTCATTGTAACATTCAAGATGATTGTTGATGGCTTCATATTCTTCGTAGTTCCTAACTTGTTGAAGTTGTGAAATTGTTTCATTCTCACCATTTGTGGCATGTCCAAGCCCGAATGCTTGTTTCTCGCCAGCTATCAGTGACAAAAATCACTGCTTTTTGAACACAACCACACGCATGTGACACTAATTAAAAACTGTTTCTCTAAGCATGTGCAGCATCTAACAGCCACAGAAGTTCAAATAACTGACGCTAGATAGAAACTGTTTGGAAACAGTCCCCTGTCTTAATTAAGCAGCATAGTTTCCTAAATAGACAAAGGGAATCCCGGCTATTTTCTCAATTAGTTTGTGTTCTTTAAGAGTTGTCCCAAATAAGCAGCTGCCCCAGTTAACCGATGGACTGATAAACTGGAATCTGCTGTATATCCTCGGACTGAATATTCGTGGGATATTCTTCCTTGAGACTGTGGGAGGCCCCTTGCTGAAATATACTCACCATCATCATCTAGCTGGTCGGGGTTGGGCACAAGGCGACAGTTGTCCCTCTCATCAGGGATCCCATCGTTGTCATCGTCAGGATCACAGGCGTCTCCCCTCCCGTCCTTGTCGTGGTCGGCCTGGTTGGAGTTGGCGATGTACGGGCAGTTGTCCAGGTTGTTCTGGTGGCCATCCTCATCAATATCCTGATTGTCATCACACTGATCGCCCACCAGGTCCGAGTCGGAGTCCTCCTGCAGGACAAGGCAGAGAGAAAAGAAGATTAGCTTTATTGTCACACGTACAGGACATTGAAACATACAATGAAATGTGTTGTTTGGTTCAACAACCAATACAGTCCAAGGATTTGCTGGGGGCAATTCATAAGTGTCACCATACTTCCAAGTCCAACATAGCATGCCCACAACTTACTAATCTGAATCAGTAAGTCTTTGGAGCACACAGAGGAAACCCACGCATTGTTGGGGAGAACATACAAACTCCTTACAGACAGTGACCGAATTAAGCTGCCCTAAGGGTCGACTGTACTCTTTTCCGTAGATACTGCTTGGCCTCCAGCATTTCATGTGTGTTACTCAGTGTTTTAACAACAGCTTCTTCCTCTCTGCTATCAGATTTTTGAACAGTCCGTGTCAACTCTCACTACGGGAAGGATATTGAGGCAGAAGTAGTTTACCGGGATGCTGCCTGGGTTTGAGGGCGTGTGCAATCTTGAGAGGCTTGGGTTGTTTTGTTTGGAGCAGCGGAGGCCAACGGGAGATGTGGTGGAAGTTTATAAGTTTATGAAAGGCGTAGATGGAGTAGACAGGTAGCATCTGTTTCCTAATACCAGAGGGCATGCATTGAAGATGAAAGAGGGTAGGTTCAAAGGGGATGTCAGGGGTAAGTTTTCTGGTATGGTGTTGGAGGCAAATACATTGGAGGCTTTGAAGAGACGTTTAGAGAGGCATGTGAAGATGAGGGAGGTGGAGGGATATGGACATGGGGTAGGTAGGAGGGATTAGTTTTGGAGATCTTTTTGATTTACGTTTTAGCTAGTTCACATTGTGGGCTGAAGGGCCTGTTCCTGTGCTGTACTGTTTGATGTTCTATGTAACCCATGAACACGACCTTTTGCATTACTTACTTATTTTTGTAACTTATTGTAATTTTAAGGCGCATACAGTACGTGGTGCAAAACAACAAATTTCACATATGTCAATGATTTTAAAATCTGATTGTGATTCTGAAACTAACCCCCCCATGGTGTCTGTCTACACTTCTCGCTGTTCCAGTAAAACAACCAACGTAATGGAAAGAAACCCACCCACTCTGGATATTCCCTCCTGCCCCCACCCCTCCCCTCAGGCAGAAGGTAGAAAAGTTTGAAAGCAAGCACTACCAGGCTCAAGGACAGCATGGTAAGACTATAGAACGAAATTCTTGTAAGGTAAGGTGGACACTAACCTCACAATCTACTGCATCAAGGCCCCTGCACTTTATAATCTGCCTGCATTGTGCTTCCTCTCTAACTGTGACATAGTGGATACAGGCCAGCCCATCATGGGTGAGGCCCTCTTCACCGCTGAGCACATGCTCATGAAGTGTTGTTGCAGGAAATGTGCTCTCTTCTTGCTGCTGCCATCAGGAAGGAGATACAGGAGCCCTGGGACTCACTCACTCCAACAGGTTCAAGATCAGTCATTAATCAACCATCAGGCTCTTGAACTGTTGGAGGTAACTTCATTCTCCCCATCACTGAACTGTTCCCACAACCTATGGACTCACTTTCAAGAACTCTTTGCCTCATGTTCTAAATGCTTATAGCATATATATTTACTATCATTATTTCTTGTTATTTCTTTTGCATAGTTTATTGTCTTTTACATATTGGTTGCTTGACTATCCTCTTGCGTGCGGTCTTCCTTTGACTCTATTATGATTCTTGGATTTACTGTGTATGCCCACAAGAAAACAAATCCCAGGGATTTATGTAGTGACACATATGTATTTTGATGATAAACTTATTTTGAACTTTATTCTACATTCCGAGACTGTTTTCCTTCTACAACCTCGATGAACTGCTGTGATGAAACAATGTTTGCATGCAAGACAAACTTTTTCACTACATCCCAAAACACTTCACCAGTTTCACAGCTGCAGTATAATGCAATACATAAGATATTCTATAAATTACACACACATATATATGCAAAAAGTGAGCATGAACAGTGAGCTGGTGTTCATGGATTTATCACGTGTTCTCTGGGAGTTTAAAGGATGGGGGGGGGGGGGATCTTATTAAGGCCTACTGGATACTGTATGGCCTGGATAGTGTGGATAGGGAGAGGTTTCCATTAGTAGGAGAGTTTAAGATCTGAGGGCACAGCCTCAGAACAAAGGGAGAGGCCCCTTTGGATTGTGATGAGGCAAACTTCCTTCAGCCAGAAGGCAGTGAACCTGTGGAAGCCAAGTCGGTGAGTATATTTAAGGCAGAGGTTGATAGTCCCTGACTGGTAAGGGGCTAAGGGTTATGGGGAGAATGGGGGTTAGATTAATTCAGGTAACAAAGAGACTGTAGATGCAGCAACACAAAAAGAGAGCTGGAGGAGCTCGTTAGGCAGCATCTATGGAGTGCAGTGGATAGTTGATGTTTCTAGTGAAAAAGAAATCAGTCATGATTGACTGGCAGAGGAAGGTTGATGGGCTGCAGGCCCTAATCTGCCCCTGTGCCATGGTCTTCTGGAGTGACTGATCCAAACCCACATCCATTGAGCACGAAGCAACTAATGCTGGTCTAGTATTGGAACATCTACTCAGCAAAAAAAACGGAGTCTTAAGAACACATCAGATCAGGTAGCGTCTGTGGAGGCAAAGGGGTGGTCGATATTTTGGGTCGAGACCCTGGATCTGGATAGAGTCCTGTGGGCAGTTTGCCTTACAGCGACCGCAGTCTCATGTGAGTCCAAGGAACTTCTCTTTATGTTCAAGAGATGTGGCCAATACCAGCATCTGCTGCCCTTCCAGTGGTTCTTGCTGGGGACGAGATTCAACTGTAGACAAGAGGACTTGTACTTCCGTAGAGCTCTTCATGAACTCAATAACCCGTGGGCAAGCAGATCTGGGTATATTGGTTTATTATTGTCACAGGTACCAAGCTGTGTGCCCCCTGCACAAAATGCTGGAGGAACTCAGCAAATCGTATAGTATCTATGGAGGCGAATTAACGGTCAATGTTTCTGTTAACAGAATGCAGAATCTAGTGTTACAGCTACCGAGAGTGTAGAACAGATAGACAATAAGGTGCAAGATCACAACAAGGTAGATTGTGAGGTCAAGAGTCCATCTTATCATACAAGGGAATCATTCAGTGATCTTATATTTGGGGGATACAGAAGCTGTACTTGAGCCTGGTAATACGTGTTTTTGTATTTTCTGCCTGATAGGAGGGGTGGGGAGAGAAAAGAGAAATTCTGAGGTGGGTGGGGTCTCTTGCACCTGGTAATTACAGAAGCGTTATAGGCAGAACAGGGACAGTTGTCCTTACCTGGTCAGGGTTATGCATAAGCGGGCAGTTGTCACACATGTCTCCAACACCATCCTTGTCAGTGTCCCTCTGCTCAGTATTATAAACATAGGGACAGTTGTCGCCCTCATTCAGGATGCCTATTGACATGGGAATAAGATTACTCTGGTAACTGTGGTCGTAGACTAAGAAAGATTAAATCAACATGTCAAATATCAGAGGGCGTGCACTTAAGGTGAGAGGAAGGCAATTCAAAGGAGATGTGTGCGGGGCAAGAGAGAAGATGCACTGGCATTAGTGGTGGAAGGTAGAGATACAATTGGGACACTTGAGGGCCTTTTAGATGATATGTAGACAATGACAGCACCGTACATCTATTTGGCCCACAATGTTGTGCTGACCTATAAAAAGCTACTCCATGATCAATCTAACCCTTTTCTCCTTCACAGCCCACAGCCCTCCACTTTTTGTACATCCACATGAGTCTCTAAAATGTCCCATAAGACCTCAGAGCAGCATTAGGCCATTCAACCCATCGAGTCGTTTCTCTCATTCCAACATGTCTGATCTATTATCCCTCCCAAACCCATTCTCGTGCTTTGACCTACTAATTAATCAAGAACCTATCAACCTCTGCTTTAAACATACCCAACGACTTGGCTTCCACGGCTGTCTGTGGAAACCAATTCCATGCATTCAACTCCCTCAAATGTATCTGCCCCCACCACTACACTTGGCAGTATATTCTACAAAATCTACTTCCCTAAACTTTCCTCCACTTACTTTAAAAGGACGTCCTCTGGTATTAGCCAATTCTCTCTGGCTATCCACTCTATCTATGCCTCTTATCATCTTTTACACCTCTATCAGGTCACCTCTTACCCTCCGTCCCTCTGTTCCTCGACACCGCTAAGACTCCGTCTTCACCTTCGACCTTCCGAAGGGAGTCACGTCATACTTTTCCCAGACTGACCACTGGCTGCCACCTCTCAGCGTGACCCTGCATCCTGCCAACTTCCCACCTTCTACACGTCTGAGCTCACGAACATGCAGTGAGTGTGGACCTCCTGCAAGCAGGAGGGTAATAATAATCAGGAGTCATTATTTTAATTAATTTGCCACACCATAGTGAGCTGAAGGGCCCATTCCCTGCCCATTCCTCTGATCTGTGATCTACATTTTAAATTCCACTCCTTCACACTCCCTGCCCAAGATTAGGGTTTTGTGTCATAGGACAATGGAACTTCTACACAGAAGGAGGCAGTTAGTCAATCATCAATTAATGGCTCCGGGCCTGATGCGCTGATGTCAATGTTGGGTCAAAAGTAAAAGACAGAGGTTCAGTTATTTTATTCAGAGAGCTGGCGCCTGTATGAATGGCACAAACTTAAGGAGACAGGGCCAGTGTAATACAAGTGGATAGGCAGGGAGAGTGATTTGGCCAATGGGCTGAATGGCCTCTCCCTGTGCCATACAGGCCCAGCTTGGCTTGTGCTGGGTGTGGGCCCATAGCACTCACCGTCCCCGTCGATGTCCTCGGAGCAGGCGTCGCCTTCGCCGTTTCCATCTGTGTCAATCTGTGCTGGGTTGTGGTCGTACGGGCAATTATCACATCGGTCACCCACATCATCCTTGTCATAGTCAAACTGCCTGGGGTTGTAAAGCAGAGGGCAATTGTCCTGGAAGAGAAACACATCCCCCATGTTATCCCACTGGTACGGTTGGGTGCAGCATGCAGTGAAATATAGGAACACCTAATGATTCGACCTATGTGTCATGCTCCCCTTTTAAACCCACCGGGATCCTGTTTCTCATTTTCGCTTTAAACCCACCATTACTCCATTTCCCAATATTCCTTTAATCCCACAGGGACCCCATTTTCCACTCTCCCTTTAAACCCACAGGGACCCCGTTTCCCACTCTCCCTTTAAACCCACAGGGACCCCGTTTCCCACTCTCCCTTCAAACCTACCATGACCCCGTTTCCCACTCTCCCTTTAAACCCACAGGGACCCCATTTCCCACTCTCCCTTCAAACCTACCATGACCCCGTTTCCCACTCTCCCTTTAAACCCACAGGGACCCCATTTCCCACTCTCCCTTCAAACCTACCATGACCCCATTTCCCACTCTCCCTTTAAACCCACAGGGACCCCGTTTCCCACTCTCCCTTCAAACCTACCATGACCCCATTTCCCACTCTCCCTTTAATCCCACAGGGACCCCATTTCCCACTCTCCCTTTAATCCCACAGGGACCCCATTTCCCACTAAACCCACAGGGACCCCATTTCCCACTCTCCCTTTAAACCCACTGTGATCCTGTTTCCCACTCTCCCTTCAAACCTACCATGACCCCGTTTCCCACTCTCCCTTCAAACCTACCATGACCCCATTTCCCACTTTCCCTTTAATCCCACAGGGACCCCATTTCCCACTCTCCCTTTAAACCCACAGGGACCCCATTTCCCACTCTCCCTTTAAACCCACTGTGATCCCGTTTCCCACTCTCCCTTCAAACCTACCATGACCCCGTTTCCCACTCTCCCTTTAAACCCACAGGGACCCCATTTCCCACTCTCCCTTTAAACCTACCAAGACCCCGTTTCCCACTCTCCCTTTAATCCCACTGTGATCCCGTTTCCCACTCTCCCTTTAAACCCATCGTGACCCTGTTTCCCATTTCCCCTTTAAACCCTCCGTGACCCTGTTTCCCATTTCCCCTTTAAACCTACTGTGACCCTGTTTCCCATTTCCCCTTTAAACCCACCGTGACCGTCTCCCACTCTCTCCTTAAACTTACCAGAACCCCATTTCCCACTCTCCATTAAACTCACCGTGACCCCGTTAACCTCACTGGTTTCCCGAAATCCCTCTATACTTACTGTATCATACCACCAATGCATAAGGTGAATTAGACTTATGCTCTGTTATCAATAGGAACTGCATTCAGTGCTCTGGAAAATGTGACAGTCTCGTCCAGCAGCACTACAGTCTGGATGGAGGCTGCCAGATGATCAGATTTTACAATACTAATTATTGGGTCGGGGCTGAACCCAGCTGGAAAGTTTCAGAACTCACTCGGTCATCATTCCTCCCATCATTGTCATCGTCCTTGTCACAGGCATCTCCCTCTCCATCCCGGTCGAAGTCTTCTTGCCCAGAATTGGGCAGGTGAGGGCAGTTATCCTGTGAGAGAAGCAATGGATTTAAATTGGCAGACTGGCAAATTGGTGTACTGTTGTCATCTGGAGCAAGGTCGAGTGCAAATCTTTGATTCCCATGCCCTCTGTACAGATCTTTTCATCACATCAGTGAATTGAGTTGGTATTGGAATTGGCTCAAGGTTCAGTGGAAAACTTGTCTTGCACACAGATCAGATCATTACAGTGTATTGAGCTAGAACAAGGTAAAACAATAACAAAGAATAAAGTGGGAAAACTACCGAAAGGTGCAATAAAGTGTGTGATTTTAACGGGGCAACTTGTGAGGTCAAGGGAAAACAATAAGAGAATGCAGAATAGTTACACTTCGAGAAAGTACAGGGTGGTCAGAAACGACAAGGTAGATTGTGAGGCTCAGAATCTATCATATGGGGGGGGGACCTTTCAACAGCTTGACAACAGTGGGATAGAAGCCTGGTGGTACGTGATTCCATGCTTTTGAAACTTCTGCCTGATGGGGCAGGCGGAGGAGAGATACCATCTCTGGTGGTGGCATTTTGGTTAATGCTGGCTGCTTCACTGAGGCAACAAGGGTCCATAAAGGGGATATTTGTCCCTGTGATGTGTATTACTCATCCCTGTTTACCCCTGACAGTTCACTAGAGGATAGCAGAGAGCATTCAGCTACTTCTGTAGAATCAATGTAGATCTGGCTACATCATAGTGGGTCCGACGTCACATATAGAGTCAGGGAGTTATCCGAGAAAGAAACAGGCCTGTCAGCCCAACTCATCCAAACTGCCTTTTCACAGGAGTATGGAGGGTAATCTTATAGAGATGTATGAATCAAGATAGGCATAGATATCGTCAATGCACATTGACGTTTCCCCAGGGTAGGGGAACCAAAAGTAGGAGAACAAAAGTTTACAGTGATTGGGAGAGATTTAAGAAGAACCTGGGCCAACTTTGTCACCCAGAGCATGGTCATAGTACATTTATTATCAAACTACACATACATCAGTTTGTGCTGCCAAGAGATTCATTTCTTGCAGGCTTTTACAGGAAAACAAAGAAATACAAGAGAATCAATGGAAAACGACACAAAGACTGACTAACAACCAGTGTGCAAGAATTAATAAATAATGAGTTGTTGAGTCCACAGGTTGTGAAATCAGTTCAGAGTTGAGATGAGGGAAGTTATCCACGACGGCCCAGGAGCCTGATGGTTGTAGGGTAATAACTGCTCCTGAACCTGTACTGTTCCGGTATACAGCTGGGGAAGTATATTAACAACACGATACAGAGAGAGATATGGGCCGAACACAGATATGTGACTGACTTAGATAAGAGTATGGGTTGGCATTGATCACTGGGTAAAAGGGTCTGTTTCCATTATTCTGTTTCTAACCATACTTGTCTACATTTGACCAAATTCCCTCTATACCTTTCCTGTCCAGGTACCTGTCATAGAATCAGAGAAAAGTACAGCACAGAAACAGGCATTTTGGCCCATCGAGTCTCTACTGAGCCATTTAAACTGTCTACCCCCATCAACCTGCACTGGAACCTCAATACCCCTACCATCCATATACAGTACCTTTCCAAACTTCCTTTAAATGTTGAAATTGAGCTCACATGCACCACTTGCGTTGGCAGCTCTCTCACCACCCTCTCTCTCACCACCCTCTGACTGAAAAACTTTCCCCTCATGTTCCCCTTAACTTTTCACCTTTCACCCTTAACCCATGACCTCTAGTTGTAGTCCCACCCGACCTCAGTGGAAAAAGCCTGGTTGCATTTACCCTTTCGATACCCCTCATAATTTTGTAGACCTCTATCAGATCTTCTTTCAGCCTTCAACGTCCCAAGGAATAAAGTCCTAACCTATTCAATCTTTCCTTATAACACAGATCCTCCAGACCTGACAGCATCCTTGTAAGTTTTCACTGTACTCTTTCAACCTAATTTACATCTTTCCTGTAGATAGGTGACCGAAATTGCACACGATATTCTAAATTAGGTCTCACCAACATCTCGTACAAATTCAACATAACACCCCATCTCCTGTACTCCATACTTTGATTTATGAAGGCCAAATGTGCCAAATGCCTTTTAAAAGTTGTAACAGTATCAGCCTCGACAACTTCCATTGGCAGCTCATTCTGCATAGCCACCATCCTTTGTGTGTAAAACAAATCTCTCAGGTCCCCTTTACATCTTTCCCTTCTCAACTTAAACCTATGCTTTCTGATTTTACTCTCCCCCATCCTAGGAAAAAGCCTGTGATTATCTCATGACTTTATAAACCTCTGTACAATTATCCCTCAGCTTCCTGTGCTTCTGGGAGAAACAGACCCAGCCTATCAAGGCCCAGCCCTCAGTTATGCCACGTTATAGGGTTTCTGGGCCATAATGATTAACAGGAGGTTAAAACAAAGTGGGGAGGGGTTTTGAAAAACCGTGCCAGTTACAAGTTTGCTTTTCATGATGTAAGTGTCTGATTACTGCCCGGAGGAGTCCTAGGGAGTTGACAGAGATTGTGAATGAGGTCAAAACTCTCTCTTCAAATTAGGAACATATTTAAAACTCATTCTTGCCTCTTAGAATAATTCTAGTCACTCCTATCATTTTTTCAAACAATGCAGTCAACATTTTTTGTCAGAATCAAACAAGCTGTATGCTATTTTAATGGCATTAATGAGCACCTTTGCCATTCCATGAAATGCAACAGGGTCATAGTTACACTGTGTGTGTGAAGGAGTGTGCAGATGAAATCTGTGTGCTTTTGTGCATCTTGTTGGAGTGTGTGTGAGTGTGTGCACAAATACATGAAGGTATGATAACATTATGGGGATGTGATTGTGTGTATAAATGTACATGTGCAAGGTTATGTCAGAAATTGTGTGTGTATGTATATGTCTGTGTGTGTGAGCATGAGAGTGTATGTGTGTGTGAGTGTGTGTGTTTGTGTGTGAGTGTGTGTCTGTGTGTGAGCGTACGTGTGTGAGTGTGTGTGAGTGTATGTGTGTCTATGAGTGTATGTGTGTTTGTGTGTGAGTGTGCATCTGTGTGTGAGCGTATGTGTGTCTGTATGTCAGTGCATGTGTCTGTGTGAGTGTGTGTGTGTATGCAAGTGTGTGTCTGTGTGTGTGTGTGTGTGAGTGTGTGTGTGTCTGTGTGAGTGTGTGTGAGTGTGTGCGTGTGTGTGAGTGCGCGCGCACCAAAGCCAGTATACATTGGAGTGTCTCCAGTGAACACGGTGAACTCTCCTCCTGCCGATGTCCTGAGTGCAGCAGTCAGGCTCACCCTCTCACCCTTCCCGCCTGGGGTCAGCCCTGCCATGGTGCGCAGCGATCTGTGGGAGCCTGCGTGACAATCTGCAGTAGCAGAGACCAGAGGTCAGAGATCTCTCTGTGGGGTCTGTATGCTCTCTCTGTGACTGTGAGTGTTTCCTCCAGGAGCTACAGTTTCCTCCCACAGTCCAAAAGATGTCTTGGCTAAGGTTAGTAAATTCTGTGCAAGCAATGTTGGCGCCATAAGCTTGGGAACACTTGCCAATGAATCTCACTGTATGTTTCATTGTATGTGTGATAAATAAAGCTAATCTTTTCATCTTTATTTTTATTTTGTTCTCCTTTATATTTCTCCCCTCTTACCTTCTTGCAGTGGTAGGTGGCATTGGCTGAGCAGGCCAGTTGCTCGTTGGGCCAGCCATCCAGGTCAGAATCCTCTCCACAAATGTTGCCATCACCAGCATATCCTATTCTGCATTCACACTTGTACATGGGCTCACTGAAAATGCCCAGGTAGATGCACCTGGCGTACCTGTGGCACTTATGGGAACCGTCCTTGCACGGGTTGTGAGGCTCACAGACCTGCAGACGGAAGGAATGAGTGAAGGGTCACTACAGGGGCAAGTCGTAGCCAAGGGAAACATCCCACCAAACCCCACCCCCAGCATTTTACAGAGAGAATTATTTCACTAGGACAAAAGAGGGAAATACTAGGACACGGGCTGGGTGGCATTGTAATGTAATGGGTGGCGTAACTCTTTATAACATCAGTAGTCACTGATTGGGGTCAATTCCCACCACTGTCTGGAAGGAGTTTGCACATTCCCTCATGGCCATGCGGAACTCCTCTGGGTGTTCTGGTTTCTTCCTGCAGTCCAAAGGCATATGGACTTATGTGACATAGGTTAGCAAGTTGTGGGCATGCCATTTTGGTGTCGGAAGTGTAGCTACACTTGCGGGCTGCCGCAGTGCATCTGAAGGTTGTGAGTTCAAGCCTCAGCTGGGGCGGTGTGTTGAGTAAGGCACTTAACCACACATTGCTCCAGTCCACACATAAGCACTGGCCTGATGAGCCTATAAGGCTCTGGATAGATGTATTCTTAACAGAAGTTTCAAGAGTCATCCACTCAGCAGACCCATCAGGGGTTTAGAGAGGATGAATAACAAGGTTGTAGACTCAAGAACAGAGGGCATAGGTTTAGGGTGAGAGGGAAAGAATTGATGGGAAGAATTGCAGGAAGATTGTTTCCGATGTTGGGGAAGTCCAGAACGAGGGGTCATAGTTTAAGGATAAAGGGGAAGCCTTTTAGGACCGAGATGAGGAAAAACTTCACGCAGAGAGTGGTGAATCTGTGGAATTCTCTGTCACAGAAAACAGTTGAGGCCAGTTCATTGGCTGTACTTAAGAGGAAGTTAGATATGGCCCTTGTGGCTAAAGGGATCGGGGGTATGGAGAGAAAGCAGGTACAGGGTTCTGAGTTGGATGATCAGCCATGATCATACTGAATGGTGGTGCAGGCTGGAAGGGCCAAATGGCCTACTCCTGCACCTATTTTCTATGTTTCTATGTTTCTTAGACGGGAATTGGGCCCATAGTCACTGGAGTTTAGAACCATTGAAACTGATCCAATGTTGAAAGGCCGAGGGAGTGAATCTGCAGAGGGTGTTTCCAATAGTGGGGGACTTTCGGATCAGAGACCACAGCTGCAGAATAGGTCACCGGTTTAGAACAGAGATAAGAAGGGATTCCCTGAGGCAGAGGGTGGTGAGTCTGTAGGATTTGTTGCCACAGACGGATATGGAGGCAGTGTCATTGGGTATATTTAAAGTAGAGGTTGATGGGTACTTGATTAGTAAGGGCATTAAACTGGTCATGATGGAATGGCGGAGCTGACTCAATAGGTCAAATGGTCTAATTCTGTTCCTAAGTCTCATGATCTTATGGCCTTATGTTCTTATGGCCTTATCTCCTTACTTGCTTGTCCTTTTGGGCTGCTTCAACTCCAAGGCCGAATGGTTGGTTGCCTCGGTAACGCGGAGGGCAGGGCAGGCAGTGAAATCCTGGCTCAGTGTTGATACACCGTTGGACACCATTCATCTGGTAGCACGCATCGGGGACCTCGGCACACTGCAAGCAAATCAGAGAGGGTCAGCGGGAGCCCAGCAATATGTTGGATCTGAACCTCTTTCATGGTTCCCCTACCTCGTCGATGTCCTCGCAGAAGGTGCCGTTGCCCCGGTAACCAGCGGGACACGGGCCGCACTCCCAGGAGCCATCAGGGGAGCTGCTGCACTGTACTCCAGCAAAGCAGGGGTTGGACAAGCATCCATCTAGCAATGGGTAGAGAAAGAGGCTTCAGGTTGTCAGAGGTCACAGCGGGACATTGACAGGATACAGAGCTGGGCTGAGAAGTGGCAGATGGAGCTTAATCCAGAAAAGTGTGAAGTGCTTCACATCGGAAGGCCGAATTTGAGGGCCGAATATAGGGCTAGTGACAGGAGTCTTGACAGTGTGGAGGAAGAAAGGGATCTTGGGGTTCACATCCTCAAAATGCTGTGCTTTGATGAGGGAATTAAGAAGGTGTACTATGTGTTGGCCTTCAATTCATGAGCCATGAGGAAATGTTGCAGCTCTTTTAACCCCTGGTTAGACCACACTTGGAATATTGTGTTCTGTTCTGGCCACCTCATTATAGGAGGAATGTGCAACCTTTCCACCATTCCATCATGGCTGATCCATTTCCCTCTCAACCCCATTCTCTTGCCTTCTCCCCAGAACCTTTCACACCCTGATTAATCAAAAATCTATCTTTAAATATACCCAATGATGGCCTCCACAGCCCTCTGTGGCAATGAATTCCATGGATTCGCCACTCTCTAACAAAAGAAATTCCTCCTCATCTCCATTCTAAATGGATGTCCCTCTATTCTGAGGCTGTGCCCTCTGGTCCTAGGCTCTCCCTCCAAAGGAAACATCCTCTCCACACCCACTCTCTCTCTCGAGGCCTTTTAACACATTCAATAGGGTTCAATGAGATCAGCCTCTCATTCATCTGAGTTCCAGTGAGTACAGGCCCAGAGCCAATAAATGTTCTTCATATGACAAGCCATTCAATCCCAGAATCATTTTTGTGAGCCTCATTTGAATCCTCTCCAGTTTCAGCACATCCTTTCTTAGATGAGGGGCCCAAAACTGCTCACAATGCTCCAAGAGAGGCCTCACCAGGGCTTTATAATGTCTCAACATTGCATCCTTGCTCTTAAGTTCTAGTCCTCTCAAAATGAGTGCTACCATTGCATTTGCCTTCCTCACCTGCAAATTAACCCTGCTGCATGAGGGTTCCCAAATCCCTTTGCTCCTCTGATTTCTGAGTTTTCTCACTATTTAGAAAATAGTCTGTGCTTTTATTCCTCCTGCCAAATTGCGTGACTTCCCAACTCTTGCCACCTCCCTGCTCATCCTCCCAGTCTGTGTAAGTCCTTCCACAGCCTCAACATAACGTGCCTCTCGACCTATCTTCATATAGGCTGCAACCTTGGCCACAAGTCCATTAATTCCTTCATCCAAATCATTGATATACAACATAAACACAAGCGGTTCCAACACCGACCCTGTGGACCACTAGTTAAAGGCAGCCAACCAGAAAAGGCTCCCTTTATTCCCACTCTTTGCCTCCTCCGATCAGCCACTGCTTTATCCATGCTGGCATCTTTCCTGTAATACCGTGGGCTCATAACTTTTAAGCAGCCTCAATGTGTGGCACCTTGTCAAAGGCCTTCTGAAAATCCAAGTACACAACATGCACCGATTCTCCTTCGTCTAGCCTGCTTGTCACTTCCATTCTTATTATAGGCCTATCTTACAAAAGAAACGAACTTGAATTGGGATGAGTAGGGCAGATCGGAATTGGATTGCACCTACCTATGGGACAGGGCTCCTTGTTACACAGCTTGCTGTCCTTGGTGTCTCCCAGGCACTTCTTGCCACCATACTTGGGCACGGGGTTGTTGCAGTTCCGCTTGCGCTCGTGGAGTCCACCGCCACAGGTCGCCGTGCAGGCTGACCAAGGGGACCAGGGGCTCCAGTTGCCATCGACTGTGGAGGCAATGAGGAAAGAGATGGTCAGTTGGGTGGTTGGTGGTTGTCCTTGATGGGGGGAGGAGAAGCTGGCACCAACGCAGTCTCCAACCTAGACATGATCTAGTGTGGAGGTCCACCTCCAGGATCCTGATGATGTTGAGCCGGTATGAGTCTCCCTTAAGGACAGA
The DNA here is from genome assembly GCF_030144855.1 of Hypanus sabinus. NCBI lineage: Eukaryota > Metazoa > Chordata > Chondrichthyes > Myliobatiformes > Dasyatidae > Hypanus > Hypanus sabinus. Next base: position 112,100,100 of record NC_082717.1, on the reverse strand, counting down.
GGTAAGGCCTAGAAACTTGAGGTAACGTGTCGCCCTCAGGGAGTCGAAGTCAGGCAGGTAACTCATATCGATTGGTCGCTTTACTGTCTCTCTCCTCCCAATTGTGGTACTGATCTTCTACCCTCTCTGTAAAGGTTTGGGTCCTAACAGGGTTCAGAGTGGATGCTAAGCCTCAGCTGGAGGCATTGCTCTATGGGAGTGTGAACTTCTCCCTGCTAAGAATTTTTCCAAATAATTTTATTTAAAGATACATCGTGGAACAAGCCCTTCCAGTACTTTGAGCCAGCTGCCAGTAACCCCCCGATTTAACCCTAGCCTAACCACTGGACAACTTAAATTGACTAATTAACCTTTGGTCTGTGGGAGGAGACCAGAAAACCTGGAGGAAACAGACACATTCCACAGTGAGGATGTAAAAACTCCTTACAGAGGACACCAGGATTGAACTCTAAACTCTGACGCCCCAAACCATAAGAATCCCATTTATCAGTGGTTGCTGCTCTCTTTAGCAGATCTAGGTAATCCTTAACTGCTTTATGAGTCTCTGCCTTCACTGCAGGTGTGTTCCAGAGCCAACCGTTCTCAGGGTCAGAAGTTCTTCCTCAAGTCCCCTCTATACCTCTTATCTTTTGTCCTAAAATTGTGCCCTCCAGGGTTTGATCTCATCTCCTTTGCACGTCTGCCCAGAAGTCAAGACTTGTCTGGTTCCTGAACCATCCATTAACCTGAACAGCTTTGCTCTATCAAGCCAACACAGCCCAGTCACCACCTGGTGCGCCCACCAGATTTCCCAAGAACCTCCTTCGCAAGGAATATCTCTTGCCCAACCTGGGGAAACCTTGTGCCTCAGCCAACTCACCTCCCATTCCTCCAAACTCTGGAGACAATAGAACAATGTACTCAGCCTTCCCTCATCCCACACACATCAGTCTTGTGAATGAGAAGGTTCAAGGCCTGGTATTTGAGGTGTGCTCTTCAGCCTGTTTTTACACAATAAAATAGCAAAGATACAATTGGTATTCATCAGTTACCTGCACTGCACATTTTCAGCAGCTCTTGCACTGTTATTGTTTTACCCCTTTCCACTTCAATGCACTGCGTAATGATTCGATCTGTATGAACAGTATGCAAGACATGCTTTTCGCTGTATCTCAACCATTCCAATCTTTAGACAGGGACATGAAGAGAAGGGAATAGAGGGTAGAGACCATGAAAAGGCAGATATGTAGTTTAAGTTAGAAACATGGTCAGCACTGACATTTTGGGCCTGTGTTGACTTACTTGCTCCAGGTTCTATTCAATGGCGCAAAAACCAGGGATTCTGCAGATGCTGGAGCACAGGCAAAACGCTGGAGGAACTCAGCAGCCTCACCAGTTCTGATGAAGAGTCTTTATTCCTCTCCATAGCCGCTGCTGGACCTGCTGAGTTTGTTGAGTTCCCCTGTCATTTTGTGTTTCTAAGCATTAGGATTGATTCTGGAGCATGGCACAATCCAGGCTCCGAAGGCGCGTGCAGAGCTGTAGGGAGATGTGATGAGCTGTGGGACTTACTGGGGCACGGGGCCTTCATGCACTGCTTTGTCTCCCGACCGTTCCCTTGGCAGTCCTGCCCGCCGAGCTGCGGCACGGGCGAGTTGCAGAGGCGGATGCGTGTGGTGATGCCGTCTCCGCAGGATACCGAGCAGGGAGACCATGGCGACCAGTGGCTCCAGCCCCCGTCCTGGCGAACTGAAGACACATGAGTTCACATCAGTACACTGGCAGACAGACTTTCAACATAACACAGACAACCACTACCTCCATTTCCAGAGCACCCTTAACATAGCACGGTATTCCAAGGAGGCCAACAGGAGATACAGACTGAAGCAATGGCGATAGTGTCATTTATGTAATAATTCAATAACCTTGTATATATATATATTGTTTGATTAAATAATTTATTACGGGTTATGTATATGAATGCATCAATTGCATACGTCATCACACTACCACCTGATTGTGCGCACCTCACTTAAAGTTAGACCTACATTTCAGACTCCCAGGTGTTCCTTTGAATTAATTTAATGTTTTGAAGTTATAAGACATAAAAAAATAGTTTCAAAGTTCAAAGTAAGTTTATTATCAAACTATGTTACCATGCACTTCCTTGAAATTCACCTTCTTGCAGGCATTTACAGAGAGAAAAGAAATTCGTTAGCTTTTACAAAAACATATGCATAAGCAGACAAAGACAAACAACAAACGTGCAAGAGTATACAAATTATATAAAAAATAATACTGCCATGGAGATACCCCGGCAAATGTCACTATAACAAATAGGAGCAGGAGTCGGCCATCTGGCCCGTCACTAGACTCGGCTCCACCTACCTGCCTTTTCCACATAAGCCTCAATTCCCCTGCTATGCAATCATCGATATTTAATGAGGTAGCCTCTACTGCGTCTCTGGGCAGAGATTTCTGTAGAGTCACTGCTCCCTAGGAAAAGCAGTTTCTCGTTATCTCCGTCTGAAATCTATTCCCCTGAATCTTGAGAACCTATCCTACGGTTCTAGACTCACCAATCAGTGTAAGTAGCTTTCCTGCCTCTATCTTATCTATCCCTTTCAATATGAGATCCCCTCTCATTCTGCTGAATTGCAAGAAGTATGGTCTCAGGTGAGTCAATCGCGCCTCATAGGTTAACCCTTCGTCTCCAGGATCAGGCATTGTACATTGTATCCAATGTACACTAGGTGATGAAATTCATGGAGGATTGCTCCGTGAGCCAGCAGGCGGCTGTGGAAGCCACATCAATGGATATATTTAAAGTGGAGGATGATAGGTTCTTGATTAGTCAGGGCTTCAAACTTCATGGGGGGGGTAAGGAGAGAGAAAGGGGTTGAGAGGGAAAATAAATCAGCCAAGATCAATGGCAGAACAGACTTGATGGTCTGAACGGCCTAATTCTGCACCTATGCCTCATGGTCTAAGTTAAGTGCATAGCTCGAATTTAAAGATTTAAAGATCAGCTTTATTTTTTTTTGTGTACTTCGAAACATCGGAAAGTACAGGGAAATGCGGGATGCATGAAATCCATCAATGAAGAGTGAGCTGGCAATTCAGATCTTCAAACCTGACTGCCTTCTACCTCTCAGGAACTCGAAGGGAAGATTTGCTGCACTTTTTTTGATCAGAAAAAGTTCCTCTCCAATGTAAGTGTTAGAGCAACCGAACAGAAATTCTTTACAGACAGAATTTAGTAGAGAGGGGAGCTCAGAAAGGTCTTGGACACAGTCCAGATCAGAGATTTTCTCATGAACTCTGTACAGAAGAAGCTGTTGAGCTTGACTGTAGCCTCTGGCTGTCCAGTCCTTTCTGAGGGCAGAGCCACACTGTGTCGGATGCATTAGGGACTCTGCAGATGCTGGAAATCTAGAGTATTCAATATTTCAGTCATATTTGAGTACTCTTGTAAATATACTGTCTGAGAAAGCGTTATTTGCTTAAGTAAATCAATATGGGTTATATAGATAGACATTTCATCGATCCCAAAGGAAATTACAGTAGCATTACAAGTGCACAGACATAAATATTAGAAGACAAGTAAGAAAGAATAAAAAATAAGTTACCTCAAACAGTTGAACAGGAGGGGACCATCACTTCCCTGGCTACAGGTTGACTCATTGTAGAGCCCAATGGCCGAGGGTGAGAATGATTTCATTTAGCACTCTTTGGAGCAGTGCAGTTGTCTTAGTTTATTACTAAAAATGCTCCTCTGTTCAGCCAAGGTGGCATGCAGAGGATGAGAAACATTGTCCAGAATGGCCAGGATTTTCTGTAGGGTCCTTTGTTCTACCACAGCCTCCAGGGCGTCCAGTTTGACTCCTGTAACAGAGCCAGCCTTTCTAACAAATTTATTGAGCCTGTTGGCATCACCCATGTTGATGCCATTGCCCCAGCACACCACCGCATAGAAGACTGGACTGGCATCAACAGACTGGAAGAACGTGTGAAGGAGAGGCCTACACAGTCCAAAGCAGAGGTCTCAGGAAGCAGAGGTGACTCTGGTCGTCCTTCTCCACAGCCTCTGTGTTGGTGTTCCACTCAAACCTGACATCCAGGTGCACTCCCAGATACTTGTAGGTCCTCACCACATCCACGTCCTCACCGTCAACAGTAATGGAGCGGAGCAGGTTTGGTCTTCCTACAGCCCATCTTTACATTTTTATGTATGTAAAAATAAGTGAATTTCATACATCATGATGCTACCACGTAATGTATATATGGATTTCAGCAAGGCATTTGATAAGGTACCCCATGCAAGACTTATTGAGGAAGTAAGGAGGCATGGGATCCAAGGGGACATTGCTTTGTGGATCCAGAACTGTCTTGCCTACAGAAGGCAAAGAGTGGTTGTAGACGGGTCATATTCTGCATGGAGGTCAGTGACCAGTGGTTTGCCTCAGGGATCTGTTCTGGGACCCCTCCTCTTTGTGATTTTAATAAATGACCTGGATGAGGAAGTGGAGGGATGGGTTAGTAAATTTGTGGATGACACAAAGGTTGAGAGTGTTGTGGATAGTGTGAAGGGCTGTCAGAGGTTATAACGGGACATTGATAGGATACAAAACTGGGCTGAGAAGTGGCAGATGGAGTTCAACTCAGATAAGTGTGAGGTGGTTCATTTTGGTAGGTCAAATATGATGGCAGAATATAGTATTCATGGTAAGACTCTTGGCAGTGTGGAGCATCAGAGGGGTCTTGGGGTCCGAGTCCATAGGACACTCAAAGCTGCTGCGCAGGTTGACTCTGTGGTTAAGAAGGCATACGGTGCATTGGCCTTCATCAATTGTGGGATTGAGTTTAAGAGTTGAGAGGTAATGTTACAGCTATATAGGACCCTGGTCAGACCCCACTTGGAGTATTGTGCTCAGTTCTGATCGCCTCACTACAGGAAGGATGAGGAAACTATAGAAAGGGTACAGAGGAGATTTACAAGGATGTTGCCTGGATTGGGAAGCATGCCTTATGAGAACAGGTTGAGTGAACTCAGTCTTTTCTCCTTGGAGCAGCGGAGGATGAGAGGTGACCTGATAGAGGTGTATAAGTTGATGAGAGGCATTGATTGTGTGGATAGTCAGAGGCTTTTCCCAGGGCCGAAATGGTTGCCACTGGAGGACACAGGTTTAAGGTGCTGGGGAGTAGATACAGAGGACACGTTGGGGTAAGTTTTTTACTCAGAGAGTAGTGAGTGCGTGGAATGGGCTGCCGGCAACGGTGGTGGAGGCGGATACGATAGGGTCTTTTAAGAGACTCCTGGATAGGTATATGGAACTTAGAAAAATAGAGGGCTATGGGTAATGCTAGGTAATTTCTAAAGGAAGTACATGTTCAACACTGCATTTTGGGCTGAAGGGTTTGTATTGTACTGTAGGTTTTCTATGTTTCTTACACGTGTGTGGGTCACTTAAAGTAAAGATGAAGTTAGACTCGCATCCCTGGCTCTCTTGTTTACCTTTCAATTTTTAAAAATGTTTATGAGTACAAAAGATAAGACAGAGTAACACGTACAGAATGCTGGAGGAACTCAGCAGGTCCTCTGGTGAAAGCCAGAGGACACAGCATCAGAATAGAGGGGCATCCATTTAGAACACAGATGAGGAGGGATTTCTCTAGCCAGAGGGTGGTGAATCTGTGGAATTCATTGCCACAGGCGGCTGTGGAGGCCGAGTCATTGGGTATATTTAAAGCAGAGATTGAAAGATTCTTGATTAGTCAGGGCATGAAGGGACATGGGGAGAAGGCAGGAGGTTGGGGCTGAGAGAGAAATTAGATCAGCCATGATGAAGTGGCAGAGCAGACTCAATGGGGCAAATGGCCTAATTCTGCTCCGATATCTTATGGTCTTCTGGTCAGGCAGTAGCTCTGGAGAAGAATAAACAGTCAACGTTACAGGCTGAAACCCTTCAAGAGGAGTGGAAGGGGAAGAAAGCCATTCTGGTCTCAGCACGAAACTTCGACTGTTTTATTTCTTTTCAGAGATGCCACCTGACCCGCTGAGTTCCTCCAGCATTTTGTTTGTGTTACTATGTGTTGGATGCCCTGATTAAATCTGACAGGGAAGAAGACATCTCAGGATTACTGGAGACAGGGACAGCCCTGGAAGGTAGAGGAAGAAATTAAGCAGGTGGTAATGAATTAGCAGCTTCAGTGGAAACAGGAACAAGAAGTAGCGTGCCTAGTGAATGTCTGGTTCACTAACATCTGTCCCGCACCATCACACACCACTCTCTCAATTCTCAAATTCATTGCCTAGTTTAGAGCGCAATAGCTACAAGAGGAGGTTGAGCAAAATCACATTGTTTTCTCTGGAGTGTCGGAGGCTGATGGGAGAACTGACACTAGCTTATAAAATTATGAGACTCTGAATCTTCCTTCCAGGGTAGAAATGTTGAATACGAAAGGCATAGCTTTGAGGTGAGAATGTGGTGGGTACCAGGAATGGAGTATCAGGGGTGGTTGGTGGAAGCAGATATGATAATGCTTTTCAAGCTGATTTTAGATGATCCCATGAATAAACCGGAGGGATATTTATTTATTTATTGAGAGACAGTGTGGAACAGGCCTTTCAGCCCTTCAGGCTGTGCTGCCCGGCAACCCACCGGTTTTGTGCAACTTTATACAACTGTGGTTAGGCCACATCTGGAGTACTGCATACAGTTCTGGTCGCCCCGCTATAGGAAAGATGTCAGGCCTTTGGAGAGGGTGCAGAAGAGGTTTACCAGGATACCACCTAGTTTAGGGGGCATGTGCTGTCAGGAGAGGTTGGACAAACTTGGGCTGTTTCCTCTGGTGTGATAGAAGTTTATAATATTATGAGAGACACAGATAGAGTCGACAGGGAGTGTCTTTCTCCCAGGGTAGAAGAAGGGCGTGCATTGAAGGTGAGGGGGATACATTCAAAGGGGGTGTGAGGGGTTAGTTTTTTTACTCAGAGTGGTGGATGCCTGGAACGTGCTGCCTGGCAAATACATTTAGACTTTGAAGGGATGTTTAGATGGGCACATGAATACGATGAAGATGGAGGGATGGGGACATTGTGCAGGTATGAGCGATTGGCTTTTGGGGTTTTTTTTTAATTTACTTTTAGCTGGTTTGGCGACAGGCCCACTGGCCTGTTCCTGAGCTGTACTCTTCTATGTTCTATGTTTAACGCTAGCCTAATCACTGTTCAGTTTACAACGAACAATTCATCAGCCAACCGGTACGTCTTTGGAGAGTGGGAGGAAACCGGAGCACCCGGAGGAAATGCATGGGGACGACATACAGTCGCCTGACAGATGACATCGGAACCGAACTCTGACCTCTGACATCCTGAACTGCAACAGAGTGGCGTGCAGTGCTATACTGCCCGCATGCAGGTAGAAGGGATCAGTTTATTTTGGCAACACGCTTGGCACGGAGAGAAACAAAATCCAAATCACTGAAGAATAACAGGAAATTTGTCTTGTACATCACAAAGGGATAAAATTATTGCAAATTCAGGAATCAAATAAATAGTAAAAAAAAGAAATATTGAGGTATTGTTCATGGTGTTCGATTGGAATGAAGAATTGGAGTTTAACTTATAACCATATAACATATAACCATATATCAATTACAGCACGGAAACAGGCCATCTTGGCCCTCCTAGTCCGTGCCAACGTTTACACTCACCTAGTCCCACTGGCCCGCACTCAGCCCATAACCCTCCATTCCTTTCCTGTCCATATACCTATCCAATTTTACTTTAAATAACAATACCGAACCTGCCTCTACCACTTCTACTGGAAGCTCATTAACTTTCTTAAGCTTGTTTGCATTTTTATTTCATCACCTGTACAATTGCTCAGTGAGTTTTCCAGAGGTTACTGTTGCCTCTATATTTTTCTTGAAACTAGTTGATTGCAGTGGTGGGTGTCACAATTCTTGAATCTGGCAGTCTGATTGGTTAACTGTAATCAATGAACTTTCCTTTGGACTTTCTGTTCTCTCTAATCTGCTTTGAGAAGACCACACTAGGTGTTAGGCCTTTTCTCTCCATTGTCTCTGGACACTCCTCCACCTCCCCTCACCACACACCCTCCTGGCTCCCAAATGCTTCTCCCTCCACCCCACCCACCCCTCTGGCGAGTGTTTGTGTTCCAAAGCCTCCAACCTTGGAGTATCCTGCCTCCACAGGATGACCACCCTCCCCCGCCTGACTGTGACTGCAGGTCACATAGACTACATCTGGACCAGACGGTGTCAGCCCCAGGGTACTGAGAAAGCCTGTGCGAATCAGCCGTCTGCCATTTTGCAGCACCTTTACAACCTGAGTCTGAGCCAGGAAAAGATATCAGTGCTGTGAACGACTTCCTGCTTGATACCTGTACCCAAGAAGGCGGCTCCATCTGGACTTAATGACTACAGACCAATTGTCCTCGCATCTCATGTGATGAAGGTGCTGGAGAGCATGGTCCTGACTTACCTTGGACTGCAAGTGAGATCTTCATTGGTCCCACTACAGTTTGCCTACCAACCTCATGTGGGAGAGGATGATGCCATCACCTACCTGTTGCAGAGAGCTCACTCCCGCCTGGATGATGCTGGTGGCATCGTGAGAATCACATCTCTGATTACTCTAGTGCCTTCACTACAGTCCAGACACTTCTTCTGAGTGAGAAGCTGCAAAGGATGGGTGTAGACAAATCCACAATCTCCTGATTACTGTCTACCTGACAGATAGACCCCAGTTTGTACAGCTGGGTAGTTCTCTGTCTGAGATGGTGGAGAGTGACACTGGGCTGCCACAAGGGACGGTCCTGTCTCCGTTTCTGTTCACACTGTGCATCTCAGATGTTCAGTCCACCTCTGAGTCCTGCCACTTGCAGAAGTTCTCCGATGACTCTGTGGTGGTTGGGTGTATCAGATGGGCAGGAGTCGGAGTACAGAGGACTGGTGGACAGGTTTGTGGAGTGGTGTGGGAGGAATCTCCTGCTCCTGAATGTGGCCAAAACCAGGGAGATGGTGATTGATTTGAGGAGGAAGAGGACTGTGATGAGTCCTGTGTAGATTCTGGGAGAAGAGATTGTGTTGGTGGAGGAGTACAAATACTTGGGTGTTCACCTCAACAACAGACTTGTCTGGAAAACCAACACCCTGGCTGTTTACAAGAAGGGGAAGAACAGACTCTATTTTCTAAGAAAGCTGAGATCCTTCAATGTGTGCAGCAGGATGTTGGAGATTTTTTACCAGTCTGTTGTAGTGAGTGCAGTCTTCTTTGCTGCTTTACGTTGGGGGAGCAGCATCGGTGTTGGTGATGCAAAAAGACTAAAGAAACTCATCAAAAAGGCTGGATCAGTCCACCCAATCTGGACCCTCTTGAGTTAGTGGTGGAGAGGAGGTCACAAAGCAAACTATTATCCATTATGGACAATCTGGCACATCATCCTCTTGACCTAATGAATAAGCAGTGGAATACCCTTTCGAACAGGCTCATTCAGCTCTGCTATCAGCAGGATCATTACAGAGAATCTTTCCTACCAAATGCATTAAGCATATACAACAGTTTACCTCTGTGTGACAGGAGAACACACATCATAGTACAATAGTCTCTGCTTTATTATTTCACACATTATTATTGCATATTGATAAATTATTATTGTGCATATTATTATTCTGTACTTTATTATGAGTTCATATTATTTATTATTATTGCTAATTGTGTGTTTTTAAATGTTGTTGCTGTAATGAAATAATTTACCACTCTATAATAATAAAGTACTTATGATGATGATTATTGGCCTTACCTCGTCTTACGTCGTATTGATTTGATTTGCGTGAACAGTTTTCAAGACACTTTTCACTGTATGTCAGTACATGTGACAATAATAAACCAGTTTATCAATACTAATACACCTTCTGCCTCTGCAAAGCAGAGGAAGTCGCAGGTTTGTCCATCCTTGCTGTGATGTGTGGGTAGGGTGCTGACACCTGGTGCAGCTGGGAGACTGGTTGTGCTTCTTGGAGTGGGATCAATCAAGAAAAGCAAGGGTGTAATGCTGAGGCTTTATAAGGCATTGGGAACACTGGGAGCAGTTTTGGGTCTCAAATCTAAGAAAGAGTGTGCTAGCAATGGAGGAGGTTCCCGGGAATGACAGGGTTAAAGCTTGGGGAGTATTTGTTTGTTCAGGGCTCGTACTTGGTCAAGTTTAGAAAAATGAGGGGTGGTCTATAGAACATTGAAAGGCTTAGATAAAATGACTGTGTAGATGATGTATCCAATAGTGAGAGAGTCTTGGACCAGAGGGCACAGCCACAGAATAGAAGGATGTCCCTTCAGAACAGAGATGAGTAATTTATTTAGCCAGAGGGTGGTGAATCTATGGAATTCATTGCCACAGACTTGTATGGAGACCAATTCATTGGGTATATTTAAAGCGGAGGTTAATTGGTTCTTGATTAGTAAAGGCACTAAAGATTGTAGGGAGAAGGCAGGAGAATGGGGCTGAGAGGGATAGTAAATCAGCCACGATCAAATGGTGGAGCAGACTCGATGGGCTGAATGGCCTGATTCTGCTCCTGTTTTATGGTCTTAAGTACTGAGAGACAGCAGAAAACCTCCCCCCCCCCCCACCCTCTGTTCCCCGTCAGCGAGGCTTACTTCGTTTGTCACATTCCGCCGGCTGGCAGGACTTGGTCTGAATCGAGGGGCCTTCACAGCGGCTGCTAGTGGGATCACAGGACCTTCCCCGCTGTTGCGTTCCGGTGCCACAAGTCACGGAGCACTCTGTCCACTCCGACCACGGCGACCAGCCATTCTCACTGTCCTTGACTGGAGGCAGAACAGAGACCACTCAACACCCGGACACGTACAATCCCCACCCCACCACAGCCGAGGTCCAGGTTGCAGTGCCCTTCACCACCCCAGCTGAACTAAGAAGAGACAGGTCAGTCGGTTGGGGTGGTTTGTTTCAGGATTAACGGTCGCAGGAGAAGGGGAAGGCTGCGAGCAGCTTGGTAGTGTTGTGATTAGTGTAACACTCTTACAGCACCAGTGACCCGTGTTCAGCTGCTGCCACTGTCTGTAAGGAGATCATACATTCCCCCTGTGGGTCTCCTCAGGGTTTCAAGGCCTGGCTCAGCTCATTTGGATTTCATCTCCAAGTTATAAAATAACACACTCAGTGGCCACTTCATTTGGTACACTTGCACTCCTGCTCGTTAATGCAAATATCTAACCAGCCAATCATGTGGCAGCAACTCAATGCTTAAAGCATGTGCACATGGTCAAGAGGTTCAGATGTTGTTCAGACCAAACAGCAGAATGGGGAAGAAATGTGATCTAAGTGGCTTTGGCTGTGGAGTGATTGTTGGTGCCAGATGGGGTGGTTTGAGTATCTGAGAAACTGCTGATCTCCTGGGATTTTCACACACAACAGTCTCTAGAGTTTTCAGAGAATGGTGTGAGAAACAACAAAAAAATCCAATGTGTAGTAGTTTTGTGGGTTAAGAAGCCTTGTTAATGAGGGAGGTCTGAGGAGAATGTCAGACTAGTTAAAGCTGACAGGACTGTGACAGTAACTCAAATAACCACACAGTGGTGTGCAGAAGAGCTTCTCCAAACACACAACATGTCAAACCTTGAAGTGGATGGGCTACAGCAGCAGAAGACCACACTGGGTTACACTCCTGGGCCACTGAGTGGTATACAAGACAGTGAAGAGAACGAGATGTGAAAACAAGACCTTGGTGCGAATAAAAAGTGCTGTTTAAATGTGACGTAGTTTTCTGCGTGTTCTCTTTCCAGATGTCCACCACCCTCTGGGCAAAAAACCTCTTCCTGATCTCCCACTTAACCCTTTTCTTGATTATTTAAAATTGATGTTGTTCTGCTGAGGAAATGCAGAGAGGCTAAAACCGAAGCAAGTCCAATCATGTAAGGAGCAAGAAGGTAACTTATCTGAGAAAAGACGTGCTGGCATTGGAAAAAGACCAGAGGAGGTTCACAAGAAATTATAGAGTTTACGAAAAACAAAAAAAATCCAGTGCGCAGCAGTTCTGTGGACAAAAGTGCCGTGTTAATGAGAGAGATCAGAGAGAGGAGAACAGCCAGATTGGTTCAAATTGACAGGAAGGTAACAGTAATTCAACTAGCAATATGCTTGAAGAATGATGTGCAGAAGAGCATCTTAAATTCACAACAAATTAAACATTGAAGTGGATGGACTACAGCAGCAGAAGACCACGAATGTAGACTCAGTGGCCACTTTATCAGGTACAGGGGCTTCATTGCCTCAATCAGACTGGATATCTTGACACCCACTCATTCCCCTCCTCACTCTCTGATAGGCTGTCCTTGGCACCCACCCACTCACTCACTCTCTGATAGGCTGTCCTTGGCATCCACCCACTCACTCCTCACTCTCTGATAGGCTGTCCTTGGCATCCACCCACTCACTCACTCTCTGATAGGCTGTCCTTGGCACCCATACACTCTTTCATCACTCTCTGATAGGCTGTCCTTGGCATCCACCCACTCACTCCTCACTCTCTGATAGGCTGTCCTTGGCACCCATACACTCTTTCATCACTCTCTGATAGGCTGCCCTTGGCACCTACCCACTCTCTCCTCACTCTCTGATAGGATGTTTGCTCCATACAGACCTTGCCAACCATCAAGCATCTGGTCACACTAATCCCATTTTACTCTTCCTGTCTTCTCATCAAGTCTTCCCCAGATTCTACTTTCATGGTGGAGAGAATCAAATTGCAGTGACCAATTAACCTGCTGGCCAACAATCATTCAGGATTGGGGGACGCAACTGGAGGTGCAAAGTCTGCACAAACAGCACGAGAGGCCAGATTGAAACCAGTTCTCTGGGGTTGTAAGTCAGAGGCTCTAATAGCTGTATCACTGTGTCCCCCAACCCCCGCACCACCCCCCAGGACTGATATTGATGGATATTTTGCTCCAGGGATCGAGGGATTTGGGATGAGGCAGGAGAGTTAAGTTGGGTAGAAGACCAGCAGGAATTGTGCTGAACAGAAGAACGGGGCTCCTTTTATTCCATATTTCCTCCTTCCACAGAAGCTACCTATAGCCATCGCAGTTCTGCCAGTGATTTTGGTTTAATTTAATTTATTATATTTAGAGATACCTTTGTCACCCTCACGAATCAAGAACCTAGCAACCTCCACTTCGAAAGATACCCAATGACTGGGCCTCCACACCTGTCTGTGACAATGAATTCCACAGATTCACCGCCATCTGGCTGAAAAAATTCCTCCTCATCTCTGTTCCTTCTTTTCTGAGGCTGTACCCGCTGGTCCTAGACTCTCCCAGTATAGGAAACATCCTCTCCACATTCACTCTTCCGAAACCTTTCAATACTCAATAGGTTTCAGTGAGATGCCCCTGCCACCAACCTCCACAACCCACCAACACACCTTCTTCTGAACTCTGGTGAACACAGGTCCAGAGCCATCAAACACGCCCCATACATTAACCCTTTCATTCTCAGGAGCCTCCCTTAAACACTCTCCAAAGCCAGCACATCATTCCTTAGATATGGGGCCCAAAACTGCTCACCATACTCCAAATGTGTTCTGAGCAATGCCTTATAAAGCCTCACCATTACAAGCTTGCTTGTCTGACTCTGAATCTTGACTCACTCTGTAGGGAATGGTTCCAGACAGCCCTGGCAACCCACCTCAAAGACTTCACCTCGTAACACAAAACCCTCAGAAGTCCCGTAACAATCCCACGGACTTCAGCAGCTTATCTCCCTGTGATCTGTTATAACACAGTGTAAATAAATCCCAGAGATAACTTCTGCTAGAACAGCAGAATCTAATCAAAATCACTTCTTAAATGGCATTTTTGTACAAGAATCTGCAAAGGAGTGTAAAGCCAGTGCCAAAATCCCCAGGAATATCTCAGAGCCCAGAGCAGATGGGAATTTCCAAGTGGAGCAGACAGAAAACTCAGGTGATGAACATAATGGGAACCTTGAACTATCGAACATATGGTCATCAGAGGAGGTAGGAGAGATTTCTGAAATCTCAGGGAAAAGGGTTCGAGAATCTCAGACGAGAGAGGTTTTGGAAATACCCGAGGATGGTGGGGGGATGAGCAGTAGGAAACTCGAGGGAAAGAGGAGATCCCAGGGGAGAGAGAGATAGGAATCCTGGGGAAGTGGGTATGGGAATCCTAAGGGGAAGGTATCAGAATCTCTGCTACCGAGGGAAAAGAATCACAGGGGAGTGGGCGCAGGAAGTTCAGGAGGGAGGGCATAGGAACCTCAAGGGGTGTGATGGGAATCCCAGGTGAGAGAGTATGGGAATCTGAGGGGAGAGAGTACAGGAATCTCTGGGAGAGAGGGTATGGGAATCTCAGGGGAAAGAGACGGGAATCCCAGGGGAGTGGGTAAGAGAATTCCAGGCGAGGAAGTACAGGAATTTCCAGGAGAGAAGCTATAGGAACCACTAGGAAAGAGTGAGCAGGAATCTCAGAGGAGAAACATTTACTGTTCAGCAGGATATCTGATATAACGCTGTCAGATGTGGAGGGGAGTTCAGCTGTTCCCATCATCCGTGACACTCACTAGATAGCCCATGGGACTGGAGTCCTCATGGGGCAGGTCCCCCACATGGAGCTGGTCCCCTGCACTGAGCCAGTCCCCACAAGGATCAAGTCACATTCACAAAGCAGGTCCCCCACATGGAGCTGGTCCCCTCACAGAGCAGGCCCTCACACGGAGCAGGTCCCCCACGTGGAGCTGGTCCCTCACACGGAGCAGGTCCCCCACGTGGAGCTGGTCCCTCACATGGAGCAGGTCCCCATATGAAGCTGATCTCCTCACAGTGCCAGTCTCACACACACACACACACACACACACACACACACACACACACATACACACCAGAAGCACGATGGTACTTTCACCTGTCGTCTCTGCCCTGTCCCCACAAGGGTTTTCTGGTTCTGATCCCCACTGGGCAATCACGGAAACACGGTGTGCAGTTGTGAACTTCAGCACGAAACGCTGTAGGTGTACTCACGGAGACAGGAGGGGCAGCACTCGCCCTCGATGAAGGAGGGGCTGGCACACGACACAGGAGGGCAGGTAATTCGGCCACAGATGATACTGAAGTCCTGTACAAAGGCAAACAGAACCATTATCTCACACAGGAATGACCCAGAAACACCTCAAACAGAACCATTATCTCACACAGGAATGACCCAGAAACACCTCAAACAGAACCATTATCTCACACAGGAATGACCCAGAAACACCTCAAACAGAACCATTATCTCACACAGGAATGACCCAGAAACACCTCAAACAGAACCATTATCTCACACAGGAATGACCCAGAAACACCTCAAACAGAACCATTATCTCACACAGGAATGACCCAGAAATGCCTCAAACAGAACCATTATCTCACACAGGAATGACCCAGAAACGCCTCAAACAGAACCATTATCTCACACAGGAATGACCCAGAAACACCTCAAACAGAACCATTATCTCACACAGGAATGACCCAGAAATGCCTCAAACAGAACCATTATCTCACACAGGAATGACCCAGAAACGCCTCAAACAGAACCATTATCTCACACAGGAATGACCCAGAAACGCCTCAAACAGAACCATTATCTCACACAGGAATGACCCAGAAACGCCTCAAACAGAACCATTATCTCACACAGGAATGACCCAGAAATGCCTCAAACAGAACCATTATCTCACACAGGAATGACCCAGAAACGCCTCAAACAGAACCATTATCTCACACAGGAATGACCCAGAAACGCCTCAAACAGAACCATTATCTCACACAGGAATGACCCAGAAACGCCTCAAACAGAACCATTATCCCTCACAAGGAATACTCGAGATATGCCTCCAAACAGAATCACTACCTCCAGACAAAGAAGTACAGGTGGCCCCCATTTATTGAACGTTCACTTTACAACACCTTGCTGTTATGAAAGACCTACATTAGTACCTGTTTTCGCTAACCAAAGAGGATTTTCACTTTTATGAAAAAAAGACGCCCGCTTTGTATGTGTGTTTACCCCGAGAAAGACTACCATGACCGTGAAGCCTTGTGCGGGCAGTTGTGTGCGCATGTGTGTACGTGCTGAATTTTTTCTCCAAATCAATTTTGGCTTCCATTTTCTGATAAGTGAAACTACACCATACATACAATATATAGGCTGCGTATTTATCACATCATTCCTGCTTTTACTATATGTTAGTGTTATTTTAGGTTTTGTGTATTATTTGGTATGATTTGGTAGGTTATTTTTTGAGTCTGGGAACGCTCAAAATTTTTCCCCATATAAATTAATGGTGATTGCTTCTTCGCTTTACGACATTTCAGCTTACAAACAGTTTCATAGGAACGCTCTGCCTTCGGATAGTGGGGGAAGCCTGTAAATGCAAACTGGACAGGGAATCATCCCAATGGGTCCAATATTTTCAAATTCTCACTGTCATCAAAGAGGAGCAGGGATGAGAAATCAGGGAGAGGGGACGGGAATCTTGGGGGAGAGGGGATGGGCAACTCAGAGAGGGGATGGGAACCTCGGGGGAGAGGAAATGGGAATCTTGGAGCCGGGGAGATGACAATCTCTGGAGGGATGAGTCAGGAATTCAGGACAGAGGGTATGCGGATTTTGGGTGAAGAGATAATACAGGAATCTCAGGGGAGAGGGGACCATGTGTCTCGGGGGAGAGGATTAGGGAATCTCAGGGACGAGAGGACAGGGATCTCAGGAGAGAGGAAGAAATTTTAAACAAGATCTGATGCGGGTAAGCAGTTTTACACAGAGATTGGCTGATCTGGAACCCACTGCCAGAGGATGTGATGGAATCAGATATAGTTACTACCCTTAAGGGAAGTCCAGACAGGCACTTAAACAGACATATTGAAGGATACCAAGCTAATGCAGGCACAGGATTATTACTGATGAGAAAAAGGTTAGTAAGGATATGACAGGCTGATAGGTTTAGTTCTGTACAACTCTACAATCTCTCACAACATGTGGCGGTCACAGGAAAGCAGCATCCATCATTGGGGACCTCCACCGTCCAGGCCATGTTCTCTTCTTACTGCTGCCTCAGGAAGAAGGTACAGGAGCCTCAGGACTCACACCATCAGGTTCAAGAGCATCTATTGCACTCAGTCATCAGGCTCTTGAACCAGAGAGATAACTTCACTCAACTTCACTTGCCCTTTCACTGAATTGTCCCTGCAAACCGTGGACTCACTTTCAAGGAGTCTTCATCTTCTGTTCCTGATATTTATTGCTAATTTATTATTATAATCATTATTATTTTTATTTCTGTATTTTCATAGCTGATTTTTGCACTTTGGTTGTTTTTTTCAGACCTGTTGAGAGCGGTCTTTCATTGATTTGACTGTGCTTCTTGCATTTGCTAAATTCAGCAGGTCTAAAAACCTCTGTAGTTGGGGAAGGAATTGTCGACATTTCAGGTCCAAACTCTGAACCATGATTTATATGCTTGCAATGAGTTGCCAGAGGAGGGGATCGAGGCAAGTACAATTGTGATATTTAAGAGACTTTTGGATCAGTACTGGGAGGGGAAGGGCTTTGAGGGCTGTGGTCCTAACAAGAGGAACTGGAACTAGCAGGGAGGATGCTGTGGCTGGCATGAATCAGATGGGCTGAAGAACCAATTACTGTGCTGTGTTATTCTGGAGGCGAGGTGTAGAGGTTTAGCTGGCTGCTCACTGTGCAGAACCTACTCTTTACTTGGCATTACATGGGCTGCCGTGTAAAAGAGCCATCAGGATCGTCACAGAGGCTGTTGAGAGAGATTCTAGATGGCTATGAATCAAGAGGCGTGACCTGTGGACCAGTGCTGCTGGGACATTAGCCAGGGCCTGATCACCCCGGTCTGATGTTGAAAAACGCGAATCAGCCGATGGGCACTGGTTACATCACTGATGTTGTGTCCCAGCGCATCCTGGGATGTACCTCAGCATCATAAGCTCTGGCTCAGTCAGTGACACCCAGGAATAGTCTGGGTGACAAACAACAGCAGGTTGGTGACTACTGGAGACACCATTGGTAGCTTTGAAGGACGGCAACTGGGACAGGAAGGGCTAGCACCACAACCGGCATCTTCTGAGAGGGAGAAACCCAACACGCTACAGAGAGGCCTACAGAGGCATACTCCCAGGGGAGCCCGGGGGTCAGGTGGATGAGCATCTTGCCAGGACAGACCTCAGGATGCCAACTTTCGCTAACAGATCAGCGATGATGAGTGAGAGGTGCATCTGTCTGCAAGATCTGTAAGAAGCTGTGTGGCCTAAAAATACATCAGGCCAAGCTGAAATGGCTGGAAAGAAGGGAGTGCTACAGTGCTCAGGATTCACTCCTGGTGATTTGCAGAAGGAGCCTGGCCTAGAATCAGCCCACAGTGTCCAGAACCTCCAAATGCCAGAAGCTCCCACTCCAGGCAGAGTAGCAGGTCAAGTGGCCTCCAGCAAACCATCGGAGGAATGGCTGCAGTTTAGTCCATATCATTGAGGCAATAACCAAGGGAGATGTCGATTGATGACTCCAGACCATGTCAACTATCATTGTCAGCTTTGCTACTGAGAGATTCGGTCTAGTTCATGGTTTCCCGGACAAGAGAATTGCTGCGTATAGAGTTTTCGGCAGTAATTGAGATCCAGACAGGCAGGAAGTGGAAGGCCCAGGATGCAGTGGAGACAGCTGAGTCACAGGGACAGTGATATCTGGTCGGATGGGGCTGGGTACTGTCCCTTCAACCTGCTTCGACAGGGCCGTGGACAGGGACAGAAGCAAATTGGTCCAGGAGGAGGTGTGGGCAGCCGTTGAGCAAGTGCATACCATCAGGATGGTGGGAATGGGACAGCAGGGAGCTTGGACAAGATGGGAGGGTGCGCTGAAGTGGAAGATCTCCCAGTCCAACACCTGTCAGGCTGAACCCCAGTGCTGTCTAATCCAGTGAACATATTGCTTGGGGCAAAAGTGAGGCGCCATCATGTCCTCTCTGCCCTGGCAGAGGGACCCTGCAGCTTATAGCATATAGAATCCTGAGCCAAACTAGCTAAAAAGCAAATCAAAAACACCCAAACACTAATCCCTCCTACCTACACCGGTCCATATCCCTCATCTTCCTTTCATCCATGTGCCTATCCAATTGTCTCTTAAAAGCCTTGACTAAGAGACATGTTGACAACCTCAGCAGCTGGCCAAAAGCCTGGGGAGAAGGCTGCTACCACTGGCACCGTGACCAGGCTCTGAAGGCAGTGGCAGAAAGTATCTCCTCGGCCATTAACAACAATAGGCACCCGCATCAACTTAGAAAGCCCATAGCTTTTGTCAAAGCTGGAGACCAACCACAGATCACCAACAGGCTTGCTCACCATGGCGTCTGAATGGCAACTGAAAGTCGATCTTGGCAAACAATTGAAGATCCCTGGCTTCATCACATCTTCATCCCTGAGGCCAGACATGGTCATTTTGTCAGAAACCTCAAAGCAATTGGTCATGCTAGAGCTGACAGATGCTTGGGAAGACCGGACTGAGGAGGTGTTTGAGCATCAGAAGATGAGATACCAGCAGCTGGAAAAGCAGTGCCAGAGACAGGAGTGGAGGGCACTTCTGAGCCTGTAGAGGTGGAGTGTAGAGGTTCAGCCGGCTGTTCACTCTGCAGACCCTACTCTCTCTTTGGTGTTACAGGGGCTGCAAAGAAAAAAGCCATCAGCACCGTCACAAAGGCTGTGGACAAGAAGAGTGACCCATGGACCAGTGCTGCTGTGACACAAGCTGTGGCCTGATCAAGCTTTGGCTGGATCACCTGGGTGAGGCTGTCCAATGTTGAAAGACCCTGTAACACCCGCTGACCCCAGGTTACGTCATTGATGATGTGTCCCAGCACATCCTTGATATATCTCAGCAGTATGACTACGACCTGAAGATCTCATTTTGTGACCTTGCACCCTCATTAATTAGCTTTCAGCTTTATTTAATTGTCACATGTATGTTGGAACATACAGTGAAATATGTCCTTTGCCACAAGTTAATTCACATCGGCGAGGGATTGCGCTAGGCTGCTTGCAGGTATCACCACATTTCTGATGCCAGCTCACTAACCCTAACCTGTATGACTTTAGAATATGGGTAGAAACTGGAGCCCCCAGAGGAAACACTCATGGTCACAGGGAGAATGTACAAACTCCTTACAGATAGCGGCAACAAATGAGCCCTGGTCTTACAGCTATTGCTGTAAAGCATTACGCTAACTGCTGCACTACTGGGACACCTTCTGAGGTCCATTTCGGATATAGCTGTGCCCTGGCACAGGTCTGGCCATGCTCCTGGCTGAATGCCCAACATCTCCTCATGACATCTATCAAACCCTCCACCAAAAACTTTCACTCAGTGGCCACCTGGACGCCTGCTCACTAACGCAAATATCTTATCAGCCAATCATGTGGCAGCAACTCAATGCATGAAAGCATGCAGGCATGGTCAAGAGGTTCAGTTGTTCAGATCAAACAGCAGAATGGGGAAGGAATGTGATTTCAGTGAGTTTGACCGTGGAATGATTGTTGGTGCCAGATGGGGTGGTTTGAGTATCCCAGAAACTGCTGATCCCCTGGGATTTTCATGCACAAGTCTCTGGACTTTACAGAAAATGTTCTGAAAAGCAGTTCTGTGAGTGAAATGCCTTGTTAATGAGAGAGGTCAGAGGAGAATGTCAGACTGGTTCAAGTTGACAGGAAGGTGACAGTAACTCAAATAACCACACGTTACAACAGTGGAGTGCAGAAGAGCTTCTCTGAACACACAACATGTCAAACCTTGAAGTGGATGGGCTACAGCAGCAGAAAACCCCCAAAATATGCTCAGCGGCCACTTTATTAGATAAAGGAGGTACTGTAGCGGTGTGCTACAAACAGCGCTAAAATTACGACACGGAGTCGGTAACTGCAGTCGAAGGAAAAACTTTATTCGAAAACTTCAGCCTCACTTTTAAGCCTCTGTCAACCGGCCCCCCATGGCGAAGAGGCTCCAAAGCTCTGTGCTCGCAAACCCCCGTAGGCTATCTAATTGTGAGTCGGTTCGGATACGCTAGGAAATGAGCCGCCACAGTACCGGAAAAAGTTGCAGCTGAGTGCATCTCCACCCAAAAGAAAATCTGGCTCTGTTTCCAGATGACAGAATTCCCTACACGAGTTTCCAGTAACTGTGTCTGTTCAAAGACTCTCTCCAAGTCAATGACACATTCTCAGGCTCAACAGCTAGGATCATCTTCCAGCAAAAGTTTGTTTTTATCCTCAAACTCAGTCTGCTCCCAATTATCTGTTTCTCTGAATGAATTTTTATGGCATCAGACTGAGTCGCATTAAAACACTGAAGAGTTTCCTGATTCTTAACATGTGGCATTGAGCAAGTATGACTAATAGTTGAAGGAATTAAACCTCAACATGCACACTTAAAGAAAATGTCATTTGAGTTCAGCACTTTGATTATCTACACCTATTGGCACCCAGTTTTAAGCTTATTTGCCTGCTATTCAGATTGACAATGTGCTCAGTATTGTAACATAAAGGAATTGTAATTGGATTATTATTGTCACTTGTACTGAGATACAAGAGGCCCACAACCTTGATAAAGGGTTTGCAGGCTTGTGTCCCTCAATGACCTGGAGAGCTACATTGACTAGAGTCAGGCCTTTGTGCTCTGACTATTGGTAGGGTCAACCAGGTCAAAGGGTAGAGGCCAGACTAAGAGTGGTCCACTGGCCCTCAGGGTTTGAGAGATTCAGCTCAGGGCTAACAACCTTCGCTGGTAAAACATGGTAAAAAATGGAAACAGCGATGCAGAGTCCTTCTCCATCTGAGTGTGACTGCATTGACAGATAGAGATGGAGGGCCTTCAGAGCCAGTGGTGCAATGGGTGCAAGTACAAGATCACAATCTACCTCATTATGGCCTTATTGTCTACGTGCAATGCCTCACCACAACACGATATTCTGCATTCTGTTATTGGTTCTCTGTCATTCCCACCGTGGACAGTATCTACAGGAGGCACTGCCTCAAGAAGGCAACACCCATCATTAAAGATTTCCACCACCCGGGCCATGACAGCTGGAGGCCTGAACTCCCACACCTCCAGGTTCTGGAACAGCTACTTGCCTTCAACTATTCAATTCTGGAACAAACTCTCCAAACCCAAGTCATCAGCAGAATTAACAACACCATGACTATTCTGATCACTTTGCGTCAAAATAGATCTTACAGAGAGGCTTGATGGCCCACATTGTACCTCAATAAATAAATAAAATTGTGATTGTCTTGTGACTATGTGCTCATGATGTTGCGACGATTAAGGTTTCCATTGCACACGTGCATCCATGTGTTCATTCGTATGACAATAAACTTAATGCTGACTTTAGATTTTGGTCTTCCCTTGTACTGCCTTAATACAATGATGTAATGAATGGCTGCAATGAATCGCATGCACCAGTACATGTGCCATTAATAACCAGGTTTAGGAACTTCGGTATGTAAACAAACTACATGTAAACAATGAGGGAATAGGGGGCCATGGCAGCCAAGCAGTTAGAGTGAAGCTGTTACAGCACCAGAAGCCCAGTGTTCAATTCCACCCCAGCAACCCGTGTTCAATTCCACCATCAGTGACCCGTGTTCAATTACACCGTTAGCAACCCGTCTTCAATTCCACTGTCAGCAACCCGTCTTCAATTCCACTGTCAGCAAACGGTATTCGATTACACCATCCGCAACCCATGTTCAATTCCACCATCACCAACCTGTGTTATTCAAATCTACCATCAGCAACCCGTGTTCAAATCCACCAACATCAAACAGTATTCAAATCTACCGTCAGTAAACAGTATTCAATTCCACCGTCAGTAATTGCTGTTTAATTCTACCCCAATATCCTGTGTACAATTCCACTTCATCAACCCATGATCAATTCCACTCTAGCAACTTGTCTTCAATTCCACCATCAGCAACCCGTGTTCAATTCCACCGTCAACAACCCGTGTTATTCAAATCTACCATCAGCCACCCGTGTTCAATTCCACCGTCGGCAACCTTTGTTAATTTCCACCGTCAGCAACTCATGTTCAATTCCACCGTCAGCAACCCGTGTTCAATTCCATCGTCAGCAACCAGTGTTCAATTCCACCGTCGGCAACCTTTGTTAATTTCCACCGTCATCAACCTGTGTTCAATTCCACGATCAGCAACCCGTGTTCAATTCCATCGTCAGCAACCATTGTTCAATTCCACTGTCAACAACCCGTGTTCAATTCCATCGTTATCAACCCGTGTTCAATTCCACCATCAGCAACCTGTGTTCAATTCCACTGGCAGCAAACGGTATTTGATTACATCATCCGGAACCCATGTTCAATTCCACCATCACCAACCTGTGTTATTCAAATCTACCATCAGCCACCCGTGTTCAATTCCACCGTGACCAAACTGTGTTCAATTGAACTGTCAGCAACTGATGTTCATTTCAACCCCAGCAACCCGTGTTCAAATCCACCATCACCAACCTGTGTTCAATTCCAATAACAGCAAACCGTATTCAAATCTACCATCAGCAACCATGTTTAATTACCTCGGCAGCAACCCTTTTTAACTTCCATCCCAAAAACCTGTTCAATTCCACCGTCAGCACCCCATGTTCAATGAAACTGTCATAAAATGTGTTCAATTGCATCATCAGCAACCCGTGTTCAATTCCACCGTCATCAACCCGTGTTCAATTCCACCGTCAGCAACCCCTGTTCAATTGCATCATCAGCAACCGATGTTATATTCCACTGTCAGCAACCCGTGTTCAATTCCATCGTCATAAACCCGCATTCAATTCCACCGTCATCAACCCGTGTTCAATTCCACCGTCATCAACCTGCGTTCAATTCCATCATCATGAACCCGTGTTCAATTCCACTGTCAGCAAACGGTATTCGATTACACCATCCGCAAACCATGATCAATTCATGCATCACCAACCTGTGTTATTCAAATCTACCATTAGCAACCCGTGTTCAATTCCACCGTCACCAACCCGTGTTCGATTCCACCATGACTCGTGTTCAATTAAATTGTCATTAAAAAAAAAATTTGGATAAGTTTGTGGACAGGAATGGAATGTAGGGTTGTGGGCTGAGTACAGGTCGATGGGTCTAAGTGATATTAAGCGTTCTGCACGGACTAGAAGGGACAAGATGGCCGGTTTCAGTTCTGTAATTGTTATATGGTTATCTATATTACACAGTCAAAAACCCATGTTCAATTCAACACCAGGAACTTGTCTTCAATTATACCGTTAGCAAACCATCTTCAATTCCACTGTCAGCAACATGTGTTCAATTCCAACGTCATCAACCTGTGTTCAATTTCACTGTCACCAAACTGTGTTCAATTCCAACAACAGCAAACCGTATTCAAATCTACCATCAGCAACCTGTGTACAATTCCATCCCAACAACCCGTGTTCAATTCCACTGTCAGCAACCTGTGTTCAATTCCACCGTCAGCAACCCGTGTTCAATTCCACTGTCAGCAACCCGTGTTCATTTCCACTGTCAGCAACCCGTGTTCAAATCCACTGTCAGCAACCCGTGTTCAATTCCACTGTCAGCAACCTGTGTTCAATTCAAACAGCAGCAAACAGTATTCAAATCTACCATCCGCAACCCATGTTCAATTCCACCATTAACAACCTATGTTATTCAAATCTACCATCAGCAACATGTGTTCAATTCCACCGTCAGCAACCCATGTTCAATTCCACCATCACAAACCTGTATTATTCAAATCTACCATCAGCAACCCATGTTCAATTGCACCATGACCAACCTGTGTTCAATTCCAATAACAGCAAACCATATTCAAATCTACCATCAGTAACCCGTGTTCAATTACACCGTTAGCAACCCGTCTTCAATTCCACCTTCAGCAACCCGTGTTCAATTCCACTGTCAGCAACCTGTGTTCAATTCCACTGTCAGCAAATGATATTCGATTACACCATCCGCAACCCATGTTCAATTCCACCACCACCAACCTGTGTTATTCAAATCTACCATCAGCAACTCGTGTTCAATTCCATCGTCAGCAACTCATGTTCAATTCCACCGTCAGCAACCCGTGTTCAATTCCACCGTCAGCAACCCGTGTTCAATTCCATCGTCAGCAACCCGTGTTCAATTCCACCATCAGCGACCCGTGTTCAATTCCGCCGCCAGCGACCCGTGTTCAATTCCATCGTCAGCAACCCGTTTTCAATTCCACAGTCAGCAACCCGTGTTCAATACCATTGTCAGCAACTTATGTTCAATTCCATCGTCAGCAAACAGTTCAATTCCACCGTCAGCAACCCGTGTTCAATTCCATCGTCAGCAACTCATGTTCAATTCCACCATCACCAACCTGCGCTGAGTTCCAACGACAGCAAACCGTATTCAAATCTACCATCAGCAACCCGTGTTTAATTACATCGCCTGCAACCCTTGTTCAATTCCATCCCAACAACCTGTTCAATTCCACCGTCATCAACCTGTGTTCAATTCCACCAACAGCAACCCCGTGATCAATGACACTGTCATAAACTGTGTTCAATTTCACCCCAACAACCTGTGTTAATTTCCACTGTCATCAACCCGTGTTCAATTGCATCGTCTACAACCGGTGTTATATTCCACTGTCAGCAACCCGGGTTCAATTCCATCGCCAACAACCCGTGTTCATTTCCACCGTCAACAACCCGTGTTCAATTCCACTGTCAGCAACCGGTGTTCAATTCCACTGTCAACAACCCACGTTCAATTCCATCGTCAGCAACCCGCGTTCAATTCCACCGTCATCAACCGGCGTTCAATTCCACCGTCAATAACCCATGGTCAATTCCATCATCAGCAACCGGTGTTCAATTCCACCGTCATCAACCCGTGTTCAATTCCACCGTCAGCAACCCGTGTTCAATTCCACTGTCAGCAAACGGTGTTCAATTCCATCGTCAGCAACCGGTGTTCAATTCCACCGTCATCAACCCGTGTTCAATTCCACCGTCATCAACCCGTGTTTAATTCCACCATCATCAGCCTGTGTTCAATTCCACTGTCAGCAAACTGTATTCGATTACACCATCCGCAACCAATGTTCAATTCCACCATCACCAACCTGTGTTATTCAAATCTACCATCAGCAACCCGTGTTCAAATCCACCGTCAGCAACCTGTGTTCAATTACATCGCCAGCAACCCTTGTTCAATTCCATCGTCAGCAACCGGTGTTCAATTCCACCGTCATCAACCCATGTTCAATTCCACCGTCATCAACCCGTGTTTAATTCCACCATCATCAGCCCGTGTTCAATTCCACTGTCAGTAAACGGTATTCGAATAAACCATCTGCAACCCATGTTCAATTCCACCATCAACAACCTGTGTCATTCAAATCAACCATCAGCAACACATGTTTAATTACATCGTCAGCAACCCTTGTTCAATTCCATCCCAACAACCTGTTCAATTCCACCGTCAACAACCTCGTGTTCAATGACACTGTCATCAACCTGTGTTCCATTTCACCTCAACAACCTGTGTTAATTTTCACCGTCATCAACCGGTGTTCAATTCAACCGTCAGCGACCCGTGTTCAATTCCACCGTCAGCAACCCATGTTCAATACCATCGTCAGCAACTCATGTTCAATTCCATCCCAACATCCTGTTCAATTCCACCATCAGCAACCTGTGTTATTCAAATCTACCATCAGCAACATGTTTTCAATTCCACC
Source organism: Hypanus sabinus (assembly GCF_030144855.1). Classification (NCBI taxonomy): domain Eukaryota; kingdom Metazoa; phylum Chordata; class Chondrichthyes; order Myliobatiformes; family Dasyatidae; genus Hypanus; species Hypanus sabinus. The sequence continues at coordinate 112,073,232 of NC_082717.1, read as the reverse complement.
GTAAGCAACCCTTGTTCAATTCCACCATCACAAACCTGTGTTATTCAAATCTACCATCAGCAACCCATGTTCAATTGCACCATGACCAACCTGTGTTCAATTCCAACAACAGCAAACCGTATTCAAATCTACCATCAGCAACCGGTGTTCAATTACACCGTTAGCAACACGTCTTCAATTCCACTGTCAGCAACCCGTGTTCAATTCCTCTGTCAGCAAATGGTATTCGATTACACCATCCACAACCCATGTTCAATTCCACCATCACCAACCTGTGTTCAATTCCATCATCATGGACCCGTGTTCAATTCCACCGTCACCAACCTGTGTTCAATTCCAACAACAGCAAACCGCATTCAAATCCACCATCAGCAACCTGTGCACAATTCCATCCCAACAACCCATGTTCAATTCCACCGTCAGCAACCCGTGTTCGATTCCATCATGACTCGTGTTCAATTAAATTGTCATAACAAAAAAAATTTGGATAGGTATGTGGACAGGAATGGAATGTAGGGTTGTGGGCTGAGTACAGGTCGATGGGACTAAGTGATATTAAGCGTTCTGCATGGACTAGAAGGGACAAGATGGCCGGTTTCAGTTGTGTAATTGTTATATGGTTATCTATATTACACAGTCAAAAACCCATGTTCAATTCAACACCAGGAACTTGTCTTCAATTATACCGTTAGCAAACCATCTTCAATTCCACTGTCAGCAACATGTGTTCAATTCCACCGTCAACAACCTGTGTTCAATTTCACTGTCACCAAACTGTGTTCAATTCCAACAACAGCAAACCGTATTCAAATCTACCATCAGCAACCTGTGTACAATTCCATCCCAACAACCCGTGTTCAATTCCACCGTCAGCAACCCGTGTTCAATACCATTGTCAGCAACCCATGTTCAATTCCATCGTCAGCAACCCGTGTTCAATTCCACCATCAGCGACCCGTGTTCAATTCCGCCGCCAGCGACCCGTGTTCAATTCCATCGTCAGCAACCCGTTTTCAATTCCACCGTCAGCAACCCGTGTTCAATACCATTGTCAGCAACTTATGTTCAATTCCATCCCAGCAAACAGTTCAATTCCACCGTCAGCAACCCGTGTTCAATTCCATCGTCAGCAACTCATGTTCAATTCCACCATCACCAACCTGCGCTGAGTTCCAACGACAGCAAACCGTATTCAAATCTACCATCAGCAACCCGTGTTTAATTACATCGCCTGCAACCCTTGTTCAATTCCATCCCAACAACCTGTTCAATTCCACCGTCATCAACCTGTGTTCAATTCCACCAACAGCAACCCCGTGATCAATGACACTGTCATAAACTGTGTTCAATTTCACCCCAACAACCTGTGTTAATTTCCACCGTCATCAACCCGTGTTCAATTGCATCGTCTACAACCGGTGTTATATTCCACTGTCAGCAACCCGGGTTCAATTCCATCGCCAACAACCCGTGTTCAATTCCACTGTCAGCAACCGGTGTTCAATTCCACTGTCAACAACCCACGTTCAATTCCATCGTCAGCAACCCCTGTTCAATTCCACTGTCAGCAACCGGTGTTCAATTCCACTGTCAACAACCCACGTTCAATTTCACCCCAACAACCTGTGTTAATTTGCACCGTCATCAACCCGTGTTCAATTGCATCGTCTGCAACCGGTGTTATATTCCACTGTCAGCAACCCGGGTTCAATTCCATCGCCAACAACCCGTGTTCATTTCCACCGTCAGCGACCCGTGTTCAATTCCACCGTCATCGACCCGTGTTCAATTCCACTGTGAACAACCCGTGTTCAATTCCACCGTCAGCAACCCGTGTTCAATACCATCGTCAGCAAATCATGTTCAATACCATCCCAACATCCTGTTCAATTCCACCATCAGCAACCCGTGTTCAATTCCAACAACAGCAAACCGTATTCAAATCTACCATCAGCAACCTGTGCACAATTCCATCCCAACAACCCATGTTCAATTCCACTGTAAGCAACCCTTGTTCAATTCCACCATCACAAACCTGTGTTATTCAAATCTACCATCAGCAACCTATGTTCAATTGCACCATGACCAACCTGTGTTCAATTCCAACAACAGCAAACCGTATTCAAATCTACCATCAGCAACCGGTGTTCAATTACACCGTTAGCAACACGTCTTCAATTCCACTGTCAGCAACCCGTGTTCAATTCCTCTGTCAGCAAATGGTATTCGATTACACCATCCACAACCCATGTTCAATTCCACCATCACCAACCTGTGTTCAATTCCATCATCATGAACCCGTGTTCAATTCCACCGTCACCAACCTGTGTTCAATTCCAACAACAGCAAACCGCATTCAAATCTACCATCAGCAACCTGTGCACAATTCCATCCCAACAACCCATGTTCAATTCCACCGTCATCAACCCGTGTTCAATTCCATCGTCAGCAACCCGTGGTCAATTCCATCGTCAGCAACCCGTGTTCCATTTCACCTCAACAACCTGTGTTAATTTTCACCGTCATCAACCGGTGTTCAATTCAACCGTCAGCGACCTGTGTTCAATTCCACCATCAGCGACCTGTGTTCAATTCCACTGTCAGCAACCCGTGTTCAATTCCACCGTCAGCAACCCGTGTTCAATACCATCGTCAGCAACTCATGTTCAATACCATCCCAACATCCTGTTCAATTCCACCATCATCAGCCCGGGTTCAATTCCACTGTCAGCAAACTGTATTCGATTACACCATCCGCAACCAATGATCAATTCCACCATCACAAACCTGTGTTATTCAAATCTAACTTAAGCAACCCATGTTCAATTCCACCATCACAAACCTGTGTTATTCAAATCTACCATCAGCAACCCATGTTCAAATCCACCGTCAGCAACCTGTGTTCAATTACATTGCCAGCAACCCTTGTTCAATACCATCCCAACAACCTGTTCAATTCAACCGTCAACAACCTCATTTTCAATGACACTGTCATAAACCGTGTTCAATATCACCCCAACAAACTGTGTTAATTTCCACCATCATCAAACCGTGGTCAATTCCATCGTCAGCAACCCGTGTTCCATTTCACCTCAACAACCTGTGTTAATTTTCACCGTCATCAACCGGTGTTCAATTCAACCGTCAGCGACCCGTGTTCAATTCCACCGTCAGCGACCCGTCTTCAATTCCATCGTCAGCAACCCATGTTCAATTTCACCTCAACAACCTGTGTTAATTTCCACCGTCATCGACCCGTGTTCAATTCCATTGTCAGCGACCCGTGTTCAATTCCACCATCAGCAACTCATGTTCAATTCCATCATCACCAACCTGTGCTGAGTTCCAACAATAGCAAACCGTATTCAAATCTACCATCAGCAACCCGTGTTTAATTACATCGCCAGCAACCCTTGTTCAATTCCATCAGAACAACCTGTTCAATTCCACCGTCAGCAACCTGTGTTCAATTCCACCATCAGGAACCCTGTGATCAATGACATTGTCATAAACCGTGTTCAATTTCACCCCAACAACCTGTGTTAATTTCCATCGTCATCTGCCAGTGTTGAATTGCATCGTCTGCAACCGGTGTTATATTCCACTGTCAGCAACCCGGGTTCAATTCCACCATCATCAGCCTGTGTTCAATTCCACCGTCAACAACCCGTGTTCAATTCCACCGTCAGCGACACGTGTTCAATTCCATCCTCAGCGACCCGTGTTCAATTCCACCGTCAGCGACACGTGTTCAATTCCATCCTCAGCGACCCGTGTTCAATTCCACCATCAGCAACCCGTGTTCAATTCCACCGTCAGCGACCCATGTTCAATTCCATCATCAGCGACCCATGTTCAATTCAACCATCAGCAACCCCTGTTCAATTCCACCGTCAGTGACCCGAGTTCAATACCATCGTCAGCAACTCATGTTCAATTCCATCCCAACATCCTGTTCAATTCCACCGTCAGCAACCCGTGTTCAATTCCATCGTCAGTAACTCATGTCCAATTCCACCATCACCAACCTGTGCTGAGTTGCAACACCAGCACACCGTATTCAAATCTACCATCAGCAACCCGTGTTCAATTCCACCATCAGGAACCCTGTGATCAATGACACTGTCATAAACCGTGTTCAATTTCACACAAACAACCTGTGTTAATTTCCACCGTCATCAACCCGTGATCAATTCCACCGTCATCAACCCGTGTTCAATTGCACCGTCAGCAACCGGTGTTCAATTGCACCGTCAGCAACCCGTGTTCAATTCCACCGTCATCAACCCGTGTTCAATTGCACCGTCAGCAACCGGTGTTCAATTGCACCGTCAGCAACCGGTGTTCAATTCCACTGTCAGCAACCCGTGTTCAATTCCATCGTCATCAACCCGCGTTCAATTCCACCGTCATAAACCCTCGTTCAATTCCACCGTCAACAACCCATGTTCAATTCCATCATCAGCAACCGCTGTACAATTCCATCGTCATCGACCCGTGTTCAATTCCACCGTCTTCAACCTGCGTTCAATTCCACTGTCAACAACCCATGGTCAATTACATCATCAGCAACCAGTGTTCAATTCCACCGTGAACAACCTCGTGTTCAATTCCACCGTCATCAACCCGTGTTCAATTCCACTGTCAGCAAACTGTATTCGATTACACCATCCGCAACCAATGATCAATTCCACCATCACCAACCTGTGTTATTCAAATCTACCATCAGCAACCAGTGTTTAATTACTTCGCCAGCAACACTTGTTCAATTCCATCCCAACAACCTGTTCGATTCCACCGTCAACAACCTCGTATTCAATGACACTGTCATAAACCGTGTTCAATATCATCCCAACAACCTGTGTTAATTTCCACCGTCATCAATCCGTGTTGAATTCCATCATCAACAACCCATGTTCAATTTCACCTCAACAACCTGTGTTAATTTTCACCGTCATCAACCGGTGTTCAATTCAACCGTCAGCAACCCGTGTTCAATTCCACCGTCAGCGAACCGTCTTCAATTCCATCGTCAGCAACCCATGTTCAATTTCACCTCAACAACCTGTGTTAATTTCCACCGTCATCGACCCGTGTTCAATTCCATTGTCAGCGACCCGTGTTCAATTCCACCATCAGCAACTCATGTTCAATTCCATCATCACCAACCTGTGCTGAGTTCCAACAATAGCAAACCGTATTCAAATCTACCATCAGCAACCCGTGTTTAATTACATCGCCAGCAACCCTTGTTCAATTCCATCAGAACAACCTGTTCAATTCCACCGTCATCAACCTGTGTTCAATTCCACCATCAGGAACCCTGTGATCAATGACACTGTCAATAACCGTGTTCAATTTCACCCCAACAACCTGTGTTAATTTCCACCGTCATCAACCCGTGTTCTATTCCACCATCATCTGCCTGTGTTCAATTCCACCGTCAACAACCCGTGTTCAATTCCACCGTCAGCGACACGTGTTCAATTCCACCGTCAGAAACTCATGATCAATTCCATCATCACCAACCCGTGCTGAGTTCCAACAATAGCAAAACCTTATTCAAATCTACCATCAGCAACCCGTGTTTAATTACATCGCCAGCAATCCATGTTCAATTCCATCAGAACAACCTGTTCAATTCCACCGTCATCAACCTGTGTTCAATTCCACCATCAGGAACCCTGTGATCAATTCCACCGTCATAAACCCTCGTTCAATTCCACCGTCAACAACCCATGTTCAATTCCATCGTCAGCAACCGCTGTACAATTCCATCGTCATCGACCCGTGTTCAATTCCACCATCAGCAACTCATGTTCAATTCCATCATCACCAACCTGTGCTGAGTTCCAACAATAGCAAACCGTATTCAAATCTACCATCAGTAACCCATGTTTAATTACATCGCCAGCAACCCATGTTCAATTCCATCAGAACAACCTGTTCAATTCCACCGTCAGCAACCTGTGTTCAATTCCACCATCAGGAACCCTGTGATCAATGACACTGTCATAAACCGTGTTCAATTTCACCCCAACAACCTCTGTTAATTTCCATCGTCATCGCCAGTGTTGAATTGCATCGTCTGCAACCGGTGTTATATTCCACTGTCAGCAACCCGGGTTCAATTCCACCATCATCAGCCTGTGTTCAATTCCACCGTCAACAACCCGTGTTCAATTCCACCGTCAGCGACACGTGTTCAATTCCATCCTCAGCGACCCGTGTTCAATTCCACCGTCAGCGACACGTGTTCAATTCCATCCTCAGCGACCTGTGTTCAATTCCACCATCAGCAACCCGTGTTCAATTCCACCGTCAGCGACCCATGTTCAATTCCATCATCAGCGACCCATGTTCAATTCAACCATCAGCAACCCCTGTTCAATTCCACCGTCAGTGACCCGAGTTCAATACCATCGTCAGCAACTCATGTTCAATTCCATCCCAACATCCTGTTCAATTCCACCGTCAGCAACCCGTGTTCAATTCCATCGTCAGTAACTCATGTCCAATTCCACCATCACCAACCTGTGCTGAGTTGCAACACCAGCACACCGTATTCAAATCTACCATCAGCAACCCGTGTTCAATTCCACCATCAGGAACCCTGTGATCAATGACACTGTCATAAACCGTGTTCAATTTCACACAAACAACCTGTGTTAATTTCCACCGTCATCAACCCGTGATCAATTCCACCGTCATCAACCCGTGTTCAATTGCACCGTCAGCAACCGGTGTTCAATTGCACCGTCAGCAACCGGTGTTCAATTCCACTGTCAGCAACCCGTGTTCAATTCCATCGTCATCAACCCGCGTTCAATTCCACCGTCATAAACCCTCGTTCAATTCCACCGTCAACAACCCATGTTCAATTCCATCATCAGCAACCGCTGTACAATTCCATCGTCATCGACCCGTGTTCAATTCCACCGTCTTCAACCTGCGTTCAATTCCACTGTCAACAACCCATGGTCAATTACATCATCAGCAACCGGTGTTCAATTCCACCGTGAACAACCTCGTGTTCAATTCCACCGTCATCAACCCGTGTTCAATTCCACTGTCAGCAAACTGTATTCGATTACACCATCCGCAACCAATGATCAATTCCACCATCACCAACCTGTGTTATTCAAATCTACCTTAAGCAACCCATGTTCAATTCCACCATCACAAACCTGTGTTATTCAAATCTACCATCAGCAACCAGTGTTTAATTACTTCGCCAGCAACACTTGTTCAATTCCATCCCAACAACCTGTTCGATTCCACCGTCAACAACCTCGTGTTCAATGACACTGTCATAAACCGTGTTCAATATCATCCCAACAAACAGTGTTAATTTCCACCGTCATCAATCCGTGTTGAATTCCATCATCAACAACCCATGTTCAATTTCACCTCAACAACCTGTGTTAATTTTCACCGTCATCAACCGGTGTTCAATTCAACCGTCAGCAACCCGTGTTCAATTCCACCGTCAGCGACCCGTCTTCAATTCCATCGTCAGCAACCCATGTTCAATTTCACCTCAACAACCTGTGTTAATTTCCACCGTCATCGACCCGTGTTCAATTCCATTGTCAGCGACCCGTGTTCAATTCCACCATCAGCAACTCATGTTCAATTCCATCATCACCAACCTGTGCTGAGTTCCAACAATAGCAAACCGTATTCAAATCTACCATCAGCAACCCGTGTTTAATTACATCGCCAGCAACCCTTGTTCAATTCCATCAGAACAACCTGTTCAATTCCACCGTCATCAACCTGTGTTCAATTCCACCATCAGGAACCCTGTGATCAATGACACTGTCAATAACCATGTTCAATTTCACCCCAACAACCTGTGTTAATTTCCACCGTCATCAACCCGTGTTCTATTCCACCATCATCTGCCTGTGTTCAATTCCACCGTCAACAACCCGTGTTCAATTCCACCGTCAGCGACACGTGTTCAATTCCACCGTCAGAAACTCATGATCAATTCCATCATCACCAACCTGTGCTGAGTTCCAACAATAGCAAAACCTTATTCAAATCTACCATCAGCAACCCGTGTTTAATTACATCGCCAGCAATCCATGTTCAATTCCATCAGAACAACCTATTCAATTCCACCGTCATCAACCTGTGTTCAATTCCACCATCAGGAACCCTGTGATCAATTCCACCGTCATAAACCCTCGTTCAATTCCACCGTCAACAACCCATGTTCAATTCCATCGTCAGCAACCGCTGTACAATTCCATCGTCATCGACCCGTGTTCAATTCCACCGTCTTCAACCTGTGTTCAATTCCACTGTCAACAACCCATGGTCAATTACATCATCAGCAACCGGTGTTCAATTCCACCGTGAACAACCTCGTGTTCAATTCCACCGTCATCAACCCGTGTTCAATTCCACTGTCAGCAAACTGTATTCGATTACACCATCCGCAACCAATGATCAATTCCACCATCACCAACCTGTGTTATTCAAATCTACCATCAGCAACCCGTGTTTAATTACATCGCCAGCAACCCTTGTTCAATTCCATCAGAACAACCTGTTCAAATCCACCGTCATCAACCTGTGTTCAATTCCACCATCAGGAACCCTGTGATCAATGACACTGTCAATAACCGTGTTCAATTTCACCCCAACAACCTGTGTTAATTTCCACCGTCATCAACCCGTGTTCTATTCCACCATCATCTGCCTGTGTTCAATTCCACCGTCAACAACCCGTGTTCAATTCCACCGTCAGCGACACGTGTTCAATTCCACCGTCAGCAACTCATGATCAATTCCATCATCACCAACCTGTGCTGAGTTCCAACAATAGCAAAACCTTATTCAAATCTACCATCAGCAACCCGTGTTTAATTACATCGCCAGCAATCCATGTTCAATTCCATCATAACAACCTGTTCAATTCCACCGTCATCAACCTGTGTTCAATTCCACCATCAGGAACCCTGTGAACAATTCCACCGTCATAAACTCTCGTTCAATTCCACCGTCAACAACCCATGTTCAATTCCATCGTCAGCAACCGGTGTTCAATTCCATCGTCATCGACCCGCGTTCAATTCAACCGTCTTCAACCTGCGTTCAATTCCACCGTCAACAACCCATGGTAAATTCCATCATCAGCAACCGGTGTTCAATTCCACTGTCATCAACGCGTGTTCAATTCCACCATCAGTAACCGGTGTTTAATTCCACCGTGAACAACCTCGTGTTCAATTCCACAGTCATCAACCCGTGTTCAATTCCACTGTCAGCAAACTGTATTCGATTACACCATCCGCAACCAATGATCAATTCCACCATCACCAACCTGTGTTATTCAAATCTACCTTAAGCAGCCCATATTCAATTCCACCATCACAAACCGGTGTTATTCAAATCTACCATCAGCAACCAGTGTTTAATTACTTCGCCAGCAACCCTTGTTCAATTCCATCCCAACATCCTGTTCAATTCCACCGTCAACAACCTCGTGTTCAATGACACTGTCATAAACCGTGTTCAATATCACCCCAACAAACTGTGTTAATTTCCACCGTCATCAATCCGTGTTGAATTCCATCATCAACAACCCGTGTTCAATTTCACCTCAACAACCTGTGTTAATTTTCACCGTCATCAACCGGTGTTCAATTCAACCGTCAGCAACCCGTGTTCAATTCCACCGTCAGCGACCCGTGTTCAATTTCACCTCAACAACCTGTGTTAATTTCCACCGTCATCGACCCGTGTTCAATTCCATTGTCAGCGACCCGTGTTCAATTCCACCATCAGCAACTCATGTTCAATTCCATCATCACCAACCTGTGCTGAGTTCCAACAATAGCAAACCGTATTCAAATCTACCATCAGCAACCCGTGTTTAATTACATCGCCAGCAACCCTTGTTCAATTCCATCAGAACAACCTGTTCAATTCCAACGTCAGCAACCTGTGTTCAATTCCACCATCAGGAACCCTGTGATCAATGACACTGTCAATAACTGTGTTCAATTTCACCCCAACAACCTGTGTTAATTTCCACCGTCATCAACCCGTGTTCTATTCCACCATCATCTGCCTGTGTTCAATTCCACCGTCAACAACCCGTGTTCAATTCCACCATCAGCGACATGTGTTCAATTCCACCGTCAGCAACTCATGTTCAATTCCATCATCACCAACCTGTGCTGAGTTCCAACAATAGCAAAACCTTATTCAAATCTACCATCAGCAACCCGTGTTTAATTACATCGCCAGCAATCCATGTTCAATTCCATCAGAACAACCTGTTCAATTCCACCGTCATCAACCTGTGTTCAATTCCACCATCAGGAACCCTGTGATCAATGACACTGTCATAAACCGTGTTCAATTTCATCGTCATCAACCCGCGTTCAATTCCACCGTCATAAACCCTCGTTCAATTCCACCGTCAACAACCCATGTTCAATTCCATCGTCAGCAACCGGTGTTCAATTCCATCGTCATCGACACGCGTTCAATTCAACCGTCTTCAACCTGCGTTCAATTCCACCGTCAACAACCCATGGTAAATTCCATCATCAGCAACCGGTGTTCAATTCCACCGTCATCAACCCGTGTTCAATTCCACCATCAGCAACCGGTGTTCAATTCCACCGTGAACAACCTCGTGTTCAATTCCACAGTCATCAACCCGTGTTCAATTCCACTGTCAGCAAACTGTATTCGATTACACCATCCGCAACCAATGATCAATTCCACCATCACCAACCTGTGTTATTCAAATCTACCATCAGCAACCCGTGTTTAATTACATCGCCAGCAACCCTTGTTCAATTCCATCCCAACAACCTGTTCAATACCACCGTAAACAACCTCGTGTTTAATGACACTGTCATAAACCGTGTTCAATATCACCCCAACAAACTGTGTTAATTTCCACCGTCACCAAACCGTGTTGAATTCCATCGTCAACAACCCGTGTTCAATTTAACCTCAACAACCTGTGTTAATTTTCACCGTCATCAACCGGTGTTCAATTCAACCGTCAGCAACCCGTGTTCAATTCCACCGTCAGCGACCCGTGTTCAATTCCACCGTCAGCGACCCGTCTTCAATTCCATCGTCAGCAACCCATGATCAATTTCACCTCAACAACCTGTGTTAATTTCCACCGTCATCGACCCGTGTTCAATTCCATTGTCAGCGACCCGTGTTCAATTCCACCATCAGCAACTCATGTTCAATTCCATCATCACCAACCTGTGCTGAGTTCCAACAATAGCAAACCGTATTCAAATCTACCATCAGCAACCCGTGTTTAATTACATCGCCAGCAACCCATGTTCAATTCCATCAGAACAACCTGTTCAATTCCACCATCAGGAACCCTGTGATCAATGACACTGTCAATAACCGTGTTCAATTTCACCCCAACAACCTGTGTTAATTTCCACCGTCATCAACCCGTGTTCAATTCCACCATCATCAGCCTGTGTTCAATTCCATCGTCAGCGACTCGTGTTCAATTCCACCGTCAGCAACCCGTGTTCAATTCCACCGTCAGCGACCCGAGTTCAATACCATCATCAGCAACTCATGTTCAATTCCATCACAACATCCTGTTCAATTCCATCCCAACATCCTGTTCAATTCCACCGTCAGCAACCCGTGTTCAATTCCATCGTCAGCAACTCATGTCCAATTCCACCATCACCAACCTGTGCTGAGTTGCAACACCAGCACACCGTATTCAAATCTACCATCAGCAACCCATGTTTAATTACATCGCCTGCAACCCTTGTTCAATTCCATCCCAACAACCTGCTCCATTCAACTGTCATCAACCTGTGTTCAATTCCACCATCAGCAACCCCGTGATCAATGAGACAGTCATAAACCGTGTTCAATTTCACCCCAACAACCTGTGTTAATTTCCATCGTCATCAGCCAGTGTTCAATTGCATCGGCTGCAACCGGTGTTATATTCCACTGTCAGCAACCTGGGTTCAATTCCATCGTCAACAACCCATGTTCATTTCCACCGTCAACAACCCGTGTTCAATTCCACTGTCTGCAACCCGTGTTCAATTCCACTGTCTGCAACCCGTGTTCAATTCCACTGTAAGCAACCCGTGTTCAATTCCACTGTCAGCAAACGGTATTCGATTGAACCATCCGCAACCCATGTTCAATTCCACCATCAACAACCTGTGTTATTCAAATCTACCATCAGCAACACGTGTTCAATTCCACCGTCAGCAACCCATGTTCAATTCCACCATCACAAACCTGTATTATTCAAATCTACCATCAGCAACCCATGTTCAATTGCACCATGACCAACCTGTGTTCATTTCCAACAACAGCAAACCATATTCAAATCTACCATCAGCAACCCGTGTTCAATTACACCGTTAGCAACCCATCTTCAATTCCACTGTCAGCAACCCGTGTTCAATTCCACTGTCAGCAAACGGTATTCGATTACACCATACGCAACCCATGTTCAATTCCACCATCACCAACCTGTGTTATTCAAATCTACAATCAGCAACCCGTGTTCAATTCCACTGTCAGCAAACGGTATTTGATTACACCATCCGGAAACCATGATCAATTCCACCATCACCAACCTCTGTTATTCAAATCTACCATCCGCATCCTCTGTTCAATTCCACCATCAGCAACCCGTGTTCAATTCCACCGTCACCAACCGGTGTTCAAGTCCAACAACAGCAAACCGTATTCAAATCTCCCATCAGAAACCTGTGTTCAATTCCATCCCAACAACCCTTGTTAAATTCCATCCCAACAACCTGTTCAATTCCACTGTCAGCAACCCGTGTTCAATTCCAACAACAGCAAACCGTATTCAAATCTACCATCAGCAACCCGTGTTTAATTACATCGCCAGCAACCCTTGTTAAATTCCATCCGAATAACCTGTTCAATTCCACCGTCAGCACACCGTGTTCAATGAAACTGTCATAAAACGTGTTCAATTTCACCCCAACAACCTGTGTTCATTTCCACCATCATCAACCCATGTTCAATTCCATCATCAGCAACCCATGATCAATTTCACCTCAACAACCTGTGTTCATTTCCACCATCATCAACCCGTGTTCAATTCCATCATCAGCAACCGGTGTTCAGTTCCACCGTCAGCAACCCATGTTCAATTCCATCGTCAGCAACCCGTGTTCAATTCCACCGTCAGCAACCCGTGTTCAATTCCACCGTCAGCAACCCCTGTTCAATTCCATCGTCAGCAACCCCTGTTCAATTCCATCATCATCAACCCATGTTCAATTCCATCGGCAGCAACCCCTGTTCAATTCCATCATCATCAACCCGTGTTCAATTCCACCGTCATCAACCCGTGTTCAATTACATCGTCAGCAACCCGTGTTCAATTCCACCGTCAGCAACCCGTGTTCAATTCCACCGTCAGCAACCCGTGTTCAATTCCATCGTCAGCAACCCGTGTTCAGTTCCACCGTCAGCAACCCCTGTTCAATTCCATCATCATCAACCCGTGTTCAATTCCACTGGCAGCAACCCGTGTTCAATTCCACCATCAGCAAACGGTATTTGATTACACCATCCGGAAACCATGATCAATTCCACCATCACCAACCTCTGTTATTCAGATCTACCATCCACAACCCGTGTTCAATTCCACCATCAGCAACCCGTGTTTAATTACATCGCCAGCAACCGTTGTTCAATTCCATCCCAGCAACCTATGTTCAATTCCACCGTCAGCACCTCGTGTTCAATGAAACTGTCATAAACCGTGTTCAATTACACCTCAACAACCTGTGTTAATTTCCACCGTTAGCAACCCGCGATCATTTCCACCGTCAGCAACCCATGTTCAATTCCACTGTCAGCAACCAGTTTTGAACTCCGTCAGCAACCCGCATACAATTTCACCGTCACAAGCCTGTGTTTAATTCCAACAGCAAACCGTTTTCAAATTAACATCAACTAACAGTATTAAATTCCACCATCAGCAACACATGTTCAATGCCACCGTCCGCAACTCGTGTTCAATTCCACCATCATCAACCCGTGTTCAATTCCACTGGCAACAACCCGTGTTCAATTCCACTGTCAGCAAACGGTATTTGATTACACCATCCGGAAACCATGATCAATTCCACCATCACCAACATCTGTTATTCAAATCTACCATCCGCAACCCGTGTTCAATTCCACTGTCACCAACCGGTGTTCAAGTCCAACAACAGCAAACCGTATTCAAATCTCCCATCAGAAACCTGTGTTCAATTCCATCCCAACAACCCTTGTTAAATTCCATCCCAACAACCTGTTCAATTCCACTGTCAGCAACCCGTGTTCAATTCCAACAACAGCAAACCGTATTCAAATCTACCATCAGCAACCCGTGTTTAATTACATCGCCAGCAACCCTTGTTAAATTCCATCCGAACAACCTGTTCAATTCCAACGTCAGCACACCGTGTTCAATGAAACTGTCATAAAACGTGTTCAATTTCACCCCAACAACCTGTGTTCATTTCCACCATCATCAACCCGTGTTCAATTCCATCATCAGCAACCGGTGTTCAATCCCACCGTCAGCAACCCATTTTCAATTCAACCATCAGCAAACCGTGTCCAATTCGACTGTCAGCGACCCGAGTTCAATACCATCGTCTGCAACTCATGTTCAATTCCATCCCAACATCCTGTTCAATTCCACCGTCAGCAACCCGTGTTCAATTCCATCGTCAGTAACTCATGTCCAATTCCAACATCACCAACCTGTGCTGAGTTGCAACACCAGCACACCGTATTCAAATCTACCATCAGCAACCCATGTTTAATTACATCGCCTGCAACCCTTGTTCAATTCCATCCCAACAACCTACTCCATTCAACTGTCATCAACCTGTGTTCAATTCCACCATCAGCAACCCCGTGATCAATGAGACAGTCATAAACCGTGTTCAATTTCACCCCAACTACCTGTGTTAATTTCCATCGTCATCAACCCGTGTTCAATTGCATCATCTGCAACCGGTGTTATATTCCACTGACAGCAACTCGGGGTAAATTCCATCGTCAACAACCCGTGATCATTTCCACCGTCAACAACCCGTGTTCATTTCCACCGTCAACAACCCGTGTTCAATTCCACTGCCTGCAACCCGTGTTCAATTCCACTGTCAGCAACCCGTGTTCAATTCCACTGTCAGCAAACGGTATTCGATTTAACCATCCGCAACCCATGTTCAATTCCACCATCAACAACCTGTGTTATTCAAATCTACCATCAGCAACACGTGTTCAATTCCACCGTCATCAACCCGTGTTCAATTCCACTGTCTGCAACCCGTGTTCAATTCCACCATCAGCAACTGATGTTCAATTCCATCATCACCAACCTGTGCTGAGTTCCAACAATAGCAAACCGTATTCAAATCTACCATCAGCAACCCATGTTTCATTACATCGCCAGCAACCCTTGTTCAATTCCACCATCACCAACCTGTTCAATTCCACCGTCATCAAACTGTGTTCAATTCCACCATCAGGAACACTGTGATCAATGAAACTGTCATAAACCGTGTTCAATTTCACCCCAACAACCTGTGTTAATTTCCACCGTCATCAACCCGTGTTCAATTCCACCATCATCAGCCTGTGTTCAATTCCACCGTCAACAACCCGTGTTCAATTCCACCGTCAGCGACACGTGTTCAATTCCATCCTCAGCGACCCGTGTTCAATTCCACCGTCAGCAGCCCATGTTCAATTCCACCGTCAGCGACCCATGTTCAATTCCATCGTCAACAACCCGTGTTCATTTCCACCGTCAACAACCCGTGTTCAATTCCACTGTCTGCAACCTGTGTTCAATTCCACTGTCAGCAACCCGTGTTCAATTCCACTGTCAGCAAACGGTATTCGATTTAACCATCCGCAACCCATGTTCAATTCGACCATCAACAACCTGTGTTATTCAAATCTCCCATCAGCAACACTTGTTCAATTACACCGTCAGCAACCCATGTTCAATTCCACCATCACAAACCTGTGTTATTCAATTCCACCATCAGCAACCCCGTGATCAATGAGACAGTCATAAACCGTGTTCAATTTCACCCCAACAACCTGTGTTAATTTCCATCGTCATCAGCCAGTGTTCAATTGCATCGTCTGGAACCGGTGTTATATTCCACTGACAGCAACTCGGGGTCAATTCCATCGTCAACAACCCGTGTTCATTTCCACCGTCAACAACCCCTGTTCATTTCCACCGTCAACAACCCGTGTTCAATTCCACCGTCAACAACCCGTGTTTAATTCCACTGTCAGCAAACGATATTCGATTTAACCATCCGCAACCCATGTTCAATTCCACCATCAACAACCTGTGTTATTCAAATCTACCATCAGCAACACGTGTTCAATTCCACCGTCATCAACCCGTGTTCAATTCCACCATCAGCAACTGATGTTCAATTCCATCATCACCAACCTGTGCTGAGTTCCAACAATAGCAAACTGTATTCAAATCTACCATCAGCAACCCATGTTTCATTACATCGCCAGCAACCCATGTTCAATTCCATCAGAACAACCTGTTCAAATCCACCGTCATCAAACTGTGTTCAATTCCACCATCAGGAACCCTGCGATCAATGACACTGTCATAAACCGTGTTCAATTTCACCCCAACAACCTGTGTTAATTTCCACCGTCATCAACCCGTGTTCAATTCCACCATCATCAGCCTGTGTTCAATTCCACCGTCAACAACCCGTGTTCAATTCCACCGTCAGCGACACGTGTTCAATTCCATCCTCAGCGACCCGTGTTCAATTCCACCGTCAGCAGCCCGTGTTCAATTCCACCGTCAGCGACCAGTGTTCAATTCCACCATCAGCAACCCGTGTTCAATTCCACCGTCAGCGACCCGAGTTCAATACCATCGTCAGCAACTCATGTTCAATTCCATCCCAACATCCTGTTCAATTCCACTGTCAGCAACCCGTGTTCAATTCCATCGTCAGCAACTCATGTCCAATTCCACCATCACCAACCTGTGCTGAGTTGCAACACCAGCACACCGTATTCAAATCTACCATCAGCAACCCATGTTCAATTCCACCATCAGGAACCCTGTGATCAATGACACTGTCATAAACCGTGTTCAATTTCACCCAAACAACCTGTGTTAATTTCCACAGTCATCAACCGGTGTTCAGTTCCACCGTCAGCAACCCATGTTCAATTCCATCGTCAGCAACCCGTGTTCAATTCCACCGTCAGCAACCCGTGTTCAATTCCACCGTCAGCAACCCGTGTTCAATTCCACCGTCAGCAACCCCTGTTCAATTCCATCCCAGCAACCTATGTTCAATTCCACCGTCAGCTCCTCGTGTTCAATGAAACTGTCATAAACCGTGTTCAATTACACCTCAACAACCTGTGTTAATTTCCAACGTTAGCAACCCGCGTTCATTTCCACCGTCAGCAACCCCTGTTCAATTCCATCCCAGCAACCTATGTTCAATTCCACCGTCAGCTCCTCGTGTTCAATGAAACTGTCATAAACCGTGTTCAATTACACCTCAACAACCTGTGTTAATTTCCAACGTTAGCAACCCGCGTTCATTTCCACCGTCAGCAACCCATGTTCAATTCCACTGTCAGCAACCAGTTTTGAACTCCGTCAGCAACCCGCATTCAATTTCACCGTCACAAGCCTGTGTTTAATTCCAACAGCAAACCATTTTCAAATTAACATCAACTAACAGTATTAAATTCCACCATCAGCAACACTTGTTCAATGCCACCGTCCGCAACTCGTGTTCAATTCCACCATCATCAACCCGTGTTCAATTCCACTGGCAGCAACCCCTGTTCAATTCCACTGTCAGCAAACGGTATTTGATTACACCATCCGGAAACCATGATCAATTCCACCATCACCAACCTCTGTTATTCAAATCTACCATCCGCAACCCGTGTTCAATTCCACCATCAGCAACCCGTGTTCAATTCCACCGTCACCAACCGGTGTTCAAGTCCAACAACAGCAAACCGTATTCAAATCTCCCATCAGAAACCTGTGTTCAATTCCATCCCAACAACCCTTGTTAAATTCCATCCCAACAACCTGTTCAATTCCACTGTCAGCAACCCGTGTTCAATTCCAACAACAGCAAACCGTATTCAAATCTACCATCAGCAACCCGTGTTTAATTACATCGCCAGCAACCCTTGTTAAATTCCATCCGAATAACCTGTTCAATTCCACCGTCAGCACACCATGTTCAATGAAACTGCCATAAAACGTGATCAATTTCACCTCAACAACCTGTGTTCATTTCCACCATCATCAACCCGTGTTCAATTCCATCGTCAGCAACCCGTGTTCAATTCCACTGTCAGCAAACGGTATTCGATTTAACCATCCGCAACCCATGTTCAACTCCACCATCAACAGCCTGTGTTATTCAAATCTACCATCAGCAACACGTGTTCAATTCCACCGTCAGCAACCCATGTTCAATTCCACCATCACAAACCTGTGTTATTCAAATCTACCTTCAGCAACCCATGTTCAATTGCACCAGGACCAACCTGTGTTCAATTCCAACAACAGCAAACCGTATTCAAATCTACCATTAGCAATTCGTGTTCAATTAAAGCGTTAGCAACCCGTCTTCAATTGCACTTTCAGCATCCCGTGTTCAATTCCACTGTCAGCAAATGGTATTCGATTACACCATCTGCAACCCATGTTCAAATCCACCATCACCAACCTGTGTTATTCAATTCCACCATCAGCAACCTGTGTTCAATTCCAACAACAGCAAACCGTATTCAAATCTACCATCAGCAACCCGTTCAATTACACCGTTAGCAACCGTCTTCAATTCCACCTTCAGCAACCCGTGTTCAATTCCACTGTCAGCAAACGGTATTCGATTACACTATCCGCAACCCATGTTCAATTCCAACATGACCCACCTGTGTTATTCAAATCTACCATCAGCAACCAGTGTTCAATTCCACCGTCAGCAACCGGTGTTCAATTCCACTGTCAGCAACTTGTGTTCAATTCCACTGTCAGCAACTCGTGTTCAATTCCACCGTCAACAACCTCATGTTCAATGAGACTGTCATAAACCGTGTTCAATATCACCCCAACAAACTGTGTTAATTTCCACCGTCATCAAACCGTGTTCAATTCCATCGTCAGCAACCCGTGTTCAATTCCACCATCAACAACCCGTGTTCAATACCACTGTCAGCAACCCGTGTTCAATTCCACTGTCAGCAAACGGTATTCGATTTAACCATCCGCAACCCATGTTCAATTCCACCATCAACAACCTGTGTTATTCAAATCTACCATCAGCAACCCATGTTCAATTGCACCAGGACCAACCTGTGTTCAATTCCAACAACAGCAAACCGTGTTCAAATCTACCATCAGCAATCCGTGTTCAATTAAAGCGTTAGCAACCCGTCTTCAATTGCACTGTCAGCATCCCGTGTTCAATTCCACTGTCAGCAAATGGTATTCGATTACACCATCCGCAACCCATGTTCAAATCCACCATCACCAACCTGTGTTATTCAAATCTACCATCAGCAACCCATGTTCAATTCCACCATCAGCAACCTGTGTTCAATTCCAACAACAGCAAACCGTATTCAAATCTACCATCAGCAACCCGTTCAATTCCACCGTCATCAACCCGTGTTCAATTCCACCGTCAGCAACCTGTTCAATTCCACCGTCACCAACCTCGTGTTCAATTCCATCGTCAGCAACTCATGTCCAATTCCACCATCACCAACCTGTGCTGAGTTGCAACACCAGCACACCGTATTCAAATCTACCATCAGCAACCCGTGTTCAATTCCACCATCAGGAACCCTGTGATCAATGACACTGTCATAAACCGTGTTCAATTTCACCCAAACAACCTGTGTTAATTTCCACCATCATCAACCCGTGTTCAATTGCATCGTCTGCAACCGGTGTTATATTCCACTGTCAGCAACCCACGTTCAATTCAACTGTCAGCAACCCGTGTTCAATTCCACTGTCAGCAAACGGTATTCGATTTAACCATCCGCAACCCATGTTCAACTCCACCATCAACAGCCTGTGTTATTCAAATCTACCATCAGCAACACGTGTTCAATTCCACCGTCAGCAACCCATGTTCAATTCCACCATCACAAACCTGTGTTATTCAAATCTACCTTCAGCAACCCATGTTCAATTGCACCAGGACCAACCTGTGTTCAATTCCAACAACAGCAAACCGTATTCAAATCTACCATTAGCAATTCGTGTTCAATTAAAGCGTTAGCAACCCGTCTTCAATTGCACTTTCAGCATCCCGTGTTCAATTCCACTGTCAGCAAATGGTATTCGATTACACCATCTGCAACCCATGTTCAAATCCACCATCACCAACCTGTGTTATTCAATTCCACCATCAGCAACCTGTGTTCAATTCCAACAACAGCAAACCGTATTCAAATCTACCATCAGCAACCCGTTCAATTACACCGTTAGCAACCGTCTTCAATTCCACCTTCAGCAACCCGTGTTCAATTCCACTGTCAGCAAACGGTATTCGATTACACTATCCGCAACCCATGTTCAATTCCAACATGACCCACCTGTGTTATTCAAATCTACCATCAGCAACCAGTGTTCAATTCCACCGTCAGCAACCGGTGTTCAATTCCACTGTCAGCAACTTGTGTTCAATTCCACTGTCAGCAACTCGTGTTCAATTCCACCGTCAACAACCTCATGTTCAATGAGACTGTCATAAACCGTGTTCAATATCACCCCAACAAACTGTGTTAATTTCCACCGTCATCAAACCGTGTTCAATTCCATCGTCAGCAACCCGTGTTCAATTCCACCATCAACAACCCGTGTTCAATACCACTGTCAGCAACCCGTGTTCAATTCCACTGTCAGCAAACGGTATTCGATTTAACCATCCGCAACCCATGTTCAATTCCACCATCAACAACCTGTGTTATTCAAATCTACCATCAGCAACCCATGTTCAATTGCACCAGGACCAACCTGTGTTCAATTCCAACAACAGCAAACCGTGTTCAAATCTACCATCAGCAATCCGTGTTCAATTAAAGCGTTAGCAACCCGTCTTCAATTGCACTGTCAGCATCCCGTGTTCAATTCCACTGTCAGCAAATGGTATTCGATTACACCATCCGCAACCCATGTTCAAATCCACCATCACCAACCTGTGTTATTCAAATCTACCATCAGCAACCCATGTTCAATTCCACCATCAGCAACCTGTGTTCAATTCCAACAACAGCAAACCGTATTCAAATCTACCATCAGCAACCCGTTCAATTCCACCGTCATCAACCCGTGTTCAATTCCACCGTCAGCAACCTGTTCAATTCCACCGTCAACAACCTCGTGTTCAATTCCATCGTCAGCAACTCATGTCCAATTCCACCATCACCAACCTGTGCTGAGTTGCAACACCAGCACACCGTATTCAAATCTACCATCAGCAACCCGTGTTCAATTCCACCATCAGGAACCCTGTGATCAATGACACTGTCATAAACCGTGTTCAATTTCACCCAAACAACCTGTGTTAATTTCCACCATCATCAACCCGTGTTCAATTGCATCGTCTGCAACCGGTGTTATATTCCACTGTCAGCAACCCACGTTCAATTCAACTGTCAGCAACCCGTGTTCAATTCCACCATCAACAACCCGTGTTCAGTACCACTGTCAGCAACCCGTGTTCAATTCCACTGTCAGCAAACGGTATTCGATTTAACCATCCGCAACCCATGTTCAACTCCACCATCAACAGCCTGTGTTATTCAAATCTACCATCAGCAACACGTGTACAATTCCACCGTCAGCAACCCATGTTCAATTCCACCATCAACAACCTGTGTTATTCAAATCTACCATCAGCAACACGTGTTCAATTCCACCGTCAGCAACCCATGTTCAATTCCACCATCACAAACCTGTGTTATTCAAATCTACCTTCAGCAACCCATGTTCAATTGCACCAGGACCAACCTGTGTTCAATTCCAACAACAGCAAACCGTATTCAAATCTACCATCAGCAACCGGTGTTCAATTACACCGTTAGCAACCGTCTTCAATTCCACCTTCAGCAACCCGTGTTCAATTCCACTGTCAGCAAATGGTATTCGATTACACTATCCGCAACCCATGTTCAATTCCAACATGACCCACCTGTGTTATTCAAATCTACCATCAGCAACCAGTGTTCAATTCCACCGTCAGCAACCGGTGTTCAATTCCACTGTCAGCAACTTGTGTTCAATTCCACTGTCAGCAACTCGTGTTCAATTCCACCGTCAACAACCTCATGTTCAATGAGACTGTCATAAACCGTGTTCAATATCACCCCAACAAACTGTGTTAATTTCCACCGTCATCAAACCGTGTTCAATTCCATCGTCAGCAACCCGTGTTCAATTCCACCATCAACAACCCGTGTTCAATACCACTGTCAGCAACCCGTGTTCAATTCCACTGTCAGCAAACGGTATTCGATTTAACCATCCGCAACCCATGTTCAATTCCACCATCAACAACCTGTGTTATTCAAATCTACCATCAGCAACCCATGTTCAATTGCACCAGGACCAACCTGTGTTCAATTCCAACAACAGCAAACCGTGTTCAAATCTACCATCAGCAATCCGTGTTCAATTAAAGCGTTAGCAACCCGTCTTCAATTGCACTGTCAGCATCCCGTGTTCAATTCCACTGTCAGCAAATGGTATTCGATTACACCATCCGCAACGCATGTTCAAATCCACCATCACCAACCTGTGTTATTCAAATCTACCATCAGCAACCCATGTTCAATTCCACCATCAGCAACCTGTGTTCAATTCCAACAACAGCAAACCGTATTCAAATCTACCATCAGCAACCCGTTCAATTCCACCGTCATCAACCCGTGTTCAATTCCACCGTCAGCAACCTGTTCAATTCCACCGTCAGCAACCTGTTCAATTCCACCGTCAACAACCTCGTGTTCAATTCCATCGTCAGCAACTCATGTCCAATTCCACCATCACCAACCTGTGCTGAGTTGCAACACCAGCACACCGTATTCAAATCTACCATCAGCAACCCGTGTTCAATTCCACCATCAGGAACCCTGTGATCAATGACACTGTCATAAACCGTGTTCAATTTCACCCAAACAACCTGTGTTAATTTCCACAGTCATCAACCCGTGTTCAATTCCACCGTCATCAACCCGTGTTCAATTGCACCGTCAGCAACCGGTGTTCAATTCCACTGTCAGCAACGCGTGTTCAATTCCATCGTCATCAACCCGCGTTCAATTCCACCATCATAAACCCTCGTTCAATTCCACCGTCAACAACCCATGTTCAATTCCATCGTCAGCATCCGGTGTTCAATTCCACTGTCAGCAACCCGTGTTCAATTCCATCGTCATCAACCCACATTCAATTCCACCGTCATAAACCCGTGTTCAATACCACTGTCAGCAACCCGTGTTCAATTCCACTGTCATCAACCCGTGTTCACTTCCACCATCAGCAACCAGTGTTCAATTCCACCGTGAACAACCTCGTGTTCAATTCCACAGTCATCAACCCGTGTTCAATTCCACTGTCAACAAACTGTATTCGATTACACCATCCGCAACCAATGATCAATTCCACCATCACCAACCTGTGTTATTCAAATCTACCTTAAGCAACCCATGTTCAATTCCACCATCACAAACCTGTGTTATTCAAATCTACCATCAGCAACCCGTGTTTAATTACATCGCCACCAACCCTTGTTCAATTCCATCCCAACAACCTGTTCAATTCCACCGTCAACAACCTCGTGTTTAATGACACTGTCATAAACCGTGTTCAATATCACCCCAACAAACTGTGTTAATTTCCACCGTCATCAATCCGTGTTGAATTCCATCGTCAACAACCCGTGTTCAATTCCACCGTCAGCGACCCGTGTTCAATTCCATCGTCAGCAACCCCTGTTCAATTTCACCTCAACAACCTGTGTTAATTTCCACCGTAATCGACCCGTGTTCAATTCCATTGTCAGCGACCCGTGTTCAATTCCACCATCAGCAACTCATGTTCAATTCCATCATCACCAACCTGTGCTGAGTTCCAACAATAGCAAACCGTATTCAAATCTACCATCAGCAACCCGTGTTTAATTACATCGCCAGCAACCCTTGTTCAATTCCATCAGAACAAGCTGTTCAATTCCACCGTCATCAACCTGTGTTCAATTCCACCATCAGGAACCCTGTGATCAATGACACTGTCATAAACCGTGTTCAATTTCACCCAAACAACCTGTGTTAATTTCCACAGTCATCAACCCATGTTCAATTCCACCGTCATCAACCCGCGTTCAATTCCACCGTCAGCAACCGGTGTTCAATTCCACTGTCAGCAACCCGTGTTCAATTCCATCGTCATCAACCCACATTCAATTCCACCGTCATAAACCCGTGTTCAATACCACTGTCAGCAACCCGTGTTCAATTCCACTGTCATCAACCCGTGTTCACTTCCACCATCAGCAACCGGTGTTCAATTCCACCGTGAACAACCTCGTGTTCAATTCCACAGTCATCAACCCATGTTCAATTCCACCATCACAAACCTGTGTTATTCAAATCTACCATCAGCAACCCGTGTTTAATTACATCGCCAGCAACCCTTGTTCAATTCCATCCCAACAACCTGTTCAACTCCACCGTCAACAACCTCGTGTTTAATGACACTGACATAAACCGTGTTCAATATCACCCCAACAAACTGTGTTAATTTCCACCGTCATCAATCCGTGTTGAATTCCATCGTCAACAACCCGTGTTCAATTTCACCTCAACAACCTTTGTTAATTTTCACCGTCATCAACCGGTGTTCAATTCAACCGTCATCAACCGGTGTTCAATTCAACCGTCAGCAACCAGTGTTCAATTCCACCGTCAGTGACCCGTGTTCAATACCACCGTCAGCGACCCGTGTTCAATTCCATCGTCAGCAACCCATGTTCAATTTCACCTCAACAACCTGTGTTAATTTCCACCATCATCGACCCGTGTTCAATTCCATTGTCAGCGACCCGTGTTCAATTCCACCATCAGCAACTGATGTTCAATTCCATCATCACCAACCTGTGCTGAGTTCCAACAAAAGCAAACCGTATTCAAATCTACCATCAGCAACCCATATTTAATTATATCGCCAGCAACCCATGTTCAATTCCATCAGAACAACCTGTTCAATTCCACCATCATCAAACTGTGTTCAATTCCACCATCAGGAACCCTGTGATCAATGACACTGTCAATAACCGTGTTCAATTTCACCCCAACAACCTGTGTTAATTTCCACCGTCTTCAACCCATGTTCAATTCCACCATCATCAGCCTGTGTTCAATTCCATCGTCAACAACCCGTGTTCAACTCCACCGTCAGCGACATGTGTTCAATTCCATCGTCAGCGACCCGTGTTCAATTCCACCGTCAGCAACCCATGTTCAATTCCACCGTCAGCGACCCGAGTTCAATATCATCGTCTGCAACTCATGTTCAATTCCATCCCAACATCCTGTTCAATTCCACCGTCAGCAACCCGTGTTCAATTCCATCGTCAGCAACTCATGTCCAATTCCAACATCACCAACCTGTGCTGAGTTGCAACACCAGCACACCGTATTCAAATCTACCATCAGCAACCCATGTTTAATTACATCGCCTGCAACCCTTGTTCAATTCCATCCCAACAACCTGCTCCATTAAACCGTCATCAACCTGTGTTCAATTCCACCATCAGCAACCCCGTGATCAATGAGACAGTCATAAACCGTGTTCAATTTCACCCCAACAACCTGTGTTAATTTCCATCGTCATCAGCCAGTGTTCAATTGCATCGTCAGCAACCGGTGTTAAATTGCACTGTCAGCAACCCGTGTCCAATTCAATCGACAACAACCCGTGTTCATTTCCACCATCAACAACCCGTGTTCAATTCCACCGTCATGAACCCGTGTTCAATTCCATCGTCATCAACCCGTGTTCAATTGCATCGTCAGCAACCGGTGTTATATTCCACTGTCAGCAACCATGTTCAATTCCATCGTCATCAACCTGCGTTCAATTCCACCGTCAACAACCTGTGTTCAATTCCACTGTCTGCAACCCGTGTTCAATTCCACTGTCAGCAACCTGTGTTCAATTCCACTGTCAGCAAACGGTATTTGATTTAACCATCCGCAAACAATGTTCAATTCCACCATCAACAACCTGTGTTATTCAAATCTACCATCAGCAACACGTGTTCAATTCCACCGTCAGCAACCCATGTTCAATTCCACCATCACAAACCTGTGTTATTCAAATCTACCTTCAGCAACCCATGTTCAATTGCACCAGGACCAACCTGTGTTCATTTCCAACAACAGCAAACCATATTCAAATCTACCATCAGCAACCCGTGTTCAATTACACCGTTAGCAACCCGTCTTCAATTACACCGTTAGCAACCCGTGTTCTTTTCCACCGTCAGCAACCGGTGTTCAATTCCACTGTCAGCAACTCGTGTTCAATTCCACAGTCAGCAACTCATGTTCAATTCCACCGTCAACAACCTCGTGTTCAATGAGACTGTCATAAACCGTGTTCAATATCACCCCAACAATCTGTGTTAATTTCCACCGTCATCAAACCGTGTTCAATTCCATCGTCAGCAACCCGTGTTCAACTCCACCATCACAAACCTGTGTTATTCAAATCTACCATCAGCAACCCATGTTCAATTGCACCATGACCAACCCGTGTTCATTTCCAACAACAGCAAACCATATTCAAATCTACCATCAGCAACCCGTGTTCAATTACACCGTTAGCAACCCGTCTTCAATTACACCGTTAGCAACCCGTGTTCTTTTCCACCGTCAGCAACCGGTGTTCAATTCCACTGTCAGCAACTCGTGTTCAATTCCACAGTCAGCAACTCATGTTCAATTCCACCGTCAACAACCTCGTGTTCAATGAGACTGTCATAAACCGTGTTCAATATCACCCCAACAATCTGTGTTAATTTCCACCGTCATCAAACCGTGTTCAATTCCATCGTCAGCAACCCGTGTTCAATTTCACCTCAACAACCTGTGTTAATTTCCACCGTCATCAACCTGAGTTAATTTCCACCGTCATCAACCCATGTTCAATTCAACCGTCAGCAAACGGTATTCAATTCCACCGTCAGCGACCCGTGTTCAATTCCACTGTCATCAACCCATGTTCAATTGCATCGTCTGCAACCGGTGTTATATTCCACTGTCAGCAACCCGTGTTCATTTCCACCGTCATCAACCCGTGTTCAATTGCATCGTCTGCAACTGGTGTTATATTCCGCCGTCAACAACCCGTGTTCAATTCCACTGTCAGCAACCCGTGTTCAATTCCACTGTCAGCAACCCATGTTCAATTCCACTGTCAGGAAACGGTATTCTATTTAACCATCTGCAACCCATGTTCAATTCCACCATCAACAAACTGTGATATTCAAATCTACCATCAGCAACACATGTTCAATTCCACCGTCAGCAACCCGTGTTCAATTCCATTGTCAGCGACCCATGTTCAATTCCACCGTCAGCAACTCATGATCAATTCCATCATCAACCTGTGCTGAGTTCCAACAACAGCAAACTGTATTCAAATCTACAATCAACAACCCGTGTTTAATTACATCGCCAGCAACCCTTGTTCAATTCCACCATCACCAACCTGTGTTATTCAAATCTACCATCAGCAACCCGTGTTCAATTCCACCATCAGCAACCCATGGTCATTTCCATCATCAGCAACCGGTGTTCAATTCCATCGTCACAATCCTGTGTTATTCAAATGTACCATCAGCAACCCGTGTTTAATTACATCGCCACCAACCCTTGTTCAATTCCATCCCAACAACCTGTTCAATTCCACCGTCAACAACCTCGTGTTCAATGACACTGTCTTAAACCGTGTTCAATATCACCCCAACAAACTGTGTTAGTTTCCACCGTCATCAACCGGTGTTCAATTCGACCATCAGCGACACGTGTTCAATTCCACCGTCAGCAACCCATGTTCAATTCCACCGTCAGCGACCTGTGTTCAATTCCACCGTCGTGAACCCGTGTTCAATTCCACCGTCAACAACCCGTGTTCAATTCCACCGTCAACAAACCGTGTTTAATTCCACTGTCAGCCACCATGTTCAATTTCATCGTCATCAACCCGCGTTCAATTCCACCGTCAACAACCCGTGTTCAATTCCATCGTCAGCAACCCACGTTCAATTTCACCTCAACAACCTGTGTTAATTTCCACCGTCATCAACACGTGTTCAATTCCATTGACAGCGACCCGTGTTGAATTCCACCGTCAGCAACTCATGATCAATTCCATCATCACCAACCTGTGCTGAGTTCCAACAATAGCAAACCGTATTCAAATCTACCACCATCAACCCGTGTTTAATTACATCGCCAGCAACCCTTGTTCAATTCCACCGTCATCAACCTGTGTTCAATTCCACCATCAGGAACCCTGTGATCAATGACACTGTCATAAACCATGTTCAATTTCACCCCAACAACATGTGTTAATTTCCACCGTCATCAACCCGTGTTCAATTCCGCCGTCATCAACCCGCATTCAAATGCACTGTCAGCAACCGGTGTTCAATACCACTGGCAGCAACCTGTGTTCAATTCCATCGTCATCAACCCGCGTTCAATTCCACCATCATCAACCCTCGTTCAATTCTACCGTCAACAACCCATGTTCAATTCCATCCTCAGCAACCCGTGTTCAATTCCACCGTCATCAACCCGCGTTCAATTCCACCGTCAACAACCCATGGTCAAATCCATCATCGGCAACCGATGTTCAATTCCACCGTCATCAACGCGTGTTCAATTCCACCATCATCAACCCGTGTTCAATTCCACCGTCAGCGACCCGTGTTCAATTCCACAGTCAGCGACCCGTGTTCAATTCCACCGTCAGCAACCCGTGTTCAATTCCACCGTCAGCAACCCGTGTTCAATTCCACCGTCAACAACCCGTGTTCAATTCCACTGTCATCAAACCGTGTTGAATTTCACCTCAACTACCTGTGTTAATTTCCATCATCAGCAACCCGTGTTTAATTACATCGCCTGAAACCCTTGTTCAATTCCATCTCAACAACCTGTTCAATTGCACCGTCATCAACCTGTGTTCAATTCCACCATCAGCAACCCCGTGATCAACGAGACTACCATAAACCATGTTAAATTTCACCCCAAAAACTTCTGTTAATTTCCATCGTCATCAACCTGTGTTCAATTGCATCATCAGCAACCGGTGTTATATTCCACTGTCAGCAACCGTGTTCAATTCCATCGTCAGCAACCGGTGTTCAATTACATCGCCAGCAACCCGTGTAAAATTCCATCGTCATCAACCCGCGTTCAATTCCACCGTCATCAACCCGTGTTCAATTCCACCTTCAGCAACCCGTGTTCAATTCCACTGTCAGCAAACGGTATTCGATTACACAATCCGCAACCCATGTTCAATTCCACCATCACCAACCTGTGTTATTCAAATCTACCTTAAGCAACCCATGTTCAATTCCACCATGACCAACCTGTGTTATTCAAGTATACTATCAGCAATCCGTGTTCAATTTCACCTCAACAACCCGTGTTCAATTCCACCGTCAGTGACCCGTGTTCAATTCCACCGTCAGCGACCCATGTTCAATTCCACCGTCAGCGACCCGTGTTCAATTCCACCGTCAGCAACCCGTGTTCAATTCCACCGTCAGCAACTCATGTTCAATTCCATCCCAACATCCTGTTCAATTCCACCATCAGCAACCCGTGTTCAATTCCATCGTCAGCAACTCGTGTTCAATTCCACCATCAGCAACCCGTGTTCAATTCCACCGTCAGCGATCCATGTTCAATTCCACTGTCAACAACCTCGTGTTCAATGACACTGTCATAAACCGTGTTCAATATCACCCCAACAAACTGTGTTAATTTCCACCGTCATCAAACCGTGTTCAATTCCATCATCAGCAACCCGTGCTCAATTCCATCCCAAAATCCTGTTCAATTCCACCGTCAGCAACTCATGTTCAATTCCACCATCACCAACCTGTGCTGAGTTGCAACACCAGCACACCGTATTCAAATCTACCATCAGCAACCCATGTTTAATTACATCGCCTGCAACCCTTGTTCAATTCCATCCCAACAACCTGCTCCATTCAACTGTCATAAACCTGTGTTCAATTCCACCATCAGCAACCCCGTGATCAATGACACTGTCATAAACCGTGTTCAATTTCACCCCAACAACCTGTGTTAATTTCCACCGTTAGCAACTAGTGTTCAGTTGCATCGTCAGCACCCGGTGTTATATTCCACTGTCAGCAACCCGTGTCCAATTCCATTGACAGCGACCCGTGTTGAATTCCACCGTCAGCATCTCATGATCAATTCCATCATCACCAACATGTGCTGAGTTCCAACAATAGCAAACCGTATTCAAATCTACCACAAGCAACCCGTGTTTAATTACATCGCCAGCAACCCATGTTCAATTCCATCAGAAAAACCTGTTCAATTCCACCGTCATCAACCTTGTGTTCAATTCCACCATCAGGAACCCTGTGATCAATGACACTGTCATAAACCGTGTTCAATTTCACCCCAACAACATGTGTTAATTTCCACCGTCATCAACCAGTGTTCAATTCCGCCGTCATCAACCCGTGTTCAATTGCACCGTCAGCAACCGGTGTTCAATACCACTGGCAGCAACCCGTGTTCAATTCCATCCTCAGCAACCCGTGTTCAAGTCCACCTTCATCAACCCGCGTTCAATTCCACCGTCAACAACCCATGGTCAAATCCATCATCGGCAACCGGTGTTCAATTCCACCGTCATCAACGCGTGTTCAATTCCACTGTCATCAACCCGTGTTCAATTCCACCGTCAGTGACCCGTGTTCAATTCCATTCCAACAACCTGTTCAATTCCACCGTCATCAACCTGTGTTCAATTCCACCATCAGCAACCCCGTGATCAACGAGACTATCATAAACCGTGTTCAATTTCACCCCAACAACCTGTGTTAATTTCCATCGTCATCAACCCGTGCTCAATTGCATCATCAGCAACCGGTGTTATATTCCACTGTCAGCAATCGTATTCAATTCCATCGTCAGCAACCGGTGTTCAGTTACATCGCCAGCAACCCGTGTACAATTCCATCGTCATCAACCCGCGTTCTATTTCACCGTCATCAACCCGTGTTCAATTCCACCGTCAGCAACCCGTGTACAATTCCATCGTCATCAACCCGCGTTCAATTCCACCGTCAGCAACCCGTGTTCAATTTCACCGTCAGCAACCCGTCTTCAATTCCACTGTCAGCAACCCGTGTTCAATTCCACTGTCAGCAAACGTTATTCGATTACACCATCCGCAACCCATGTTCAATTCCACCATCACAAACCTGTGTTATGCAAATCTACCTTAAGCAACCCATGTTCAATTCCACCATCACAAACCTGTGTTATTCAAATCTACCATCAGCAACCTGTGTTCAATTCCATCGTCATCAACCCCTGTTCAATTCCACCTTCACCAACCCATGTTCCATGCCACCGTCATCAACCCGTGTTCAATTCCATCGCCAGCAACCCGTGTTCAATTCCATCGTCATCAACCCCTGTTCAATGCCACCGTAACCAACCTGTGTTCAATTCCATCGTCATCAACCCGTGTTCAATTCCACCATAAGCAACCCGTGTTCAATTCCAACATTAGCAACCCGTGTACAATTCCACCGTCAGCAACCGGTGTTCAATTCCACTGTCAGCAACTCGTGTTCAATTCCACCGTCAGCAACCCCGTGTTCAATTCCACTGTCAGCAACCCGTGTTCAATTACACTGTCAACAACCTCGTGTACAATGACACTGTCATAAACCGTGTTCAATATCACCCCAACAAACTGTGTTAATTTCCACCATCATCAAATCGTGTTCAATTGCATCGTCAGCAACCCGTGTTCAATTTCACCTCAACAACCTGTGTTAATTTCCACCGTCATCAACCCGTGTGCAATTCAACCGTCAGCAACCACTGTTCAATTCCACCGTCAACGACCCGTGTTCAATTTCACCTCAACAACCTGTGCTAATTTCCACCGTCATCAACCCGTGTTCAATACCGCCGTCAGCAACACGTCTTCAATTCCACTGTCAGCAACCCGTGTTCATTTCCACTGTCAGCAAACGGTATTCGATTACACCATCCGACACCCATGTTCAATTCCACCATCACCAACCTGTGTTATTCATATCTACCATCAGCAACCCGTGTTCAATTCCACCGTCAGCAACCCGTGTTCAATTCCACCATCAGCAACCTGTGTTCAATTCCATCGTCATCAACCCGCGTTCAATTCCACCGTCATCAACCCGTGTTCAATTCCTCCATCAGCAACCTCGTCTTCAATGACACTGTCATACCATGTTTAATTTCACCCCAACAACCTGTGTTAATTCCCACCGTCAACAAAACGTATTCAATTCCATCGTCAGCAACCCGTGTTCAATTTCACCTCAACAACCTGTGTTAATTTCCACCGTCATCAACCCATGTTCAATTCCACTGTCAGCAACCCATGTTCAATTCCACTGTCAGCAAACGGTATTCGATTACACCATCCGCAACCCATGTTCAATTCCACCATCACAAACCTGTGTTATGCAAATCTACCATCAGCAACCTGTGTTCAATTCCATCGTCATCAACCCCTGTTCAATTCCACCGTCACCAACCCATGTTCCATGCCACCGTCATCAACCCGTGTTCAATTCCATCGCCAGCAACCCGTGTTCAATTCCATCGTCATCAACCCCTGTTCAATGCCACCGTAACCAACCTGTGTTCAATTCCATCGTCATCAACCCGTGTTCAATTCCACCATAAGCAACCCGTGTTCAATTCCAACATTAGCAACCCGTGTACAATTCCACCGTCAGCAACCGGTGTTCAATTCCACTGTCAGCAACTCGTGTTCAATTCCACCGTCAGCAACCCCGTGTTCAATTCCACTGTCAGCAACCCGTGTTCAATTCCACTGTCAACAACCTCGTGTACAATGACACTGTCATAAACCGTGTTCAATATCACCCCAACAAACTGTGTTAATTTCCACCATCATCAAATCGTGTTCAATTGCATCGTCAGCAACCCGTGTTCAATTTCACCTCAACAACCTGTGTTAATTTCCACCGTCATCAACCCGTGTGCAATTCAACCGTCAGCAACCACTGTTCAATTCCACCGTCAACGACCCGTGTTCAATTTCACCTCAACAACCTGTGCTAATTTCCACCGTCATCAACCCGTGTTCAATACCGCCGTCAGCAACACGTCTTCAATTCCACTGTCAGCAACCCGTGTTCATTTCCACTGTCAGCAAACGGTATTCGATTACACCATCCGACACCCATGTTCAATTCCACCATCACCAACCTGTGTTATTCATATCTACCATCAGCAACCCGTGTTCAATTCCACCGTCAGCAACCCATGATCAATTCCACCGTCATCAACCCGTGTTCAATTCCACCATCTGCAACCTGTGTTCAATTCCATCGTCATCAACCCGCGTTCAATGCCACCGTCATCAACCCATGTTCAATTGCATCGTCTACAACCGGTGTTATATTCCACTGTCAGCAACCCGTGTTCAATTCCACCGTCATCAACCTGCGTTCAATTCCACCGTCGACAACCCGTGTTCAATACCACTGTCAGCAACCGGTGTTCAATTCCACCATCATCAACCCGTGTTCAATTCCACCGTCAGCAACCAGTGTTTAATTCCACAGTCAACAACCTCGTGTTCAATTCACCCGTCATAAACCATGTTCAATTTCACCCCAACAACC
Organism: Hypanus sabinus; assembly: GCF_030144855.1. Lineage (NCBI taxonomy): Eukaryota > Metazoa > Chordata > Chondrichthyes > Myliobatiformes > Dasyatidae > Hypanus > Hypanus sabinus. The sequence continues at coordinate 112,039,144 of NC_082717.1, read as the reverse complement.
TGTGTTAATTCCCACCGTCATCAAAATGTGTTCAATTCCATTGTCAGCAACCCGTCTTTAACTACATCGCCTGAAACCCGTGTTCAATTCCATCCCAACAACCTGTTCAATTCCACCGTCATCAACCCGTGTTCAATTCCACCATCTGCAACCTGTGTTCAATTCCATCGTCATCAACCCGCGTTCAATGCCACCGTCATCAACCCATGTTCAATTGCATCGTCTACAACCGGTGTTATATTCCACTGTCAGCAACCCGTGTTCAATTCCACCGTCATCAACCTGCGTTCAATTCCACCGTCGACAACCCGTGTTCAATACCACTGTCAGCAACCGGTGTTCAATTCCACCATCATCAACCCGTGTTCAATTCCACTGTCAGCAAACGTTATTCGATTACACCATCCGCAACCCATGTTCAATTCCACCATCACAAACCTGTGTTATTCAAATCTACCATCAGCAACCTGTGTTCAATTCCATCGTCATCAACCCCTGTTCAATTCCACCGTCACCAACCCATGTTCCATGCCACCGTCATCAACCCGTGTTCAATTCCATCGCCAGCAACCCGTGTTCAATTCCATCGTCATCAACCCCTGTTCAATGCCACCGTAACCAACCTGTGTTCAATTCCATCGTCATCAACCCGTGTTCAATTCCACCATAAGCAACCCGTGTTCAATTCCAACATTAGCAACCCGTGTACAATTCCACCGTCAGCGACCGGTGTTCAATTCCACTGTCAGCAACTCGTGTTCAATTCCACCGTCAGCAACCCCGTGTTCAATTCCACTGTCAGCAACCCGTGTTCAATTCCACTGTCAACAACCTCGTGTACAATGACACTGTCATAAACCGTGTTCAATATCACCCCAACAAACTGTGTTAATTTCCACCATCATCAAATCGTGTTCAATTGCATCGTCAGCAACCCGTGTTCAATTTCACCTCAACAACCTGTGTTAATTTCCACCGTCATCAACCCGTGTGCAATTCAACCGTCAGCAACCACTGTTCAATTCCACCGTCAACGACCCGTGTTCAATTTCACCTCAACAACCTGTGCTAATTTCCACCGTCATCAACCCGTGTTCAATACCGCCGTCAGCAACACGTCTTCAATTCCACTGTCAGCAACCCGTGTTCATTTCCACTGTCAGCAAACGGTATTCGATTACACCATCCGACACCCATGTTCAATTCCACCATCACCAACCTGTGTTATTCATATCTACCATCAGCAACCCGTGTTCAATTCCACCGTCAGCAACCCATGATCAATTCCACCGTCATCAACCCGTGTTCAATTCCACCATCTGCAACCTGTGTTCAATTCCATCGTCATCAACCCGCGTTCAATGCCACCGTCATCAACCCATGTTCAATTGCATCGTCTACAACCGGTGTTATATTCCACTGTCAGCAACCCGTGTTCAATTCCACCGTCATCAACCTGCGTTCAATTCCACCGTCGACAACCCGTGTTCAATACCACTGTCAGCAACCGGTGTTCAATTCCACCATCATCAACCCGTGTTCAATTCCACCGTCAGCAACCAGTGTTTAATTCCACAGTCAACAACCTCGTGTTCAATTCACCCGTCATAAACCATGTTCAATTTCACCCCAACAACCTGTGTTAATTCCCACCGTCATCAAAACGTGTTCAATTCCATTGTCAGCAACCCGTCTTTAACTACATCGCCTGAAACCCGTGTTCAATTCCATCCCAACAACCTGTTCAATTCCACCGTCATCAACCTGTGTTCAATTCCACCATCAGCAACCCCGTGATCAACGAGACTATCATAAACCGTGTTCAATTTCACCCCAACAACCTGTGTTAATTTCCATCGTCATCAACCCGTGTTCAATTCCATTGACATCAACCCGCGTTCAATTCCATCGTCATCAACCCGCGTTCAATTCCACCGTCATCATCCCATGTTCAATTCCATCGTCAGCAACCGGTGTTCAATTACATCGCCAGCAACCCGTGTACAATTCCATCGTCATCAACCCGCTTTCAATTCCACCGTCATCAACCCGTGTTCAATTCCACCGTCAGCAACCCGTGTTCAATTTCACTGTCAGCAACTCGTGTTCAATTCCACCGTCAACAACCTCGTGTTCAATGACACTGTCATACCATGTTTAATTTCACCCCAACAACCTGTGTTAATTCCCACCGTCATCAAAACGTATTCAATTCCATTATCAGCAGCCCGTGTTCAATTCCATCGTCAGCAACCCGTGTTCAATTTCACCTCAACAACCTGTGTTAATTTCCACCGTCATCAACCCGTGTTCAATTCCACTGTCAGCAACCCGTCTTCAATTCCACTGTCAGCAACCCGTGTTCAATTCCACTGTCAGCAAACGTTATTCGATTACACCATCCACAACCCATGTTCAATTCCACCATCAGAAACCTGTGTTATGCAAATCTACCTTAAGCAACCCATGTTCAATTCCACCATCACCAACCTGTGTTATTCAAATCTACCATCAGCAACCTGTGTTCAATTCCATCGTCATCAACCCCTGTTCAATTCCACCGTCACCAACCCGTGTTCCATGCCACCATCATCAACCCGTGTTCAATTCCATCGCCAGCAACCCGTGTTCAATTCCATCGTCATCAACCCCTGTTCAATGCCACCGTAACCAACCCGTGTTCAATTCCATCGTCATCAACCCGTGTTCAATTCCACCATAAGCAACCCGTGTTCAATTCCAACATTAGCAACCCGTGTACAATTCCACCGTCAGCAACCGGTGTTCAATTCCACTGTCAGCAACTCGTGTTCAATTCCACCGTCAGCAACCCCGTGTTCAATTCCACTGTCAGCAACCCGTGTTCAATTCCACTGTCAACAACCTCGTGTACAATGACACTGTCATAAACCGTGTTCAGTATCACCCCAACAAACTGTGTTAATTTCCATCGTCATCAACCCGTGTTCAATACCACCGTCAGCAACCCGTCTTCAATTCCACTGTCAGCAACCCGTGTTCATTTCCACTGTCAGCAAACGGTATTCGATTACACCATCCGCCACCCATGTTCAATTCCACCATCACCAACCTGTGTTATTCATATCTACCATCAGCAACCCGTGTTCAATTCCACCGTCAGCAACCCGTGTTCAATTCCACCATCAGCAACCTGTGTTCAATTCCATCGTCATCAACCCGCGTTCAATTCCACCGTCATCAACCCGTGTTCAATTCCTCCATCAGCAACCTCGTCTTCAATGACACTGTCATACCATGTTTAATTTCACCCCAACAACCTGTGTTAATTCCCACCGTCAACAAAACGTATTCAATTCCATCGTCAGCAACCCGTGTTCAATTTCACCTCAACAACCTGTGTTAATTTCCACCGTCATCAACCCATGTTCAATTCCACTGTCAGCAACCCATGTTCAATTCCACTGTCAGCAAACGGTATTCGATTACACCATCCGCAACCCATGTTCAATTCCACCATCACAAACCTGTGTTATGCAAATCTACCATCAGCAACCTGTGTTCAATTCCATCGTCATCAACCCCTGTTCAATTCCACCGTCACCAACCCATGTTCCATGCCACCGTCATCAACCCGTGTTCAATTCCATCGCCAGCAACCCGTGTTCAATTCCATCGTCATCAACCCCTGTTCAATGCCACCGTAACCAACCTGTGTTCAATTCCATCGTCATCAACCCGTGTTCAATTCCACCATAAGCAACCCGTGTTCAATTCCAACATTAGCAACCCGTGTACAATTCCACCGTCAGCAACCGGTGTTCAATTCCACTGTCAGCAACTCGTGTTCAATTCCACCGTCAGCAACCCCGTGTTCAATTCCACTGTCAGCAACCCGTGTTCAATTCCACTGTCAACAACCTCGTGTACAATGACACTGTCATAAACCGTGTTCAATATCACCCCAACAAACTGTGTTAATTTCCACCATCATCAAATCGTGTTCAATTGCATCGTCAGCAACCCGTGTTCAATTTCACCTCAACAACCTGTGTTAATTTCCACCGTCATCAACCCGTGTGCAATTCAACCGTCAGCAACCACTGTTCAATTCCACCGTCAACGACCCGTGTTCAATTTCACCTCAACAACCTGTGCTAATTTCCACCGTCATCAACCCGTGTTCAATACCGCCGTCAGCAACACGTCTTCAATTCCACTGTCAGCAACCCGTGTTCATTTCCACTGTCAGCAAACGGTATTCGATTACACCATCCGACACCCATGTTCAATTCCACCATCACCAACCTGTGTTATTCATATCTACCATCAGCAACCCGTGTTCAATTCCACCGTCAGCAACCCATGATCAATTCCACCGTCATCAACCCGTGTTCAATTCCACCATCTGCAACCTGTGTTCAATTCCATCGTCATCAACCCGCGTTCAATGCCACCGTCATCAACCCATGTTCAATTGCATCGTCTACAACCGGTGTTATATTCCACTGTCAGCAACCCGTGTTCAATTCCACCGTCATCAACCTGCGTTCAATTCCACCGTCGACAACCCGTGTTCAATACCACTGTCAGCAACCGGTGTTCAATTCCACCATCATCAACCCGTGTTCAATTCCACCGTCAGCAACCAGTGTTTAATTCCACAGTCAACAACCTCGTGTTCAATTCACCCGTCATAAACCATGTTCAATTTCACCCCAACAACCTGTGTTAATTCCCACCGTCATCAAAATGTGTTCAATTCCATTGTCAGCAACCCGTCTTTAACTACATCGCCTGAAACCCGTGTTCAATTCCATCCCAACAACCTGTTCAATTCCACCGTCATCAACCTGTGTTCAATTCCACCATCAGCAACCCCGTGATCAACGAGACTATCATAAACCGTGTTCAATTTCACCCCAACAACCTGTGTTAATTTCCATCGTCATCAACCCGTGTTCAATTCCATTGACATCAACCCGCGTTCAATTCCATCGTCATCAACCCGCGTTCAATTCCACCGTCATCATCCCATGTTCAATTCCATCGTCAGCAACCGGTGTTCAATTACATCGCCAACAACCCGTGTACAATTCCATCGTCATCAACCCGCTTTCAATTCCACCGTCATCAACCCGTGTTCAATTCCACCGTCAGCAACCCGTGTTCAATTTCACTGTCAGCAACTCGTGTTCAATTCCACCGTCAACAACCTCGTGTTCAATGACACTGTCATACCATGTTTAATTTCACCCCAACAACCTGTGTTAATTCCCACCGTCATCAAAACGTATTCAATTCCATTATCATCAACCCGCGTTCAATTCCATCGTCATCAACCCGCGTTCAATTCCACCGTCATCATCCCATGTTCAATTCCATCGTCAGCAACCGGTGTTCAATTACATCGCCAGCAACCCGTGTACAATTCCATCGTCATCAACCCGCTTTCAATTCCACCGTCATCAACCCGTGTTCAATTCCACCGTCAGCAACCCGTGTTCAATTTCACTGTCAGCAACTCGTGTTCAATTCCACCGTCAACAACCTCGTGTTCAATGACACTGTCATACCATGTTTAATTTCACCCCAACAACCTGTGTTAATTCCCACCGTCATCAAAACGTATTCAATTCCATTATCAGCAGCCCGTGTTCAATTCCATCGTCAGCAACCCGTGTTCAATTTCACCTCAACAACCTGTGTTAATTTCCACCGTCATCAACCCGTGTTCAATTCCACTGTCAGCAACCCGTCTTCAATTCCACTGTCAGCAACCCGTGTTCAATTCCACTGTCAGCAAACGTTATTCGATTACACCATCCACAACCCATGTTCAATTCCACCATCAGAAACCTGTGTTATGCAAATCTACCTTAAGCAACCCATGTTCAATTCCACCATCACCAACCTGTGTTATTCAAATCTACCATCAGCAACCTGTGTTCAATTCCATCGTCATCAACCCCTGTTCAATTCCACCGTCACCAACCCGTGTTCCATGCCACCATCATCAACCCGTGTTCAATTCCATCGCCAGCAACCCGTGTTCAATTCCATCGTCATCAACCCCTGTTCAATGCCACCGTAACCAACCCGTGTTCAATTCCATCGTCATCAACCCGTGTTCAATTCCACCATAAGCAACCCGTGTTCAATTCCAACATTAGCAACCCGTGTACAATTCCACCGTCAGCAACCGGTGTTCAATTCCACTGTCAGCAACTCGTGTTCAATTCCACCGTCAGCAACCCCGTGTTCAATTCCACTGTCAGCAACCCGTGTTCAATTCCACTGTCAACAACCTCGTGTACAATGACACTGTCATAAACCGTGTTCAGTATCACCCCAACAAACTGTGTTAATTTCCATCGTCATCAACCCGTGTTCAATACCACCGTCAGCAACCCGTCTTCAATTCCACTGTCAGCAACCCGTGTTCATTTCCACTGTCAGCAAACGGTATTCGATTACACCATCCGCCACCCATGTTCAATTCCACCATCACCAACCTGTGTTATTCATATCTACCATCAGCAACCCGTGTTCAATTCCACCGTCAGCAACCCGTGTTCAATTCCACCATCAGCAACCTGTGTTCAATTCCATCGTCATCAACCCGCGTTCAATTCCACCGTCATCAACCCGTGTTCAATTCCTCCATCAGCAACCTCGTCTTCAATGACACTGTCATACCATGTTTAATTTCACCCCAACAACCTGTGTTAATTCCCACCGTCAACAAAACGTATTCAATTCCATCGTCAGCAACCCGTGTTCAATTTCACCTCAACAACCTGTGTTAATTTCCACCGTCATCAACCCATGTTCAATTCCACTGTCAGCAACCCATGTTCAATTCCACTGTCAGCAAACGGTATTCGATTACACCATCCGCAACCCATGTTCAATTCCACCATCACAAACCTGTGTTATGCAAATCTACCATCAGCAACCTGTGTTCAATTCCATCGTCATCAACCCCTGTTCAATTCCACCGTCACCAACCCATGTTCCATGCCACCGTCATCAACCCGTGTTCAATTCCATCGCCAGCAACCCGTGTTCAATTCCATCGTCATCAACCCCTGTTCAATGCCACCGTAACCAACCTGTGTTCAATTCCATCGTCATCAACCCGTGTTCAATTCCACCATAAGCAACCCGTGTTCAATTCCAACATTAGCAACCCGTGTACAATTCCACCGTCAGCAACCGGTGTTCAATTCCACTGTCAGCAACTCGTGTTCAATTCCACCGTCAGCAACCCCGTGTTCAATTCCACTGTCAGCAACCCGTGTTCAATTCCACTGTCAACAACCTCGTGTACAATGACACTGTCATAAACCGTGTTCAATATCACCCCAACAAACTGTGTTAATTTCCACCATCATCAAATCGTGTTCAATTGCATCGTCAGCAACCCGTGTTCAATTTCACCTCAACAACCTGTGTTAATTTCCACCGTCATCAACCCGTGTGCAATTCAACCGTCAGCAACCACTGTTCAATTCCACCGTCAACGACCCGTGTTCAATTTCACCTCAACAACCTGTGCTAATTTCCACCGTCATCAACCCGTGTTCAATACCGCCGTCAGCAACACGTCTTCAATTCCACTGTCAGCAACCCGTGTTCATTTCCACTGTCAGCAAACGGTATTCGATTACACCATCCGACACCCATGTTCAATTCCACCATCACCAACCTGTGTTATTCATATCTACCATCAGCAACCCGTGTTCAATTCCACCGTCAGCAACCCATGATCAATTCCACCGTCATCAACCCGTGTTCAATTCCACCATCTGCAACCTGTGTTCAATTCCATCGTCATCAACCCGCGTTCAATGCCACCGTCATCAACCCATGTTCAATTGCATCGTCTACAACCGGTGTTATATTCCACTGTCAGCAACCCGTGTTCAATTCCACCGTCATCAACCTGCGTTCAATTCCACCGTCGACAACCCGTGTTCAATACCACTGTCAGCAACCGGTGTTCAATTCCACCATCATCAACCCGTGTTCAATTCCACCGTCAGCAACCAGTGTTTAATTCCACAGTCAACAACCTCGTGTTCAATTCACCCGTCATAAACCATGTTCAATTTCACCCCAACAACCTGTGTTAATTCCCACCGTCATCAAAATGTGTTCAATTCCATTGTCAGCAACCCGTCTTTAACTACATCGCCTGAAACCCGTGTTCAATTCCATCCCAACAACCTGTTCAATTCCACCGTCATCAACCTGTGTTCAATTCCACCATCAGCAACCCCGTGATCAACGAGACTATCATAAACCGTGTTCAATTTCACCCCAACAACCTGTGTTAATTTCCATCGTCATCAACCCGTGTTCAATTCCATTGACATCAACCCGCGTTCAATTCCATCGTCATCAACCCGCGTTCAATTCCACCGTCATCATCCCATGTTCAATTCCATCGTCAGCAACCGGTGTTCAATTACATCGCCAACAACCCGTGTACAATTCCATCGTCATCAACCCGCTTTCAATTCCACCGTCATCAACCCGTGTTCAATTCCACCGTCAGCAACCCGTGTTCAATTTCACTGTCAGCAACTCGTGTTCAATTCCACCGTCAACAACCTCGTGTTCAATGACACTGTCATACCATGTTTAATTTCACCCCAACAACCTGTGTTAATTCCCACCGTCATCAAAACGTATTCAATTCCATTATCATCAACCCGTGTTCAATTCCACTGTCAGCAACCCGTCTTCAATTCCACTGTCAGCAACCCATGTTCAATTCCACTGTCAGCAAACGTTATTCGATTACACCATTCACAACCCATGTTCAATTCCACCATCACCAACCTGTGTTATTCAAATCTACCATCAGCAACCTGTGTTCAATTCCACCGTCACCAACCCGTGTTCCATGCCACCGTCATCAACCCGTGTTCAATTCCATCGCCAGCAACCCGTGTTCAATTCCATCGTCATCAACCCCTGTTCAATGCCACCGTAACCAACCCGTGTTCAATTCCATCGTCATCAACCCGTGTTCAATTCCACCATAAGCAACCCGTGTTCAATTCCAACATTAGCAACTCGTGTACAATTCCACCGTCAGCAACCGGTGTTCAATTCCACTGTCAGCAACTCGTGTTCAATTCCACCGTCAGCAACCCCGTGTTCAATTCCACTGTCAGCAACCCGTGTTCAATTCCACTGTCAACAACCTCGTGTACAATGACACTGTCATAAACCGTGTTCAGTATCACCCCAACAAACTGTGTTAATTTCCATCGTCATCAACCCGTGTTCAATACCACCGTCAGCAACCCGTCTTCAATTCCACTGTCAGCAACCCGTGTTCATTTCCACTGTCAGCAAACGGTATTCGATTACACCATCCGCCACCCATGTTCAATTCCACCATCACCAACCTGTGTTATTCATATCTACCATCAGCAACCCGTGTTCAATTCCACCGTCAGCAACCCGTGTTCAATTCCACCATCAGCAACCTGTGTTCAATTCCATCGTCATCAACCCGCGTTCAATTCCACCGTCATCAACCCGTGTTCAATTCCTCCATCAGCAACCTCGTGTTCAATGACACTGTCATACCATGTTTAATTTCACCCCAACAACCTGTGTTAATTCCCACCGTCAACAAAACGTATTCAATTCCATCGTCAGCAACCCGTGTTCAATTTCACCTCAACAACCTGTGTTAATTTCCACCGTCATCAACCCATGTTCAATTCCACTGTCAGCAACCCATGTTCAATTCCACTGTCAGCAAACGGTATTCGATTACACCATCCGCAACCCATGTTCAATTCCACCATCACAAACCTGTGTTATGCAAATCTACCTTAAGCAACCCATGTTCAATTCCACCATCACCAACCTGTGTTATTCAAATCTACCATCAGCAACCTGTGTTCAATTCCATCGTCATCAACCCCTGTTCAATTCCACCATCAACAACCCGTGTTTAATTCCACTGTCGGCAACCGGTGTTCAATTTCACCGTAATCAACCCGTGTTCAATTCCACCGTCAGCAACCGGTGTTCAATTCCACTGTCAGCAACTCATGTTCAATTCCACTGTCAGCAACTCGTGTTCAATTCCACCATCATCACACCGTGTTCAATTCCATCGTCAGCAACCCGTGTTCAATTTCTCCTCAACAACCTCTGTTAATTTCCACAGTCATCAACACACGTTCAATTCCATTGTCAGCAACCCTTGTTCAATTCCATCGTCAGCGACCCGTGTTCAATTCCATCAGAACAACCTGTTCAACTCCACCGTCATCAACCTGTGTTCAATTCCACCATTAGGAACCCTGTGATCAATGACACTGTCATAACCCGTGTTCAATCTCACCCCTACAAACTTTGTTAATTCCCACCGTCATCAAAACGTGTTCAATTCCATCGTCAGCAACCGGTGATCAATTCCATCGTCAGCAACCGGTGTTCAATTCCACCGTCAACAACCCGTGTTTAATTCCACTGTCAGCAACCGGTGTTCAATTTCACCGTCATCAACCCGTGTTCAATTCCACCGTCAGCAACCCCTGTTCAATTCCACCATCAGCAACCTGTGTTTTATTCTACTCCAGCAACCCGTGTTCAATTCCACCGTCAGAAACCCGTGTTCAATACAACCCCAACATCCTTTGTTCAATTCCATCGTCATTAACCCGTGTTCAATTCCACCGTCAGAAACCCGTGTTCAATACAACCCCAACATCCTTTGTTCAATTCCACCTCAACAACCCATGTTCAATTCCACTGTCAGCAACCCCTGTTCAATTGCATCGTCAGCAACCGGTGTTATATTCCACTGTCAGCAACCCATGTTCAATTCCATCGTCATCAACCCACTTTCAATTCCACCGTCATCAACCCGTGTTCAATTCCACCGTCAGCAAACCCTGTTCAATTCCACCGTCAGCAACCTGTGTTTTATTCTACTCCAGCAACCCGTGTTCAATTCCACCGTCAGCAACCCGTGTTCAATACAACCCCAACATCCTTTGTTCAATTCCATCGTCATTAACCCGTGTTCAATTGCATCGTCAGCAACCAGTGTTATATTCCACTGTCAGCAACCCATGTTCAATTCCACCATAAGCAACCCGTGTTCAATTCCAACATTAGCAACCCGTGTACAATTCCACCGTCAGCAACCGGTGTTCAATTCCACTGTCAGCAACTCGTGTTCAATTCCACCGTCAGCAACCCCGTGTTCAATTCCACTGTCAGCAACCCGTGTTCAATTCCACTGTCAACAACCTCGTGTATAATGACACTGTCATAAACCGTGTTCAATATCACCCCAACAAACTGTGTTAATTTCCACCATCATCAAATCGTGTTCAATTGCATCGTCAGCAACCCGTGTTCAATTTCACCTCAACAACCTGTGTTAATTTCCACCGTCATCAACCCGTGTGCAATTCAACCGTCAGCAACCACTGTTCAATTCCACCGTCAACGACCCGTGTTCAATTTCACCTCAACAACCTGTGCTAATTTCCACCGTCATCAACCCGTGTTCAATACCGCCGTCAGCAACACGTCTTCAATTCCACTGTCAGCAACCCGTGTTCATTTCCACTGTCAGCAAACGGTATTCGATTACACCATCCGACACCCATGTTCAATTCCACCATCACCAACCTGTGTTATTCATATCTACCATCAGCAACCCGTGTTCAATTCCACCGTCAGCAACCCATGATCAATTCCACCGTCATCAACCCGTGTTCAATTCCACCATCTGCAACCTGTGTTCAATTCCATCGTCATCAACCCGCGTTCAATGCCACCGTCATCAACCCATGTTCAATTGCATCGTCTACAACCGGTGTTATATTCCACTGTCAGCAACCCGTGTTCAATTCCACCGTCATCAACCTGCGTTCAATTCCACCGTCGACAACCCGTGTTCAATACCACTGTCAGCAACCGGTGTTCAATTCCACCATCATCAACCCGTGTTCAATTCCACCGTCAGCAACCAGTGTTTAATTCCACAGTCAACAACCTCGTGTTCAATTCACCCGTCATAAACCATGTTCAATTTCACCCCAACAACCTGTGTTAATTCCCACCGTCATCAAAATGTGTTCAATTCCATTGTCAGCAACCCGTCTTTAACTACATCGCCTGAAACCCGTGTTCAATTCCATCCCAACAACCTGTTCAATTCCACCGTCATCAACCTGTGTTCAATTCCACCATCAGCAACCCCGTGATCAACGAGACTATCATAAACCGTGTTCAATTTCACCCCAACAACCTGTGTTAATTTCCATCGTCATCAACCCGTGTTCAATTCCATTGACATCAACCCGCGTTCAATTCCATCGTCATCAACCCGCGTTCAATTCCACCGTCATCATCCCATGTTCAATTCCATCGTCAGCAACCGGTGATCAATTCCATCGTCAGCAACCGGTGTTCAATTCCACCGTCAACAACCCGTGTTTAATTCCACTGTCAGCAACCGGTGTTCAATTTCACCGTCATCAACCCGTGTTCAATTCCACCGTCAGCAACCCCTGTTCAATTCCACCATCAGCAACCTGTGTTTTATTCTACTCCAGCAACCCGTGTTCAATTCCACCGTCAGAAACCCGTGTTCAATACAACCCCAACATCCTTTGTTCAATTCCATCGTCATTAACCCGTGTTCAATTCCACCGTCAGAAACCCGTGTTCAATACAACCCCAACATCCTTTGTTCAATTCCACCTCAACAACCCATGTTCAATTCCACTGTCAGCAACCCCTGTTCAATTGCATCGTCAGCAACCGGTGTTATATTCCACTGTCAGCAACCCATGTTCAATTCCATCGTCATCAACCCACTTTCAATTCCACCGTCATCAACCCGTGTTCAATTCCACCGTCAGCAAACCCTGTTCAATTCCACCGTCAGCAACCTGTGTTTTATTCTACTCCAGCAACCCGTGTTCAATTCCACCGTCAGCAACCCGTGTTCAATACAACCCCAACATCCTTTGTTCAATTCCATCGTCATTAACCCGTGTTCAATTGCATCGTCAGCAACCAGTGTTATATTCCACTGTCAGCAACCCATGTTCAATTCCACCATAAGCAACCCGTGTTCAATTCCAACATTAGCAACCCGTGTACAATTCCACCGTCAGCAACCGGTGTTCAATTCCACTGTCAGCAACTCGTGTTCAATTCCACCGTCAGCAACCCCGTGTTCAATTCCACTGTCAGCAACCCGTGTTCAATTCCACTGTCAACAACCTCGTGTACAATGACACTGTCATAAACCGTGTTCAATATCACCCCAACAAACTGTGTTAATTTCCACCATCATCAAATCGTGTTCAATTGCATCGTCAGCAACCCGTGTTCAATTTCACCTCAACAACCTGTGTTAATTTCCACCGTCATCAACCCGTGTGCAATTCAACCGTCAGCAACCACTGTTCAATTCCACCGTCAACGACCCGTGTTCAATTTCACCTCAACAACCTGTGCTAATTTCCACCGTCATCAACCCGTGTTCAATACCGCCGTCAGCAACACGTCTTCAATTCCACTGTCAGCAACCCGTGTTCATTTCCACTGTCAGCAAACGGTATTCGATTACACCATCCGACACCCATGTTCAATTCCACCATCACCAACCTGTGTTATTCATATCTACCATCAGCAACCCGTGTTCAATTCCACCGTCAGCAACCCATGATCAATTCCACCGTCATCAACCCGTGTTCAATTCCACCATCTGCAACCTGTGTTCAATTCCATCGTCATCAACCCGCGTTCAATGCCACCGTCATCAACCCATGTTCAATTGCATCGTCTACAACCGGTGTTATATTCCACTGTCAGCAACCCGTGTTCAATTCCACCGTCATCAACCTGCGTTCAATTCCACCGTCGACAACCCGTGTTCAATACCACTGTCAGCAACCGGTGTTCAATTCCACCATCATCAACCCGTGTTCAATTCCACCGTCAGCAACCAGTGTTTAATTCCACAGTCAACAACCTCGTGTTCAATTCACCCGTCATAAACCATGTTCAATTTCACCCCAACAACCTGTGTTAATTCCCACCGTCATCAAAATGTGTTCAATTCCATTGTCAGCAACCCGTCTTTAACTACATCGCCTGAAACCCGTGTTCAATTCCATCCCAACAACCTGTTCAATTCCACCGTCATCAACCTGTGTTCAATTCCACCATCAGCAACCCCGTGATCAACGAGACTATCATAAACCGTGTTCAATTTCACCCCAACAACCTGTGTTAATTTCCATCGTCATCAACCCGTGTTCAATTCCATTGACATCAACCCGCGTTCAATTCCATCGTCATCAACCCGCGTTCAATTCCACCGTCATCATCCCATGTTCAATTCCATCGTCAGCAACCGGTGTTCAATTACATCGCCAACAACCCGTGTACAATTCCATCGTCATCAACCCGCTTTCAATTCCACCGTCATCAACCCGTGTTCAATTCCACCGTCAGCAACCCGTGTTCAATTTCACTGTCAGCAACTCGTGTTCAATTCCACCGTCAACAACCTCGTGTTCAATGACACTGTCATACCATGTTTAATTTCACCCCAACAACCTGTGTTAATTCCCACCGTCATCAAAACGTATTCAATTCCATTATCATCAACCCGTGTTCAATTCCACTGTCAGCAACCCGTCTTCAATTCCACTGTCAGCAACCCGTGTTCAATTCCACTGTCAGCAAACGTTATTCGATTACACCATTCACAACCCATGTTCAATTCCACCATCAGAAACCTGTGTTATGCAAATCTACCTTAAGCAACCCATGTTCAATTCCACCATCACCAACCTGTGTTATTCAAATCTACCATCAGCAACCTGTGTTCAATTCCACCGTCACCAACCCGTGTTCCATGCCACCGTCATCAACCCGTGTTCAATTCCATCGCCAGCAACCCGTGTTCAATTCCATCGTCATCAACCCCTGTTCAATGCCACCGTAACCAACCCGTGTTCAATTCCATCGTCATCAACCCGTGTTCAATTCCACCATAAGCAACCCGTGTTCAATTCCAACATTAGCAACTCGTGTACAATTCCACCGTCAGCAACCGGTGTTCAATTCCACTGTCAGCAACTCGTGTTCAATTCCACCGTCAGCAACCCCGTGTTCAATTCCACTGTCAGCAACCCGTGTTCAATTCCACTGTCAACAACCTCGTGTACAATGACACTGTCATAAACCGTGTTCAGTATCACCCCAACAAACTGTGTTAATTTCCATCGTCATCAACCCGTGTTCAATACCACCGTCAGCAACCCGTCTTCAATTCCACTGTCAGCAACCCGTGTTCATTTCCACTGTCAGCAAACGGTATTCGATTACACCATCCGCCACCCATGTTCAATTCCACCATCACCAACCTGTGTTATTCATATCTACCATCAGCAACCCGTGTTCAATTCCACCGTCAGCAACCCGTGTTCAATTCCACCATCAGCAACCTGTGTTCAATTTCATCGTCATCAACCCGCGTTCAATTCCACCGTCATCAACCCGTGTTCAATTCCTCCATCAGCAACCTCGTGTTCAATGACACTGTCATACCATGTTTAATTTCACCCCAACAACCTGTGTTAATTCCCACCGTCAACAAAACGTATTCAATTCCATCGTCAGCAACCCGTGTTCAATTTCACCTCAACAACCTGTGTTAATTTCCACCGTCATCAACCCATGTTCAATTCCACTGTCAGCAACCCATGTTCAATTCCACTGTCAGCAAACGGTATTCGATTACACCATCCGCAACCCATGTTCAATTCCACCATCACAAACCTGTGTTATGCAAATCTACCTTAAGCAACCCATGTTCAATTCCACCATCACCAACCTGTGTTATTCAAATCTACCATCAGCAACCTGTGTTCAATTCCATCGTCATCAACCCCTGTTCAATTCCACCATCAACAACCCGTGTTTAATTCCACTGTCGGCAACCGGTGTTCAATTTCACCGTAATCAACCCGTGTTCAATTCCACCGTCAGCAACCGGTGTTCAATTCCACTGTCAGCAACTCGTGTTCAATTCCACTGTCAGCAACTCGTGTTCAATTCCACCATCATCACACCGTGTTCAATTCCATCGTCAGCAACCCGTGTTCAATTTCTCCTCAACAACCTCTGTTAATTTCCACAGTCATCAACACACGTTCAATTCCATTGTCAGCAACCCTTGTTCAATTCCATCGTCAGCGACCCGTGTTCAATTCCATCAGAACAACCTGTTCAACTCCACCGTCATCAACCTGTGTTCAATTCCACCATTAGGAACCCTGTGATCAATGACACTGTCATAACCCGTGTTCAATCTCACCCCTACAAACTTTGTTAATTCCCACCGTCATCAAAACGTGTTCAATTCCATCGTCAGCAACCGGTGATCAATTCCATCGTCAGCAACCGGTGTTCAATTCCACCGTCAACAACCCGTGTTTAATTCCACTGTCAGCAACCGGTGTTCAATTTCACCGTCATCAACCCGTGTTCAATTCCACCGTCAGCAACCCCTGTTCAATTCCACCATCAGCAACCTGTGTTTTATTCTACTCCAGCAACCCGTGTTCAATTCCACCGTCAGAAACCCGTGTTCAATACAACCCCAACATCCTTTGTTCAATTCCATCGTCATTAACCCGTGTTCAATTCCACCGTCAGAAACCCGTGTTCAATACAACCCCAACATCCTTTGTTCAATTCCACCTCAACAACCCATGTTCAATTCCACTGTCAGCAACCCCTGTTCAATTGCATCGTCAGCAACCGGTGTTATATTCCACTGTCAGCAACCCATGTTCAATTCCATCGTCATCAACCCACTTTCAATTCCACCGTCATCAACCCGTGTTCAATTCCACCGTCAGCAAACCCTGTTCAATTCCACCGTCAGCAACCTGTGTTTTATTCTACTCCAGCAACCCGTGTTCAATTCCACCGTCAGCAACCCGTGTTCAATACAACCCCAACATCCTTTGTTCAATTCCATCGTCATTAACCCGTGTTCAATTGCATCGTCAGCAACCAGTGTTATATTCCACTGTCAGCAACCCATGTTCAATTCCATCGTCATCAACCCACTTTCAATTCCATCGTCATCAACCCGTGTTCAATTCCACCGTCATCAACCTGTGTTCAATTCCACCATCAGGAACCCTGTGATCAATGACACTGTCATAAACCGTGTTCAATTTCACCCCAACAACATGTGTTAATTTCCACCGTCATCAACCCGGGTTCAATTGCATCGTCAGCAACCCGTGTTCAATTTCACCTCAGCAACCCTTGTTTAATTCCACTGTCAGCAACCGTGTTCAATTCCACCGTCATCAACCCGTGTTCAATTCCACCGTCAACAACCCGTGATCAATTCCACCGTCAACAACCCGTGTTTAATTCCACTGTCAGCAACCGGTGTTCAATTTCACCGTCATCAACCCGTGTTCAATTCCACCGTCAGCAACCGGTGTTCAATTCCACCGTCAACAACCTCGTGTTCAATTCCACCGTCATCAACCCGCGTTCAATTCCACCGTCATCAACCCGTGTTCAATTCCACCGTCAACAACCCGTGTTCAATTCCACTGTCAACAACCCGTGTTTAATTCCACTGTCAGCAACCGGTGTTCAATTTCACCGTCATCAACCCGTGTTCAATTCCACCGTCAGCAACCCCTGTTCAATTCCACCGTCAGCAACCTGTGTTTTATTCTACTCCAGCAACCCGTGTTCAATTCCACCGTCAGAAACCCGTGTTCAATACAACCCCAACATCCTTTGTTCAATTCCATCGTCATTAACCCGTGTTCAATTCCACCGTCAGAAACCCGTGTTCAATACAACCCCAACATCCTTTGTTCAATTCCACCTCAACAACCCATGTTCAATTCCACTGTCAGCAACCCGTGTTCAATTCCACCGTCAACAACCCGTGATCAATTCCACCGTCAACAACCCGTGTTTAATTCCACTGTCAGCAACTGGTGTTCAATTTCACCGTCATCAATCCGTGTTCAATTCCACCGTCAGCAACCGGTGTTCAATTCCACCGTCAACAACCTCGTGTTCAATTCCACCGTCATCAACCCGCGTTCAATTCCACCGTCATCAACCCGTGTTCAATTCCACCGTCAACAACCCGTGTTCAATTCCACTGTCAACAACCCGTGTTTAATTCCACTGTCAGCAACCGGTGTTCAATTTCACCGTCATCAACCCGTGTTCAATTCCACCGTCAGCAACCCCTGTTCAATTCCACCATCAGCAACCTGTGTTTTGTTCTACTCCAGCAACCCGTGTTCAATTCCACCGTCAGAAACCCGTGTTCAATACAACCCCAACATCCTTTGTTCAATTCCATCGTCATTAACCCGTGTTCAGTTCCACCGTCAGAAACCCGTGTTCAATACAACCCCAACATCCTTTGTTCAATTCCACCTCAACAACCCATGTTCAATTCCACTGTCAGCAACCCCTGTTCAATTGCATCGTCAGCAACCGGTGTTATATTCCACTGTCAGCAACCCATGTTCAATTCCATCGTCATCAACCCACTTTCAATTCCACCGTCATCAACCCATGTTCAATTCCATCGTCATCAACCCGTGTTCAATTCCACCGTCATCAACCCGTGTTCAATTCCATCATCATCAACCCGTGTTCAATTCCACCGTCAGCAACCCGTGTTCTATTCCACCGTCAGCAACCCGTGTTCAATTCCATCGTCATCAACCCGTGTTCAATTCCACCGTCAACAATCAGTGTTCAATTCCAACATCATGAATCCGTGTTCAATTCCACTGTCAGCAAAAGGTATTCGATTACACCATCCGCAACCCATGTTCAATTCCACCATCACTAACCTGTGTTCAATTCAACTGTCAGCAACTGATGTTCATCACATCACCAGCAACCCGTGTTCAATTCCACCGACAGCAACCCCTGTTCAATACAACCCCAACATCCTTTGTTCAATTCCATCGTCAGCAACCCGAGGTCAATTCCAGCGTCATCAACCCGTTTTCAATTGCATCGTCATCAACCCGTGTTCAATTGCATCGTCAGCAACCGGTGTTATATTCCACTGTCAGCAACCCATGTTCAATTCCACCGTCAGCAACCCTGTGTTCAATGACACTGTCATAAACCGTGTTCGAATTCACCCCAACAACCTGTGTTAATTTCCACCGTCATCAACCCATGTTCAATTCCATCGTCATTAACCCGTGTTCAATTGCATCGTCAGCAACCAGTGTTATATTCCACTGTCAGCAACCCGTGTTCAATTCCACCGTCATCAACCCATGTTCAATTCCACCGTCATCAACCCGTGTTCAATTCCATCGTCATCAACCCGTGTTCAATTGCATCGTCAGCAACCGGTGTTATATTCCACTGGCAGCAACCATGTTCAATTCCATCGTCATCAACCCGCGTTCAATTCCACCGTCATCAACCCGTGTTCAATTCCACCGTCAACAACCCGTGTTCAATTCCACTGTCAGCAAACGGTATTCGATTACACCATCCGCAACCCATGTTCAATTCCACCATCACCAACCTGTGTTATTCAAATCTACCTTAAGCAATCCATGTTCAATTCCACCATCACAAACCTGTGTTATTCAAATCTACCATCAGCAACCCATGTTTAATTACATCACCAGCAACCCTTGTTCAATTCCATCAGAACAACCTGTTCAATTCCACCCTCATCAAACCGTGTTCAATTTCACCTCAACAACCTGTGTTAATTTCCAACGTCATCAACCCGTGTTCAATTCCATCGTCAGCAACCGGTGTTCAATTCCATCGTCAGCAACCTGTGTTCAATTCCATCGTCATCAACCCGCGTTCAATTCCACCGTCATCAACCCGCGTTCAATTCCACCGTCATCAACCCGTGTTCAATTCCACCGTCAGCAACCCGTGTTCAATTCCACCGTCATCAAACCGTGTTCAATTTCACCTCAACAACCTGTGTTAATTTCCACCGTCATCAACCCGTGTTCAATTCCATCGTCATCAACCCGTGTTCAATTGCATCGTCAGCAACCGGTGTTATATTCCACTGGCAGCAACCACGTTCAATTCCATCGTCATCAACCCGCGTTCAATTCCACCGTCATCAACCCGTGTTCAATCCACCGTCAACAACCCGTGTTCAATTCCACTATCAGCGACCGGTGTTCAATTCCACCGTCATCAACCCGTGTTCAATTCCACCGTCAACAACCGGTGTTCAATTCCACCGTCAACAACCTCGTGTTCAATTCCACCGTCATCAAACCGTGTTCAATTTCACCTCAACAACCTGTGTTAATTTCCACCGTCATCAACCCGTGTTCAATTCCATCGTCAGCGACCCGTGTTCAATTCCACCTTGAACATCCCGTGTTCAATTCCACCGTCAACAACCCGTGTTCAATTGCACCATCACAAACCTGTTATTCAAATCTACCATCAGCAACCCATGTTTAATTACATCACCAGCAACCCTTGTTCAATTCCATCAGAACAACCTGTTCAATTCCACCCTCATCAAACCGTGTTCAATTTCACCTCAACAACCTGTGTTAATTTCCAACGTCATCAACCCGTGTTCAATTCCATCGTCAGCAACCGGTGTTCAATTCCATCGTCAGCAACCTGTGTTCAATTCCATCGTCATCAACCCGCGTTCAATTCCACCGTCATCAACCCGCGTTCAATTCCACCGTCATCAACCCGTGTTCAATTCCACCGTCAGCAACCGGTGTTCAATTCCACCGTCAACAACCCGTGTTCAATTCCACTGTCAGCAACCGGTGTTCAATTCCACCATCATCAACCCGTGTTCAATTCCACCGTCATCAACCCGTGTTCAATTCCACCGTCAGCAACCCGTGTTCAATTCCACCGTCATCAAACTGTGTTCAATTTCACCTCAACAACCTGTGTTAATTTCCACCGTCATCAACCCGTGTTCAATTCCATCGTCATCAACCCGTGTTCAATTGCATCGTCAGCAACCGGTGTTATATTCCACTGGCAGCAACCACGTTCAATTCCATCGTCATCAACCCGCGTTCAATTCCACCGTCATCAACCCGTGTTCAATCCACCGTCAACAACCCGTGTTCAATTCCACTATCAGCGACCGGTGTTCAATTCCACCGTCATCAACCTCGTGTTCAATTCCACCGTCATCAAACCGTGTTCAATTTCACCTCAACAACCTGTGTTAATTTCCACCATCATCAACCCGTGTTCAATTCCATCGTCAGCGACCCGTGTTCAATTCCACCGGGAGCGACCCGTGTTCAATTCCACCTTGAACATCCCGTGTTCAATTCCACCGTCAACAACCCGTGTTCAATTGCACCATCAACAACCTGTGTTATTCAAATCTACCATCAGCAACCCGTGTTCAATTACACCGTTAGCAAACTGTGTTCAGTTCCACCATCAGCAACACATGTTCAATTCCATCGTCAGCAACCCATGTTCAATTTCACAATCACCAACCTGTGTTATTCAAATCTACCATCAGCAACCCGTATTCAGTTCCACCGTCAGCAACCGATGTTCAATTCCATCGTCAGCAACCGATGTTCAACTCCACCATCACCAACCTGTGCTGAGTTCCAACAACAGGAAACCGTATTCAAATCTACCATCAGCAACCCGTGTTCAATTACACCGTTAGCAAACTGTGTTCAGTTCCACCATCAGCAACACATGTTCAATTCCATCGTCAGCAACCCATGTTCAATTCCACAATCACGAACCTGTGTTATTCAAATCTACCATCAGCAACCCGTATTCAGTTCCACCGTCAGCAACCGATGTTCAATTCCATCGTCAGCAACCGATGTTCAACTCCACCATCACCAACCTGTGCTGAGTTCCAACAACAGCAAACCGTATTCAAATCTACCATCAGCAACCCGTGTTTAATTACATCGCCAGCAACCCTTGTTCAAATCCATCCCAACAACCTGTTCAATTCCACCGTCATCAACCTGTGTTCAATTCCACCATCAGCAACACTGTGATCAATGACACTGTCATAAACCGTGTTCAGTTTCACCTCAACAACTTATGTTAATTTCCACCATCATCAACCCATTTTCAATTGCATCGTCAGCAACCAGTGTTATATTCCACTGTCAGCAACCCATGTTCAATTCCATCGTCATCAACCCGTGTTCAATTCCATCGTCATCAACCCGTGTTCAATTCCACAGTCAACAACCCGTGTTCAATTCCACCATCACCAGCCTGTGTTATTCAAATCTACTATCAGCAACCCGTATTCAATTCCACCGTCAGCAACCTGTGTTCAATTCCACCGTCAGCAACCTGTGTTCAATTCAACTGTCAGCAACTGATGTTCATTT
Organism: Hypanus sabinus; assembly: GCF_030144855.1. Lineage (NCBI taxonomy): Eukaryota > Metazoa > Chordata > Chondrichthyes > Myliobatiformes > Dasyatidae > Hypanus > Hypanus sabinus. Next base: position 112,016,711 of record NC_082717.1, on the reverse strand, counting down.
CAACCCCAGCAACCCATGTTCAATTCCACCGTCAGCAACCCATGTTCAATTCCATCATCAGCAACCTGTGTTCAATTCCACCATCAGGAACCCTGTGATCAATGACACTGTCATAAACCGTGTTCAATTTCACCCCAACAACATGTGTTAATTTCCACCGTCATCAACCCGGGTTCAATTGCATCGTCAGCAACCCGTGTTCAATTTCACCTCAACAACCCTTGTTTAATTCCACTGTCAGCAACCGTGTTCAATTCCACCGTCATCAACCCGTGTTCAATTCCACCGTCAACAACCCGTGATCAATTCCACCGTCAACAACCCGTGTTTAATTCCACTGTCAGCAACCGGTGTTCAATTTCACCGTCATCAACCCGTGTTCAATTCCACCGTCAGCAACCGGTGTTCAATTCCACCGTCAACAACCTCGTGTTCAATTCCACCGTCATCAACCCGCGTTCAATTCCACCGTCATCAACCCGTGTTCAATTCCACCGTCAACAACCCGTGTTCAATTCCACTGTCAACAACCCGTGTTTAATTCCACTGTCAGCAACCGGTGTTCAATTTCACCGTCATCAACCCGTGTTCAATTCCACCGTCAGCAACCCCTGTTCAATTCCACCGTCAGCAACCTGTGTTTTATTCTACTCCAGCAACCCGTGTTCAATTCCACCGTCAGAAACCCGTGTTCAATACAACCCCAACATCCTTTGTTCAATTCCATCGTCATTAACCCGTGTTCAATTCCACCGTCAGAAACCCGTGTTCAATACAACCCCAACATCCTTTGTTCAATTCCACCTCAACAACCCATGTTCAATTCCACTGTCAGCAACCCCTGTTCAATTGCATCGTCAGCAACCGGTGTTATATTCCACTGTCAGCAACCCATGTTCAATTCCATCGTCATCAACCCACTTTCAATTCCACCGTCATCAACCCGTGTTCAATTCCATCGTCATCAACCCGTGTTCAATTCCACCGTCATCAACCCGTGTTCAATTCCATCATCATCAACCCGTGTTCAATTCCACCGTCAGCAACCCGTGTTCTATTCCACCATCAGCAACCCGTGTTCAATTCCATCGTCATCAACCCGTGTTCAATTCCACCGTCAACAATCAGTGTTCAATTCCAACATCATGAATCCGTGTTCAATTCCACTGTCAGCAAAAGGTATTCGATTACACCATCCGCAACCCATGTTCAATTCCACCATCACTAACCTGTGTTCAATTCAACTGTCAGCAACTGATGTTCATTACATCGCCAGCAACCCGTGTTCAATTCCACCGTCAGCAACCCCTGTTCAATACAACCCCAACATCCTTTGTTCAATTCCATCATCAGCAACCCGAGTTCAATTCCATCGTCATCAACCCGTTTTCAATTGCATCGTCATCAACCCGTGTTCAATTCCACCGTCTGCGACCCGTGTTCAATTCCACCTTGAACATCCCGTGTTCAATTCCACCGTCAACAACCCGTGTTCAATTGCACCATCAACAACCTGTGTTATTCAAATCTACCATCAGCAACCCTTGTTCAATTCCACCGTCACCAACCTGTGTTCAATTCCAACAACAGCAAACCGTATTCAAATCTACCATCAGCAACCCGTGTTCAATTACACCGTTAGCAAACTGTGTTCAGTTCCACCATCAGCAACACATGTTCAATTCCATCGTCAGCAACCCATGTTCAATTTCACAATCACCAACCTGTGTTATTCAAATCTACCATCAGCAACCCGTATTCAGTTCCACCGTCAGCAACCGATGTTCAATTCCATCGTCAGCAACCGATGTTCAACTCCACCATCACCAACCTGTGCTGAGTTCCAACAACAGGAAACCGTATTCAAATCTACCATCAGCAACCCGTGTTCAATTACACCGTTAGCAAACTGTGTTCAGTTCCACCATCAGCAACACATGTTCAATTCCATCGTCAGCAACCCATGTTCAATTCCACAATCACGAACCTGTGTTATTCAAATCTACCATCAGCAACCCGTATTCAGTTCCACCGTCAGCAACCGATGTTCAATTCCATCGTCAGCAACCGATGTTCAACTCCACCATCACCAACCTGTGCTGAGTTCCAACAACAGCAAACCGTATTCAAATCTACCATCAGCAACCCGTGTTTAATTACATCGCCAGCAACCCTTGTTCAAATCCATCCCAACAACCTGTTCAATTCCACCGTCATCAACCTGTGTTCAATTCCACCATCAGCAACACTGTGATCAATGACACTGTCATAAACCGTGTTCAGTTTCACCTCAACAACTTATGTTAATTTCCACCATCATCAACCCATTTTCAATTGCATCGTCAGCAACCAGTGTTATATTCCACTGTCAGCAACCCATGTTCAATTCCATCGTCATCAACCCGTGTTCAATTCCATCGTCATCAACCCGTGTTCAATTCCACAGTCAACAACCCGTGTTCAATTCCACCATCACCAGCCTGTGTTATTCAAATCTACTATCAGCAACCCGTATTCAATTCCACCGTCAGCAACCTGTGTTCAATTCCACCGTCAGCAACCTGTGTTCAATTCAACTGTCAGCAACTGATGTTCATTTCAACCCCAGCAACCCATGTTCAATTCCACCGTCAGCAACCCATGTTCAATTCCATCGTCAGCAACCTGTGTTCAATTCCACCATCAGGAACCCTGTGATCAATGACACTGTCATAAACCGTGTTCAATTTCACCCCAACAACATGTGTTAATTTCCACCGTCATCAACCCGGGTTCAATTGCATCGTCAGCAACCCGTGTTCAATTTCACCTCAACAACCCTTGTTTAATTCCACTGTCAGCAACCGTGTTCAATTCCACCGTCATCAACCCGTGTTCAATTCCACCGTCAACAACCCGTGATCAATTCCACCGTCAACAACCCGTGTTTAATTCCACTGTCAGCAACCGGTGTTCAATTTCACCGTCATCAACCCGTGTTCAATTCCACCGTCAGCAACCGGTGTTCAATTCCACCGTCAACAACCTCGTGTTCAATTCCACCGTCATCAACCCGCGTTCAATTCCACCGTCATCAACCCGTGTTCAATTCCACCGTCAACAACCCGTGTTCAATTCCACTGTCAACAACCCGTGTTTAATTCCACTGTCAGCAACCGGTGTTCAATTTCACCGTCATCAACCCGTGTTCAATTCCACCGTCAGCAACCCCTGTTCAATTCCACCGTCAGCAACCTGTGTTTTATTCTACTCCAGCAACCCGTGTTCAATTCCACCGTCAGAAACCCGTGTTCAATACAACCCCAACATCCTTTGTTCAATTCCATCGTCATTAACCCGTGTTCAATTCCACCGTCAGAAACCCGTGTTCAATACAACCCCAACATCCTTTGTTCAATTCCACCTCAACAACCCATGTTCAATTCCACTGTCAGCAACCCCTGTTCAATTGCATCGTCAGCAACCGGTGTTATATTCCACTGTCAGCAACCCATGTTCAATTCCATCGTCATCAACCCACTTTCAATTCCACCGTCATCAACCCGTGTTCAATTCCATCGTCATCAACCCGTGTTCAATTCCACCGTCATCAACCCGTGTTCAATTCCATCATCATCAACCCGTGTTCAATTCCACCGTCAGCAACCCGTGTTCTATTCCACCATCAGCAACCCGTGTTCAATTCCATCGTCATCAACCCGTGTTCAATTCCACCGTCAACAATCAGTGTTCAATTCCAACATCATGAATCCGTGTTCAATTCCACTGTCAGCAAAAGGTATTCGATTACACCATCCGCAACCCATGTTCAATTCCACCGTCAGCAACCCCTGTTCAATACAACCCCAACATCCTTTGTTCAATTCCATCATCAGCAACCCGAGTTCAATTCCATCGTCATCAACCCGTTTTCAATTGCATCGTCATCAACCCGTGTTCAATTGCATCTTCAGCAACCGGTGTTATATTCCACTGTCAGCAACCCATGTTCAATTCCACCGTCAGCAACCCTGTGTTCAATGACACTGTCATAAACCGTGTTCGATTTCACCCCAACAACCTGTGTTAATTTCCACCGTCATCAACCCATGTTCAATTCCATCGTCATTAACCCGTGTTCAATTGCATCGTCAGCAACCAGTGTTATATTCCACTGTCAGCAACCCGTGTTCAATTCCACCGTCATCAACCCATGTTCAATTCCACCGTCATCAACCCGTGTTCAATTCCATCGTAATCAACCCGTGTTCAATTGCATCGTCAGCAACCGGTGTTATATTCCACTGGCAGCAACCATGTTCAATTCCATCGTCATCAACCCGCGTTCAATTCCACCGTCATCAACCCGTGTTCAATTCCACCGTCAACAACCCGTGTTCAATTCCACTGTCAGCAAACGGTATTCGGTTACACCATCCGCAACCCATGTTCAATTCCACCATCACCAACCTGTGTTATTCAAATCTACCTTAAGCAATCCATGTTCAATTCCACCATCACAAACCTGTGTTATTCAAATCTACCATCAGCAACCCATGTTTAATTACATCACCAGCAACCCTTGTTCAATTCCATCAGAACAACCTGTTCAATTCCACCCTCATCAAACAGTGTTCAATTTCACCTCAACAACCTGTGTTAATTTCCAACGTCATCAACCCGTGTTCAATTCCATCGTCAGCAACCGGTGTTCAATTCCATCGTCAGCAACCTGTGTTCAATTCCATCGTCATCAACCCGCGTTCAATTCCACCGTCATCAACCCGCGTTCAATTCCACCGTCATCAACCCGTGTTCAATTCCACCGTCAGCAACCGGTGTTCAATTCCACCGTCAACAACCCGTGTTCAAATCCACTGTCAGCAACCGGTGTTCAATTCCACCATCATCAACCCGTGTTCAATTCCACCGTCATCAACCCGTGTTCAATTCCACCGTCAGCAACCCGTGTTCAATTCCACCGTCATCAAACCGTGTTCAATTTCACCTCAACAACCTGTGTTAATTTCCACCGTCATCAACCCGTGTTCAATTCCATCGTCATCAACCCGTGTTCAATTGCATCGTCAGCAACCGGTGTTATATTCCACTGGCAGCAACCACGTTCAATTCCATCGTCATCAACCCGCGTTCAATTCCACCGTCATCAACCCGTGTTCAATCCACCGTCAACAACCCGTGTTCAATTCCACTATCAGCGACCGGTGTTCAATTCCTCCGTCATCAACCCGTGTTCAATTCCACCGTCAGCAACCGGTGTTCAATTCCACCGTCAACAACCTCGTGTTCAATTCCACCGTCATCAAACCGTGTTCAATTCCATCGTCAGCGACCCGTGTTCAATTCCACCGGGAGCGACCCGTGTTCAATTCCACCGTCTGCGACCCGTGTTCAATTCCACCTTGAACATCCCGTGTTCAATTCCACCGTCAACAACCCGTGTTCAATTGCACCATCAACAACCTGTGTTATTCAAATCTTCCATCAGCAACCCTTGTTCAATTCCACCGTCACCAACCTGTGTTCAATTCCAACAACAGCAAACCGTATTCAAATCTACCATCAGCAACCCGTGTTCAATTACACCGTTAGCAAACTGTGTTCAGTTCCACCATCAGCAACACATGTTCAATTCCATCGTCAGCAACCGATGTTCAACTCCACCATCACCAACCTGTGCTGAGTTCCAACAACAGCAAACCGTATTCAAATCTACCATCAGCAACCCGTGTTTAATTACATCGCCAGCAACCCTTGTTCAGATCCATCCCAACAACCTGTTCAATTCCACCGTCATCAACCTGTGTTCAATTCCACCATCAGCAACACTGTGATCAATGACACTGTCATAAACCGTGTTCAGTTTCACCCCAACAACTTATGTTAATTTCCACCATCATCAACCCATTTTCAATTGCATCGTCAGCAACCAGTGTTATATTCCACTGTCAGCAACCCATGTTCAATTCCACCGTCATCAACCCATGTTCAATTCCATCGTCATCAACCCGTGTTCAATTCCATCGTCATCAACCCGTGTTCAATTCCACAGTCAACAACCCGTGTTCAATTCCACCATCACCAGCCTGTGTTATTCAAATATACTATCAGCAACCCGTATTCAATTCCACCGTCAGCAACCTGTGTTCAATTCCACCGTCAGCAACCTGTGTTCAATTCAACTGTCAGCAACTGATGTTCATTTCAACCCCAGCAACCCATGTTCAATTCCACCGTCAGCAACCCATGTTCAATTCCATCGTCAACAACCGGTGTTCAATTCCACCGTCATCAACCCGTGTTCAATTCCACCGTCAAAAACCTCGTGTTCAATTCCACCGTCATCAAACCGTGTTCAATTTCACCTCCACAACCTGTCTTAATTTCCACTGTCATCAACCCGTGTTCAATTCCATCGTCAGCGACCCGTGTTCAATTCCACCGTCTGCGACCCATGTTCAATTCCACCTTGAACATCCCGTGTTCAATTCCACCGTCAACAACCCGTGTTCAATTGCACCATCAACATCCTGTGTTATTCAAATCTACCAACTGCAACCCTTGTTCAATTCCACCGTCACCAACCTGTGTTCAATTCTAACAACAGCAAACCGTATTCAAATCTACCATCAGCAACCTGTGTTCAATTACACCGTTAGCAAACTGTGTTCAGTTCCACCATCAGCAACACATGTTCAATTCCATCGTCAGCAACCCATGTTCAATTCCACCATCACCAACCTGTGTTATTCAAATCTACCGTCAGCAACCCGTGTTCAGTTCCACCGTCAGCAACCGATGTTCAATTCCATCATCAGCAACCGATGTTCAACTCCACCATCACCAACCTGTGCTGAGTTCCAACAACAGCAAACCGTATTCAAATCTACCATCAGCAACCCGTGTTTAATTACATCACCAGCAACCCTTGTTCAAATCCATCCCAACAACCTGTTCAATTCCACCGTCATCAACCTGTGTTCAATTCCACCATCAGCAACCCTGTGATCAATGACACTGTCATAAACCGTGTTCAGTTTCACCCCAACAACTTATGTTAATTTCCACCATCATCAACCCGTTTTCAATTGCATCGTCAGCAACCAGTGTTCAATTCCACCGTCATCAACCCATGTTCAATTCCACCGTCGTCAACCCGTGTTCAATTCCATCGTCATCAACCCGTGTTCAATTCCACAGTCAACAACCCGTGTTCAATTCCACCATCACCAGCCTGTGTTATTCAAATCTACCATCATCAACCCGTGTTCAATTCCATCGTCATCAACCCGTGTTCAATTCCACAGTCAACAACCCGTGTTCAATTCCACCATCACCAGCCTGTGTTATTCAAATCTACCATCAGCAACCCGTGTTCAATTCCACCATCAGCAACCCGTGTTCAATTCCACCGTCAGCCACCTGTGTTCAATTCAACTGTCAGCAACTGATGTTCATTTCAACCCCAGCAACCCATGTTCAATTCAACCGTCAGCAACCCATGTTCAATTCCATCAGCCACCCATGTTCAATTCGATCATCATCAACCCATGTTCAATTCCATCGTCAGCACGCTGTGTTCAATTCCACCATCAGCAGCCCCATGATCAACGACACTGTCATAAACCGTTTTGATTTCACCCCAACAACCTGTGTTAATTTCCACCGTCATCAACCCGTGTTCAATTCCATCGTCATCAACCCGTGTTCAATTGCATCGTCAGCAACCAGTGTTATATTCCACTGTCAACAACCCGTGTTCAATTCCATCGTCATCAACCCGCTTTCAATTCCACCGTCATCAACCCGTGTTCAATTCCACCGTCATCAACCCGTGTTCAATTCCATCGTCATCAACCCGTGTTCAATTCCACTGTCAGCAAACGGTGTTCAATTCCACTGTCAGCAAACGGTATTCGATTACACCATCCGCAACCCATGTTCAATTCCACCGTCATCAACCTGTGTTATTCAAATCTACCGTCAGCAACCCGTGTTCAATTCCAACATCTCCAACCAGTGTTCAATTCAACTGTCAGCAACTGATGTTCAATCCACCGTCAACAACCCGTGTTCAATTCCACTATCAGCGACCGGTGTTCAATTCCACCGTCATCAACCCGTTTTCAATTCCACCGTCAGCAACCGGTGTTCAATTCCACCGTCAACAACCTCGTGTTCAATTCCACCGTCATCAAACCGTGTTCAATTTCACCTCAACAACCTGTGTTAATTTCCACCGTCATCAACCCGTGTTTAATTACATCGCCAGCAACCCTTATTCAATTCCATCCGAACAAACTGTTCAATTCCACCGTCATCAACCTGTGTTCAATTCCACCATCAGCAACCCTGTGATCAATGACACTGTCATAAACCGTGTTCAGTTTCACCCCAACAACTTATGTTAATTTCCACCATCATCAACCCGTTTTCAATTGCATCGTCAGCAACCAGTGTTCAATTCCACCGTCATCAACCCATGTTCAATTCCACCGTCGTCAACCCGTGTTCAATTCCATCGTCATCAACCCGTGTTCAATTCCACAGTCAACAACCCGTGTTCAATTCCACCATCACCAGCCTGTGTTATTCAAATCTACCATCAGCAACCCGTGTTCAATTCCACCATCAGCAACCCGTGTTCAATTCCACCGTCAGCAACCTGTGTTCAATTCAACTGTCAGCAACTGATGTTCATTTCAACCCCAGCAACCCATGTTCAATTCAACCGTCAGCAACCCATGTTCAATTCCATCAGCCACCCATGTTCAATTCGATCATCATCAACCCATGTTCAATTCCATCGTCAGCACGCTGTGTTCAATTCCACCATCAGCAGCCCCATGATCAACGACACTGTCATAAACCGTTTTGATTTCACCCCAACAACCTGTGTTAATTTCCACCGTCATCAACCCGTGTTCAATTCCATCGTCATCAACCCGTGTTCAATTGCATCGTCTGCAACCAGTGTTATATTCCACTGTCAACAATCCGTGTTCAATTCCATCGTCATCAACCCGCTTTCAATTCCACCGTCATCAACCCGTGTTCAATTCCACCGTCATCAACCCGTGTTCAATTCCATCGTCATCAACCCGTCTTCAATTCCACTGTCAGCAAACGGTGTTCAATTCCACTGTCAGCAAACGGTATTCGATTACACCATCCGCAACCCATGTTCAATTCCACCGTCATCAACCTGTGTTATTCAAATCTACCGTCAGCAACCCGTGTTCAATTCCACCATCTCCAACCTGTGTTCAATTCAACTGTCAGCAACTGATGTTCATTACATCGCCAGCAACCCGTGTTCAATTCCACCATCAGCAACCCCTGTTCAATTCCACCGACAGCAACCTGTGTTTTATTCTACTCCAGCAACCCGTGTTCAATTCCACCGTCAGCAACCCGTGTTCAATACAACCACAACATCCTTTGTTCAATTCCACCTCAACAACCCATGTTCAATTCCACCGTCAGCAACCCCTGTTCAATTGCATCGTCAGCAACCGGTGTTATATTCCACTGTCAGCAACCCATGTTCAATTCCATCGTCATCAACCCACTTTCAATTCCACCGTCATCAACCTGTGTTCAATTCTAACAACAGCAAACCGTATTCAAATCTACCATCAGCAACCTGTGTTCAATTACACCGTTAGCAAACTGTGTTCAGTTCCACCATCAGCAACACATGTTCAATTCCATCATCAGCAACCGATGTTCAACTCCACCATCACCAACCTGTGCTGAGTTCCAACAACAGCAAACCGTATTCAAATCTACCATCAGCAACCCGTGTTTAATTACATCACCAGCAACCCTTGTTCAAATCCATCCCAACAACCTGTTCAATTCCACCGTCATCAACCTGTGTTCAATTCCACCATCAGGAACCCTGTGATCAATGACACTGTCATAAACCGTGATCAATTTCACCCCAACAACATGTGTTAATTTCCAACGTCATCAACCCGGGTTCAATTGCATCGTCAGCAACCCGTGTTCAATTTCACCTCAACAACGTTTAATTCCACTGTCAGCAACCGTGTTCAATTCCACCGTCATCAACCCGTGTTCAATTCCACCGTCAACAACCCGTGTTCAATTCCACTGTCAGCAACCGGTGTTCAATTTCACCGTTATCAACCTGTGTTCAATTCCACCATCAGCAACCCTGTGATCAATGACACTGTCATAAACCGTGTTCAGTTTCACCCCAACAACTTATGTTAATTTCCACCATCATCAACCCGTTTTCAATTGCATCGTCAGCAACCAGTGTTCAATTCCACCGTCATCAACCCATGTTCAATTCCACCGTCGTCAACCCGTGTTCAATTCCATCGTCATCAACCCGTGTTCAATTCCACAGTCAACAACCCGTGTTCAATTCCACCATCACCAGCCTGTGTTATTCAAATCTACCATCAGCAACCCGTGTTCAATTCCACCATCAGCAACCCGTGTTCAATTCCACCGTCAGCAACCTGTGTTCAATTCAACTGTCAGCAACTGATGTTCATTTCAACCCCAGCAACCCATGTTCAATTCAACCGTCAGCAACCCATGTTCAATTCCATCAGCCACCCATGTTCAATTCGATCATCATCAACCCATGTTCAATTCCATCGTCAGCACGCTGTGTTCAATTCCACCATCAGCAGCCCCATGATCAACGACACTGTCATAAACCGTTTTGATTTCACCCCAACAACCTGTGTTAATTTCCACCGTCATCAACCCGTGTTCAATTCCATCGTCATCAACCCGTGTTCAATTGCATCGTCTGCAACCAGTGTTATATTCCACTGTCAACAACCCGTGTTCAATTCCATCGTCATCAACCCGCTTTCAATTCCACCGTCATCAACCCGTGTTCAATTCCACCGTCATCAACCCGTGTTCAATTCCATCGTCATCAACCCGTCTTCAATTCCACTGTCAGCAAACGGTGTTCAATTCCACTGTCAGCAAACGGTATTCGATTACACCATCCGCAACCCATGTTCAATTCCACCGTCATCAACCTGTGTTATTCAAATCTACCGTCAGCAACCCGTGTTCAATTCCACCATCTCCAACCTGTGTTCAATTCAACTGTCAGCAACTGATGTTCATTACATCGCCAGCAACCCGTGTTCAATTCCACCATCAGCAACCCCTGTTCAATTCCACCGACAGCAACCTGTGTTTTATTCTACTCCAGCAACCCGTGTTCAATTCCACCGTCAGCAACCCGTGTTCAATACAACCACAACATCCTTTGTTCAATTCCACCTCAACAACCCATGTTCAATTCCACCGTCAGCAACCCCTGTTCAATTGCATCGTCAGCAACCGGTGTTATATTCCACTGTCAGCAACCCATGTTCAATTCCATCGTCATCAACCCACTTTCAATTCCACCGTCATCAACCTGTGTTCAATTCTAACAACAGCAAACCGTATTCAAATCTACCATCAGCAACCTGTGTTCAATTACACCGTTAGCAAACTGTGTTCAGTTCCACCATCAGCAACACATGTTCAATTCCATCATCAGCAACCGATGTTCAACTCCACCATCACCAACCTGTGCTGAGTTCCAACAACAGCAAACCGTATTCAAATCTACCATCAGCAACCCGTGTTTAATTACATCACCAGCAACCCTTGTTCAAATCCATCCCAACAACCTGTTCAATTCCACCGTCATCAACCTGTGTTCAATTCCACCATCAGGAACCCTGTGATCAATGACACTGTCATAAACCGTGATCAATTTCACCCCAACAACATGTGTTAATTTCCAACGTCATCAACCCGGGTTCAATTGCATCGTCAGCAACCCGTGTTCAATTTCACCTCAACAACCCTTGTTTAATTCCACTGTCAGCAACCGTGTTCAATTCCACCGTCATCAACCCGTGTTCAATTCCACCGTCAACAACCCGTGTTCAATTCCACTGTCAGCAACCGGTGTTCAATTTCACCGTTATCAACCTGTGTTCAATTCCACCATCAGCAACCCTGTGATCAATGACACTGTCATAAACCGTGTTCAGTTTCACCCCAACAACTTATGTTAATTTCCACCATCATCAACCCATGTTCAATTCCATCGTCAGCACGCTGTGTTCAATTCCACCATCAGCAGCCCCATGATCAACGACACTGTCATAAACCGTTTTGATTTCACCCCAACAACCTGTGTTAATTTCCACCGTCATCAACCCGTGTTCAATTCCATCGTCATCAACCCGTGTTCAATTGCATCGTCTGCAACCAGTGTTATATTCCACTGTCAACAACCCGTGTTCAATTCCATCGTCATCAACCCGCTTTCAATTCCACCGTCATCAACCCGTGTTCAATTCCACCGTCATCAACCCGTGTTCAATTCCATCGTCATCAACCCGTCTTCAATTCCACTGTCAGCAAACGGTGTTCAATTCCACTGTCAGCAAACGGTATTCGATTACACCATCCGCAACCCATGTTCAATTCCACCGTCATCAACCTGTGTTATTCAAATCTACCGTCAGCAACCCGTGTTCAATTCCACCATCTCCAACCTGTGTTCAATTCAACTGTCAGCAACTGATGTTCATTACATCGCCAGCAACCCGTGTTCAATTCCACCATCAGCAACCCCTGTTCAATTCCACCGACAGCAACCTGTGTTTTATTCTACTCCAGCAACCCGTGTTCAATTCCACCGTCAGCAACCCGTGTTCAATACAACCACAACATCCTTTGTTCAATTCCACCTCAACAACCCATGTTCAATTCCACCGTCAGCAACCCCTGTTCAATTGCATCGTCAGCAACCGGTGTTATATTCCACTGTCAGCAACCCATGTTCAATTCCATCGTCATCAACCCACTTTCAATTCCACCGTCATCAACCTGTGTTCAATTCTAACAACAGCAAACCGTATTCAAATCTACCATCAGCAACCTGTGTTCAATTACACCGTTAGCAAACTGTGTTCAGTTCCACCATCAGCAACACATGTTCAATTCCATCATCAGCAACCGATGTTCAACTCCACCATCACCAACCTGTGCTGAGTTCCAACAACAGCAAACCGTATTCAAATCTACCATCAGCAACCCGTGTTTAATTACATCACCAGCAACCCTTGTTCAAATCCATCCCAACAACCTGTTCAATTCCACCGTCATCAACCTGTGTTCAATTCCACCATCAGGAACCCTGTGATCAATGACACTGTCATAAACCGTGATCAATTTCACCCCAACAACATGTGTTAATTTCCAACGTCATCAACCCGGGTTCAATTGCATCGTCAGCAACCCGTGTTCAATTTCACCTCAACAACCCTTGTTTAATTCCACTGTCAGCAACCGTGTTCAATTCCACCGTCATCAACCCGTGTTCAATTCCACCGTCAACAACCCGTGTTCAATTCCACTGTCAGCAACCGGTGTTCAATTTCACCGTTATCAACCTGTGTTCAATTCCACCATCAGCAACCCTGTGATCAATGACACTGTCATAAACCGTGTTCAGTTTCACCCCAACAACTTATGTTAATTTCCACCATCATCAACCCGTTTTCAATTGCATCGTCAGCAACCAGTGTTATATTCCACTGTCAGCAACACATGTTCAATTCCACCGTCATCAACCCATGTTCAATTCCACTGTCATCAACCCGTGTTCAATTCCATCGTCATTAACCCGTGTTCAATTCCACAGTCAACAACCCGTGTTCAATTCCACCATCACCAGCCTGTGTTATTCAAATCTACCATCAGCAACCCGTGTTCAATTCCACCATCAGCAACCCGTGTTCAATTCCACCGTCAGCAACCTGTGTTCAATTCAACTGTCAGCAACTGATGTTCATTTCAACCCCAGCAACCCATGTTCAATTCAACCGTCAGCAACCCATGTTCAATTCCATCGGCCACCCATGTTCAATTCGATCATCATCAACCCATGTTCAATTCCATCGTCAGCACCCTGTGTTCAATTCCACCATCAGCAGCCCCATGATCAACGACACTGTCATAAACCGTTTTGATTTCACCCCAAAAACCTGTGTTAATTTCCACCGTCATCAACCCGTGTTCAATTCCATCGTCATCAACCCGTGTTCAATTGCATCGTCAGCAACCAGTGTTATATTCCACTGTCAACAACCCGTGTTCAATTCCATCGTCATCAACCCGTGTTCAATTCCACTGTCAGCAAACGGTGCTCAATTCCACTGTCAGCAAACGGTATTCGATTACACCATCCGCAACCCATGTTCAATTCCACCGTCATCAACCTGTGTTATTCAAATCTACCGTCAGCAACCCGTGTTCAATTCCACCATCTCCAACCTGTGTTCAATTCAACTGTCAGCAACTGATGTTCATTACATCGCCAGCAACCCGTGTTCAATTCCACCATCAGCAACCCTGTGATCAATGACACTGTCATAAACCGTGTTCAGTTTCACCCCAACAACTTATGTTAATTTCCACCATCATCAACCCGTTTTCAATTCCATCGTCATCAACCCGTGTTCAATTCCACTGTCAGCAAACGGTATTCGATTACACCATCCGCAACCCATGTTCAATTCCACCGTCATCAACCTGTGTTATTCAAATCTACCGTCAGCAACCCGTGTTCAATTCCACCATCTCCAACCTGTGTTCAATTCAACTGTCAGCAACTGATGTTCATTACATCGCCAGCAACCCGTGTTCAATTCCACCATCAGCAACCCCTGTTCAATTCCACCGACAGCAACCTGTGTTTTATTCTACTCCAGCAACCCGTGTTCAATTCCACCGTCAGCAACCCGTGTTCAATACAACCACAACATCCTTTGTTCAATTCCACCTCAACAACCCATGTTCAATTCCACCGTCAGCAACCCCTGTTCAATTGCATCGTCAGCAACCGGTGTTATATTCCACTGTCAGCAACCCATGTTCAATTCCATCGTCATCAACCCACTTTCAATTCCACCGTCATCAACCTGTGTTCAATTCTAACAACAGCAAACCGTATTCAAATCTACCATCAGCAACCTGTGTTCAATTACACCGTTAGCAAACTGTGTTCAGTTCCACCATCAGCAACACATGTTCAATTCCATCATCAGCAACCGATGTTCAACTCCACCATCACCAACCTGTGCTGAGTTCCAACAACAGCAAACCGTATTCAAATCTACCATCAGCAACCCGTGTTTAATTACATCACCAGCAACCCTTGTTCAAATCCATCCCAACAACCTGTTCAATTCCACCGTCATCAACCTGTGTTCAATTCCACCATCAGGAACCCTGTGATCAATGACACTGTCATAAACCGTGATCAATTTCACCCCAACAACATGTGTTAATTTCCAACGTCATCAACCCGGGTTCAATTGCATCGTCAGCAACCCGTGTTCAATTTCACCTCAACAACCCTTGTTTAATTCCACTGTCAGCAACCGTGTTCAATTCCACCGTCATCAACCCGTGTTCAATTCCACCGTCAACAACCCGTGTTCAATTCCACTGTCAGCAACCGGTGTTCAATTTCACCGTTATCAACCTGTGTTCAATTCCACCATCAGCAACCCTGTGATCAATGACACTGTCATAAACCGTGTTCAGTTTCACCCCAACAACTTATGTTAATTTCCACCATCATCAACCCGTTTTCAATTGCATCGTCAGCAACCAGTGTTATATTCCACTGTCAGCAACACATGTTCAATTCCACCGTCATCAACCCATGTTCAATTCCACTGTCATCAACCCGTGTTCAATTCCATCGTCATTAACCCGTGTTCAATTCCACAGTCAACAACCCGTGTTCAATTCCACCATCACCAGCCTGTGTTATTCAAATCTACCATCAGCAACCCGTGTTCAATTCCACCATCAGCAACCCGTGTTCAATTCCACCGTCAGCAACCTGTGTTCAATTCAACTGTCAGCAACTGATGTTCATTTCAACCCCAGCAACCCATGTTCAATTCAACCGTCAGCAACCCATGTTCAATTCCATCGGCCACCCATGTTCAATTCGATCATCATCAACCCATGTTCAATTCCATCGTCAGCACCCTGTGTTCAATTCCACCATCAGCAGCCCCATGATCAACGACACTGTCATAAACCGTTTTGATTTCACCCCAAAAACCTGTGTTAATTTCCACCGTCATCAACCCGTGTTCAATTCCATCGTCATCAACCCGTGTTCAATTGCATCGTCAGCAACCAGTGTTATATTCCACTGTCAACAACCCGTGTTCAATTCCATCGTCATCAACCCGTGTTCAATTCCACTGTCAGCAAACGGTGCTCAATTCCACTGTCAGCAAACGGTATTCGATTACACCATCCGCAACCCATGTTCAATTCCACCGTCATCAACCTGTGTTATTCAAATCTACCGTCAGCAACCCGTGTTCAATTCCACCATCTCCAACCTGTGTTCAATTCAACTGTCAGCAACTGATGTTCATTACATCGCCAGCAACCCGTGTTCAATTCCACCATCAGCAACCCTGTGATCAATGACACTGTCATAAACCGTGTTCAGTTTCACCCCAACAACTTATGTTAATTTCCACCATCATCAACCCGTTTTCAATTCCATCGTCATCAACCCGTGTTCAATTGCATCGTCTGCAACCAGTGTTATATTCCACTGTCAACAACCCGTGTTCAATTCCATCGTCATCAACCCGCTTTCAATTCCACCGTCATCAACCCGTGTTCAATTCCACCGTCATCAACCCGTGTTCAATTCCATCGTCATCAACCCGTCTTCAATTCCACTGTCAGCAAACGGTGTTCAATTCCACTGTCAGCAAACGGTATTCGATTACACCATCCGCAACCCATGTTCAATTCCACCGTCATCAACCTGTGTTATTCAAATCTACCGTCAGCAACCCGTGTTCAATTCCACCATCTCCAACCTGTGTTCAATTCAACTGTCAGCAACTGATGTTCATTACATCGCCAGCAACCCGTGTTCAATTCCACCATCAGCAACCCCTGTTCAATTCCACCGACAGCAACCTGTGTTTTATTCTACTCCAGCAACCCGTGTTCAATTCCACCGTCAGCAACCCGTGTTCAATACAACCACAACATCCTTTGTTCAATTCCACCTCAACAACCCATGTTCAATTCCACCGTCAGCAACCCCTGTTCAATTGCATCGTCAGCAACCGGTGTTATATTCCACTGTCAGCAACCCATGTTCAATTCCATCGTCATCAACCCACTTTCAATTCCACCGTCATCAACCTGTGTTCAATTCTAACAACAGCAAACCGTATTCAAATCTACCATCAGCAACCTGTGTTCAATTACACCGTTAGCAAACTGTGTTCAGTTCCACCATCAGCAACACATGTTCAATTCCATCATCAGCAACCGATGTTCAACTCCACCATCACCAACCTGTGCTGAGTTCCAACAACAGCAAACCGTATTCAAATCTACCATCAGCAACCCGTGTTTAATTACATCACCAGCAACCCTTGTTCAAATCCATCCCAACAACCTGTTCAATTCCACCGTCATCAACCTGTGTTCAATTCCACCATCAGGAACCCTGTGATCAATGACACTGTCATAAACCGTGATCAATTTCACCCCAACAACATGTGTTAATTTCCAACGTCATCAACCCGGGTTCAATTGCATCGTCAGCAACCCGTGTTCAATTTCACCTCAACAACCCTTGTTTAATTCCACTGTCAGCAACCGTGTTCAATTCCACCGTCATCAACCCGTGTTCAATTCCACCGTCAACAACCCGTGTTCAATTCCACTGTCAGCAACCGGTGTTCAATTTCACCGTTATCAACCTGTGTTCAATTCCACCATCAGCAACCCTGTGATCAATGACACTGTCATAAACCGTGTTCAGTTTCACCCCAACAACTTATGTTAATTTCCACCATCATCAACCCGTTTTCAATTGCATCGTCAGCAACCAGTGTTATATTCCACTGTCAGCAACACATGTTCAATTCCACCGTCATCAACCCATGTTCAATTCCACTGTCATCAACCCGTGTTCAATTCCATCGTCATTAACCCGTGTTCAATTCCACAGTCAACAACCCGTGTTCAATTCCACCATCACCAGCCTGTGTTATTCAAATCTACCATCAGCAACCCGTGTTCAATTCCACCATCAGCAACCCGTGTTCAATTCCACCGTCAGCAACCTGTGTTCAATTCAACTGTCAGCAACTGATGTTCATTTCAACCCCAGCAACCCATGTTCAATTCAACCGTCAGCAACCCATGTTCAATTCCATCGGCCACCCATGTTCAATTCGATCATCATCAACCCATGTTCAATTCCATCGTCAGCACCCTGTGTTCAATTCCACCATCAGCAGCCCCATGATCAACGACACTGTCATAAACCGTTTTGATTTCACCCCAAAAACCTGTGTTAATTTCCACCGTCATCAACCCGTGTTCAATTCCATCGTCATCAACCCGTGTTCAATTGCATCGTCAGCAACCAGTGTTATATTCCACTGTCAACAACCCGTGTTCAATTCCATCGTCATCAACCCGTGTTCAATTCCACTGTCAGCAAACGGTGCTCAATTCCACTGTCAGCAAACGGTATTCGATTACACCATCCGCAACCCATGTTCAATTCCACCGTCATCAACCTGTGTTATTCAAATCTACCGTCAGCAACCCGTGTTCAATTCCACCATCTCCAACCTGTGTTCAATTCAACTGTCAGCAACTGATGTTCATTACATCGCCAGCAACCCGTGTTCAATTCCACCATCAGCAACCCCTGTTCAATTCCACCGTCAGCAACCTGTGTTTTATTCTACTCCAGCAACCCGTGTTCAATTCCACCGTCAGCAACCCGTGTTCAATACAACCCCAACATCCTTTGTTCAATTCCACCTCAACAACCCATGTTCAATTCCACCGTCAGCAACCCCTGTTCAATTGCATCGTCAGCAACCGGTGTTATATTCCACTGTCAGCAACCCATGTTCAATTCCATCGTCATCAACCCACTTTCAATTCCACCGTCATCAACCCGTGTTCAATTCCATCGTCATCAACCCGTGTTTAATTCCACCGTCATCAACCTGTGTTCAATTCCACCATCAGGAACCCTGTGATCAATGACACTGTCATAAACCGTGTTCAATTTCACCCCAACAACCTGTGTTAATTTCCACCGTCATCAACCCGGGTTCAATTGCATCGTCAGCAACCCGTGTTCAATTTCACCTCAACAACCCTTGTTTAATTCCACTGTCAGCAACCGTGTTCAATTCCACCGTCATCAACCCGTGTTCAATTCCACCGTCAACAACCCGTGTTCAATTCCACCGTCAACAACCCGTGTTTAATTCCACTGTCAGCAACCGGTGTTCAATTTCACCGTCATCAACCCGTGTTCAATTCCACCGTCAGCAACCGGTGTTCAATTCCACCGTCAACAACCTCGTGTTCAATTCCACCGTCATCAACCCGCGTTCAATTCCACCGTCATCAACCCGTGTTCAATTCCAACGTCAACAACCCGTGTTCAATTCCACCGTCAACAACCCGTGTTCAAATCCACCGTCAACAACCCGTGTTTAATTCCACTATCAGCAACCGGTGTTCAATTTCACCGTCATCAACCTGTGTTCAATTCCACCATCAGGAACCCTGTGATCAATGACACTGTGATAAACCGTGTTCAATTTCACCCCAACAACATGTGTTAATTTCCACCGTCATCAACCCGGGTTCAATTCCATCGTCAGCAACCCGTGTTCAATTTCACCTCAACAACCCTTGTTTAATTCCACTGTCAGCAACCGTGTTCAATTCCACCGTCATCAACCCGTGTTCAATTCCACCGTCAACAACCCGTGTTCAATTCCACCGTCAACAACCCGTGTTTAATTCCACTGTCAGCAACCGGTGTTCAATTTCACCGTCATCAACCCGTGTTCAATTCCACCGTCAGCAACCGGTGTTCAATTCCACCGTCAACAACCTCGTGTTCAATTCCACCGTCATCAACCCGCGTTCAATTACACCGTCATCAACCCGTGTTCAATTCCACCGTCAACAACCCGTGTTCAATTCCACTGTCAACAACCCGTGTTTAATTCCACCGTCAACAACCCGTGTTCAATTCCACTGTCAACAACCTGTGTTTAATTCCACTGTCAGCAACCGGTGTTCAATTTCACCGTCATCAACCCGTGTTCAATTCCACCGTCAGCAACCCCTGTTCAATTCCACCGTCAGCAACCTGTGTTTTATTCTACTCCAGCAACCCGTGTTCAATTCCACCGTCAGAAACCCGTGTTCAATACAACCCCAACATCCTTTGTTCAATTCCATCGTCATTAACCCGTGTTCAGTTCCACCGTCAGAAACCCGTGTTCAATACAACCCCAACATCCATTGTTCAATTCCACCTCAACAACCCATGTTCAATACCACCGTCAGCAACCCCTGTTCAATTGCATCGTCAGCAACCGGTGTTATATTCCACTGTCAGCAACCCATGTTCAATTCCATCGTCATCAACCCACTTTCAATTCCACCGTCATCAACCCGTGTTCAATTCCATCGTCATCAACCCGTGTTCAATTCCACCGTCATCAACCCGTGTTCAATTCCATCATCATCAACCCGTGTTCAATTCCACCGTCAGCAACCCGTGTTCTATTCCACCATCAGCAACCCGTGTTCAATTCCATCGTCATCAACCCGTGTTCAATTCCACCGTCAACAATCAGTGTTCAATTCCAACATCATGAATCCGTGTTCAATTCCACTGTCAGCAAAAGGTATTCGATTACACCATCCGCAACCCATGTTCAATTCCACCATCACTAACCTGTGTTCAATTCAACTGTCAGCAACTGATGTTCATTACATCGCCAGCAACCTGTGTTCAATTCCACCGTCAGCAACCCCTGTTCAATACAACCCCAACATCCTTTGTTCAATTCCATCGTCAGCAACCCGAGTTCAATTCCAGCGTCATCAACCCGTTTTCAATTGCATCGTCATCAACCCGTGTTCAATTGCATCGTCAGCAACCAGTGTTATATTCCACTGTCAGCAACCCGTGTTCAATTCCACCGTCATCAACCCGTGTTCAATTCCACCGTCAACAACCCGTGTTCAATTCCACTGTCAGCAACCGGTGTTCAATTCCACCGTCATCAACCCGTGTTCAATTCCACCGTCAACAACCTTGTGTTCAATTCCACCATCATCAAACCGTGTTCAATTTCACCTCAACAACCTGTGTTAATTTCCACTGTCATCAACCCGTGTTCAATTCCATCGTCAGCGACCCGTGTTCAGTTCCACTGGGAGCGACCCGTGTTCAATTCCACCGTCTGCGACCCGTGTTCAATTCCACCTTGAACAACCCGTGTTCAATTCCACCGTCAACAACCCGTGTTCAATTGCACCATCAACATCCTGTGTTATTCAAATCTACCATCAGCAACCCTTGTTCAATTCCACCGTCACCAACCTGTGTTCAATTCTAACAACAGCAAACCGTATTCAAATCTACCATCAGCAACCTGTATTCAATTACACCGTTAGCAAACTGTGTTCAGTTCCACCATCAGCAACACATGTTCAATTCCATCGTCAGCAACCCATGTTCAATTCCACCATCACCAACCTGTGTTATTCAAATCTACCATCAGCAACCCGTTCAATTCCACCATCAGCAACCTGTGTTCAATTCCACCATCAGCAACCCTGTGATCAATGACACTGTCATAAACCGTGTTCAGTTTCACCCCAACAACTTATGTTAATTTCCACCATCATCAACCCGTTTTCAATTGCATCGTCAGCAACCAGTGTTATATTCCACTGTCAGCAACACATGTTCAATTCCACCGTCATCAACCCATGTTCAATTCCACCGTCATCAACCCGTGTTCAATTCCATCGTCATCAACCCGTGTTCAATTCCACAGTCAACAACCCGTGTTCAATTCCACCATCACCAGCCTGTGTTATTCAAATCTACCATCAGCAACCCGTGTTTAATTCCACCATCAGCAACCCGTGTTCAATTCCACCGTCAGCAACCTGTGTTCAATTCAACTGTCAGCAACTGATGTTCATTTCAACCCCAGCAACCCATGTTCAATTCAACCGTCAGCAACCCATGTTCAATTCCATCGGCCACCCATGTTCAATTCGATCATCATCAACCCGTGTTCAATTCCATCGTCAGCACCCTGTGTTCAATTCCACCATCAGCAGCCCCATGATCAACGACACTGTCATAAACCGTTTTGATTTCACCCCAACAACCTGTGTTAATTTCCACCGTCATCAACCCGTGTTCAATTCCATCGTCATCAACCCGTGTTCAATTCCACCGTCATCAACCCATGTTCAATTCCATCGTCATCAACCCGTGTTCAATTCCACTGTCAGCAAACGGTGTTCAATTCCACTGTCAGCAAACGGTATTCGATAACACCATCCGCAACCCATGTTCAATTCCACCGTCATCAACCTGTGTTATTCAAATCTACCGTCAGCAACCCGTGTTCAATTCCACCATCAGCAACCCCTGTTCAATTCCACCGTCAGCAACCTGTGTTTTATTCTACTCCAGCAACCCGTGTTCAATTCCACCGTCAGAAACCCATGTTCAATACAACCCCAAAATCCTTTGTTCAATTCCACCTCAACAACCCATGTTCAATTCCACCGTCAGCAACCCCTGTTCAATTGCATCGTCAGCAACCAGTGTTATTTTCCACTGTCAGCAACCCATGTTCAATTCCATCGTCATCAACCCACTTTCAATTCCACCGTCATCAACCCGTGTTCAATTCCATCGTCATCAACCCGTGTTCAATTCCACCGTCATCAACCTGTGTTCAATTCCACCATCAGGAACCCTGTGATCAATGACACTGTCATAAACCGTGTTCAATTTCACCCCAACAGCATGTGTTAATTTCCACTGTCATCAACCCGGGTTCAATTGCATCGTCAGCAACCCGTGTTCAATTTCACCTCAACAACCCTTGTTTAATTCCACTGTCAGCAACCGTGTTCAATTCCACCGTCATCAACCCGTGTTCAATTCCACCGTCAACAACCCGTGTTCAATTCCACCGTCAACAACCCGTGTTTAATTCCACTGTCAGCAACCGGTGTTCAATTTCACCGTCATCAACCCGTGTTCAATTCCACCGTCAGCAACCGGTGTTCAATTCCACCGTCAACAACCTCGTGTTCAATTCCACCGTCATCAACACGCGTTCAATTCCACCGTCATCAACCCGTGTTCAATTCCACCGTCAACAACCCGTGTTCAATTCCACTGTCAACAACCCGTGTTTAATTCCACGGTCAGCAACCGGTGTTCAATTTCACCGTCATCAACCCATGTTCAATTCCACCGTCATCAACCCGTGTTCAATTCCACCGTCAACAACCTGTGTTCAATTCCACTGTCAGCAACCGGTGTTCAATTCCACCGTCATCAACCCGTGTTCAATTCCACCGTCAACAACCTCATGTTCAATTCCACCGTCATCAAACCGTGTTCAATTTCACCTCAACAACCTGTGTTAATTTCCACCGTCATCAACCCGTGTTCAATTCCATCGTCAGCGACCCGTGTTCAGTTCCACCGGGAGCGACCCGTGTTCAATTCCACCGTCTGCAACCCGTGTTCAATTCCACCCCAAAATCCTTTGTTCAATTCCATCGTCATCAACCCGGGTTCAATTGCATCGTCAGCAACCCGTGTTCAATTTCACCTCAACAACCCTTGTTTAATTCCACTGTCAGCAACCGTGTTCAATTCCACCGTCATCAACCCGTGTTCAATTCCACCGTCAACAACCCGTGTTCAATTCCACCGTCAACAACCCGTGTTTAATTCCACTGTCAGCAACCGGTGTTCAATTTCACCGTCATCAACCCGTGTTCAATTCCACCGTCAGCAACCGGTGTTCAATTCCACCGTCAACAACCTCGTGTTCAATTCCACCGTCATCAACACGCGTTCAATTCCACCGTCATCAACCCGTGTTCAATTCCACCGTCAACAACCCGTGTTCAATTCCACTGTCAACAACCGGTGTTTAATTCCACGGTCAGCAACCGGTGTTCAATTTCACCGTCATCAACCCATGTTCAATTCCACCGTCATCAACCCGTGTTCAATTCCACCGTCAACAACCTGTGTTCAATTCCACTGTCAGCAACCGGTGTTCAATTCCACCGTCATCAACCCGTGTTCAATTCCACCGTCAACAACCTCATGTTCAATTCCACCGTCATCAAACCGTGTTCAATTTCACCTCAACAACCTGTGTTAATTTCCACCGTCATCAACCCGTGTTCAATTCCATCGTCAGCGACCCGTGTTCAGTTCCACCGGGAGCGACCCGTGTTCAATTCCACCGTCTGCAACCCGTGTTCAATTCCACCTTGAACATCCCGTGTTCAATTCCACCGTCAACAACCCGTGTTCAATTGCACCATCAACATCCTGTGTTATTCAAATCTACCATCAGCAACCCTTGTTCAATTCCACCGTCACCAACCTGTGTTCAATTTCACCTCAACAACCCTTGTTTAATTCCACTGTCAGCAACCGTGTTCAATTCCACCGTCATCAACCCGTGTTCAATTCCACCGTCAACAACCCGTGTTCAATTCCACCGTCAACAACCCGTGTTTAATTCCACTGTCAGCAACCGGTGTTCAATTTCACCGTCATCAACCCGTGTTCAATTCCACAGTCAGCAACCGGTGTTCAATTCCATCATCAGCAACCGATGTTCAACTCCACCATCACCAACCTGTGCTGAGTTCCAACAACAGCAAACCGTATTCAAATCTACCATCAGCAACCCGTGTTTAATTACATCACCAGCAACCCTTGTTCAAATCCATCCCAACAACCTGTTCAATTCCACCATCATCAACCTGTGTTCAATTCCACCAACAGCAACCCTGTGATCAATGACACTGTCATAAACCGTGTTCAGTTTCACCCCAACAACTTATGTTAATTTCCACCATCATCAACCCGTTTTCAATTGCATCGTCAGCAACCAGTGTTATATTCCACTGTCAGCAACACATGTTCAATTCCACCGTCATCAACCCATGTTCAATTCCACCGTCATCAACCCGTGTTCAATTCCATCGTCATCAACCCGTGTTCAATTCCACAGTCAACAACCCGTGTTCAATTCCACCATCACCAGCCTGTGTTATTCAAATCTACCATCAGCAACCCGTGTTCAATTCCACCATCAGCAACCCGTGTTCAATTCCACCGTCAGCAACCTGTGTTCAATTCAACTGTCAGCAACTGATGTTCATTTCAACCCCAGCAACCCATGTTCAATTCAACCGTCAGCAACCCATGTTCAATTCCATCGGCCACCCATGTTCAATTCGATCATCATCAACCCATGTTCAATTCCATCGTCAGCACCCTGTGTTCAATTCCACCATCAGCAGCCCCATGATCAACGACACTGTCATAAACCGTTTTGATTTCACCCCAACAACCTGTGTTAATTTCCACCGTCATCAACCCGTGTTCAATTCCACTGTCAGCAAACTGTATTCGATTACACCATCCGCAACCCATGATCAATTCCACCGTCATCAACCTGTGTTATTCAAATCTACCGTCAGCAGCCCGTGTTCAATTCCACCATCTCCAACCTGTGTTCAATTCAACTGTCAGCAACTGATGTTCATTACATCGCCAGCAACCCGTGTTCAATTCCACCATCAGCAACCCCTGTTCAATTCCACCGTCAGCAACCTGTGTTTTATTCTACTCCAGCAACCCGTGTTCAATTCCACCGTCAGCAACCCGTGTTCAATACAACCCCAACATCCTTTGTTCAATTCCACCTCAACAACCCATGTTCAATTCCACCGTCAGCAACCCCTGTTCAATTGCATCGTCAGCAACCCACTTTCAATTCCACCGTCATCAACCCGTGTTCAATTCCATCGTCATCAACCCGTGTTCAATTTCACCGTCATAAACCGTGTTCAATTTCACCCCAACAACCTGTGTTAATTTCCACCGTCATCAACCCGGGTTCAATTGCATCGTCAGCAACCCGTGTTCAATTTCACCTCAACAACCCTTGTTTAATTCCACTGTCAGCAACCGTGTTCAATTCCACCGTCATCAACCCGTGTTCAATTCCACCGTCAACAACCCGTGTTCAATTCCACCGTCAACAACCCGTGTTTAATTCCACTGTCAGCAACCGGTGTTCAATTTCACCGTCATCAACCCGTGTTCAATTCCACCGTCAGCAACCGGTGTTCAATTCCATCATCAGCAACCGATGTTCAACTCCACCATCACCAACCTGTGCTGAGTTCCAACAACAGCAAACCGTATTCAAATCTACCATCAGCAACCCGTGTTTAATTACATCACCAGCAACCCTTGTTCAAATCCATCCCAACAACCTGTTCAATTCCACCATCATCAACCTGTGTTCAATTCCACCAACAGCAACCCTGTGATCAATGACACTGTCATAAACCGTGTTCAGTTTCACCCCAACAACTTATGTTAATTTCCACCATCATCAACCCGTTTTCAATTGCATCGTCAGCAACCAGTGTTATATTCCACTGTCAGCAACACATGTTCAATTCCACCGTCATCAACCCATGTTCAATTCCACCGTCATCAACCCGTGTTCAATTCCATCGTCATCAACCCGTGTTCAATTCCACAGTCAACAACCCGTGTTCAATTCCACCATCACCAGCCTGTGTTATTCAAATCTACCATCAGCAACCCGTGTTCAATTCCACCATCAGCAACCCGTGTTCAATTCCACCGTCAGCAACCTGTGTTCAATTCAACTGTCAGCAACTGATGTTCATTTCAACCCCAGCAACCCATGTTCAATTCAACCGTCAGCAACCCATGTTCAATTCCATCGGCCACCCATGTTCAATTCGATCATCATCAACCCATGTTCAATTCCATCGTCAGCACCCTGTGTTCAATTCCACCATCAGCAGCCCCATGATCAACGACACTGTCATAAACCGTTTTGATTTCACCCCAACAACCTGTGTTAATTTCCACCGTCATCAACCCGTGTTCAATTCCATCGTCATCAACCCGTGTTCAATTCCACTGTCAGCAAACTGTATTCGATTACACCATCCGCAACCCATGTTCAATTCCACCGTCATCAACCTGTGTTATTCAAATCTACCGTCAGCAGCCCGTGTTCAATTCCACCATCTCCAACCTGTGTTCAATTCAACTGTCAGCAACTGATGTTCATTACATCGCCAGCAACCCGTGTTCAATTCCACCATCAGCAACCCCTGTTCAATTCCACCGTCAGCAACCTGTGTTTTATTCTACTCCAGCAACCCGTGTTCAATTCCACCGTCAGCAACCTGTGTTCAATACAACCCCAACATCCTTTGTTCAATTCCACCTCAACAACCCATGTTCAATTCCACCGTCAGCAACCCCTGTTCAATTGCATCGTCAGCAACCCACTTTCAATTCCACCGTCATCAACCCGTGTTCAATTCCATCGTCATCAACCCGTGTTCAATTTCACCGTCATCAACCTGTGTTCAATTCCACCATCAGGAACCCTGTGATCAATGACACTGTCATAAACCGTGTTCAATTTCACCCCAACAACCTGTGTTAATTTCCACCGTCATCAACCCGGGTTCAATTGCATCGTCAGCAACCCGTGTTCAATTTCACCTCAACAACCCTTGTTTAATTCCACTGTCAGCAACCGTGTTCAGTTCCACCGTCATCAACCCGTGTTCAATTCCACCGTCAACAACCCGTGTTCAATTCCACCGTCAACAACCCGTGTTTAATTCCACTGTCAGCAACCGGTGTTCAATTTCACCGTCATCAACCCGTGTTCAATTCCACCGTCAGCAACCGGTGTTCAATTCCATCATCAGCAACCGATGTTCAACTCCACCATCACCAACCTGTGCTGAGTTCCAACAACAGCAAACCGTATTCAAATCTACCATCAGCAACCCGTGTTTAATTACATCACCAGCAACCCTTGTTCAAATCCATCCCAACAACCTGTTCAATTCCACCATCATCAACCTGTGTTCAATTCCACCAACAGCAACCCTGTGATCAATGACACTGTCATAAACCGTGTTCAGTTTCACCCCAACAACTTATGTTAATTTCCACCATCATCAACCCGTTTTCAATTGCATCGTCAGCAACCAGTGTTATATTCCACTGTCAGCAACACATGTTCAATTCCACCGTCATCAACCCATGTTCAATTCCACCGTCATCAACCCGTGTTCAATTCCATCGTCATCAACCCGTGTTCAATTCCACAGTCAACAACCCGTGTTCAATTCCACCATCACCAGCCTGTGTTATTCAAATCTACCATCAGCAACCCGTGTTCAATTCCACCATCAGCAACCCGTGTTCAATTCCACCGTCAGCAACCTGTGTTCAATTCAACTGTCAGCAACTGATGTTCATTTCAACCCCAGCAACCCATGTTCAATTCAACCGTCAGCAACCCATGTTCAATTCCATCGGCCACCCATGTTCAATTCGATCATCATCAACCCATGTTCAATTCCATCGTCAGCACCCTGTGTTCAATTCCACCATCAGCAGCCCCATGATCAACGACACTGTCATAAACCGTTTTGATTTCACCCCAACAACCTGTGTTAATTTCCACCGTCATCAACCCGTGTTCAATTCCATCGTCATCAACCCGTGTTCAATTCCACTGTCAGCAAACTGTATTCGATTACACCATCCGCAACCCATGATCAATTCCACCGTCATCAACCTGTGTTATTCAAATCTACCGTCAGCAGCCCGTGTTCAATTCCACCATCTCCAACCTGTGTTCAATTCAACTGTCAGCAACTGATGTTCATTACATCGCCAGCAACCCGTGTTCAATTCCACCATCAGCAACCCCTGTTCAATTCCACCGTCAGCAACCTGTGTTTTATTCTACTCCAGCAACCCGTGTTCAATTCCACCGTCAGCAACCCGTGTTCAATACAACCCCAACATCCTTTGTTCAATTCCACCTCAACAACCCATGTTCAATTCCACCGTCAGCAACCCCTGTTCAATTGCATCGTCAGCAACCCACTTTCAATTCCACCGTCATCAACCCGTGTTCAATTCCATCGTCATCAACCCGTGTTCAATTTCACCGTCATCAACCTGTGTTCAATTCCACCATCAGGAACCCTGTAATCAATGACACTGTCATAAACCGTGTTCAATTTCACCCCAACAACCTGTGTTAATTTCCACCGTCATCAACCCGGGTTCAATTGCATCGTCAGCAACCCGTGTTCAATTTCACCTCAACAACCCTTGTTTAATTCCACTGTCAGCAACCGTGTTCAATTCCACCGTCATCAACCCGTGTTCAATTCCACCGTCAACAACCCGTGTTCAATTCCACCGTCAACAACCCGTGTTTAATTCCACTGTCAGCAACCGGTGTTCAATTTCACCGTCATCAACCCGTGTTCAATTCCACCGTCAGCAACCGGTGTTCAATTCCACCGTCAACAACCTCGTGTTCAATTCCTCCGTCATCAACCCGCGTTCAATTCCACCGTCATCAACCCGTGTTCAATTCCACCGTCAACAACCTGTGTTCAATTCCAATGTCAACAACCCGTGTTTAATTCCACCGTCAGCAACCTGTGTTTTATTCTACTCCAGCAACCCGTGTTCAATTCCACCGTCAGCAACCCGTGTTCAATACAACCCCAAAATCCTTTGTTCAATTCCATCGTCATTAACCCGTGTTCAATTGCATCGTCAGCAACCCCTGTTCAATTGCATCGTCATCAACCCACTTTCAATTCCACGGTCATCAACCCGGGTTCAATTCCAGCGTCATCAACCTGTGTTCAATTCCACCATCAGGAACCCTGTGATCAATGACACTGTCATAAACCGTGTTCAATTTCACCCCAACAACATGTGTTAATTTCCACCGTCATCAACCCGGGTTCAATTGCATCGTCAGCAACCCGTGTTCAATTTCACCTCAACAACCCTTGTTTAATTCCACTGTCAGCAACCGTGTTCAATTCCACCGTCATCAACCCGTGTTCAATTCCACCGTCAACAACCCGTGTTCAATTCCACCGTCAACAACCCGTGTTTAATTCCACTGTCAGCAACCGGTGTTCAATTTCACCGTCATCAACCCGTGTTCAATTCCACCGTCAGCAACCGGTGTTCAATTCCACCGTCAACAACCTCGTGTTCAATTCCACCGTCATCAACCCGCGTTCAATTCCACCGTCATCAACCCGTGTTCAATTCCACCGTCAACAACCCGTGTTCAATTCCACTGTCAAAAACCCGTGTTTAATTCCACTGTCAGCAACCGGTGTTCAATTTCACCGTCATCAACCCGTGTTCAATTCCACCGTCAGCAACCCCTGTTCAATTCCACCGTCAGCAACCTGTGTTTTATTCTACTCCAGCAACCCGTGTTCAATCCCACCATCAGAAACCCTTGTTCAATACAACCCCAACATCCTTTGTTCAATTCCAACTCAACAACCCATGTTCAATTCCACCGTCAGCAACCCCTGTTCAATTGCATCGTCAGCAACCGGTGTTATATTCCACTGTCAGCAACCCATGTTCAATTCCATCGTCATCAACCCACTTTCAATTCCACCGTCATCAACCCGTGTTCAATTCCATCGTCATCAACCCGTGTTCAATTCCACCGTCATCAACCCGTGTTCAATTCCATCATCATCAACCCGTGTTCAATTCCACCGTCAGCAACCCATGTTCTATTCCACCATCAGCAACCCGTGTTCAATTCCATCGTCATCAACCCGTGTTCAATTCCACCGTCAACAATCAGTGTTCAATTCCAACATCATGAATCCGTGTTCAATTCCACTGTCAGCAAAAGGTATTCGATTACACCATCCGCAACCCATGTTCAATTCCACCATCACTAACCTGTGTTCAATTCAACTGTCAGCAACTGATGTTCATTACATCGCCAGCAACCCGTGTTCAATTCCACCGTCAGCAACCCCTGTTCAATACAACCCCAACATCCTTTGTTCAATTCCATCATCAGCAACCCAAGTTCAATTCCATCGTCATCAACCCGTTTTCAATTGCATCGTCATCAACCCGTATTCAATTGCATCGTCAGCAACCGGTGTTCAATTTCACTGTCATCAACCCGTGTTCAATTCCACCGTCAGCAACCCCTGTTCAATTCCACCGTCAGCAACCTGTGTTTTATTCTACTCCAGCAACCCGTGTTCAATTCCACCGTCAGCAACCCGTGTTCAATACAACCCCAAAATCCTTTGTTCAATTCCATCGGCATTAACCCGTGTTCAACTGCATCGTCAGCAACCCCTGTTCAATTGCATCGTCATCAACCCACTTTCAATTCCACGGTCATCAACCCGGGTTCAATTCCACCGTCATCAACCTGTGTTCAATTCCACCATCAGGAACCCTGTGATCAATGACACTGTCATAAACCGTGTTCAATTTCACCCCAACAACCTGTGTTAATTTCCACCGTCATCAACCCGGGTTCAATTGCATCGTCAGCAACCCGTGTTCAATTTCACCTCAACAACCCTTGTTTAATTCCACTGTCAGCAACCGTGTTCAATTCCACCGTCATCAACCCGTGTTCAATTCCACCGTCAACAACCCGTGTTCAATTCCACCGTCAACAACCCGTGTTTAATTCCACTGTCAGCAACCGGTGTTCAATTTCACCGTCATCAACCCGTGTTCAATTCCACCGTCAGCAACCGGTGTTCAATTCCATCATCAGCAACCGATGTTCAACTCCACCATCACCAACCTGTGCTGAGTTCCAACAACAGCAAACCGTATTCAAATCTACCATCAGCAACCCGTGTTTAATTACATCACCAGCAACCCTTGTTCAAATCCATCCCAACAACCTGTTCAATTCCACCATCATCAACCTGTGTTCAATTCCACCAACAGCAACCCTGTGATCAATGACACTGTCATAAACCGTGTTCAGTTTCACCCCAACAACTTATGTTAATTTCCACCATCATCAACCCGTTTTCAATTGCATCGTCAGCAACCAGTGTTATATTCCACTGTCAGCAACACATGTTCAATTCCACCGTCATCAACCCATGTTCAATTCCACCGTCATCAACCCGTGTTCAATTCCATCGTCATCAACCCGTGTTCAATTCCACAGTCAACAACCCGTGTTCAATTCCACCATCACCAGCCTGTGTTATTCAAATCTACCATCAGCAACCCGTGTTCAATTCCACCATCAGCAACCCGTGTTCAATTCCACCGTCAGCAACCTGTGTTCAATTCAACTGTCAGCAACTGATGTTCATTTCAACCCCAGCAACCCATGTTCAATTCAACCGTCAGCAACCCATGTTCAATTCCATCGGCCACCCATGTTCAATTCGATCATCATCAACCCATGTTCAATTCCATCGTCAGCACCCTGTGTTCAATTCCACCATCAGCAGCCCCATGATCAACGACACTGTCATAAACCGTTTTGATTTCACCCCAACAACCTGTGTTAATTTCCACCGTCATCAACCCGTGTTCAATTCCATCGTCATCAACCCATGTTCAATTCCACTGTCAGCAAACTGTATTCGATTACACCATCCGCAACCCATGATCAATTCCACCGTCATCAACCTGTGTTATTCAAATCTACCGTCAGCAGCCCGTGTTCAATTCCACCATCTCCAACCTGTGTTCAATTCAACTGTCAGCAACTGATGTTCATTACATCGCCAGCAACCCGTGTTCAATTCCACCATCAGCAACCCCTGTTCAATTCCACCGTCAGCAACCTGTGTTTTATTCTACTCCAGCAACCCGTGTTCAATTCCACCGTCAGCAACCCGTGTTCAATACAACCCCAACATCCTTTGTTCAATTCCACCTCAACAACCCATGTTCAATTCCACCGTCAGCAACCCCTGTTCAATTGCATCGTCAGCAACCCACTTTCAATTCCACCGTCATCAACCCGTGTTCAATTCCATCGTCATCAACCCGTGTTCAATTTCACCGTCATCAACCTGTGTTCAATTCCACCATCAGGAACCCTGTAATCAATGACACTGTCAGCAACCGGTGTTCAATTTCACCGTCATCAACCCGTGTTCAATTCCACCGTCAGCAACCGGTGTTCAATTCCACCGTCAACAACCTCGTGTTCAATTCCACCGTCATCAACCCGCGTTCAATTCCACCGTCATCAACCCGTGTTCAATTCCACCGTCAACAACCTGTGTTCAATTCCAATGTCAACAACCCGTGTTTAATTCCACTGTCAGCAACCGGTGTTCAATTTCACTGTCATCAACCCGTGTTCAATTCCACCGTCAGCAACCCCTGTTCAATTCCACCGTCAGCAACCTGTGTTTTATTCTACTCCAGCAACCCGTGTTCAATTCCACCGTCAGCAACCCGTGTTCAATACAACCCCAAAATCCTTTGTTCAATTCCATCGTCATTAACCCGTGTTCAATTGCATCGTCAGCAACCCCTGTTCAATTGCATCGTCATCAACCCACTTTCAATTCCACGGTCATCAACCCGGGTTCAATTCCAGCGTCATCAACCTGTGTTCAATTCCACCATCAGGAACCCTGTGATCAATGACACTGTCATAAACCGTGTTCAATTTCACCCCAACAACATGTGTTAATTTCCACCGTCATCAACCCGGGTTCAATTGCATCGTCAGCAACCCGTGTTCAATTTCACCTCAACAACCCTTGTTTAATTCCACTGTCAGCAACCGTGTTCAATTCCACCGTCATCAACCCGTGTTCAATTCCACCGTCAACAACCCGTGTTCAATTCCACCGTCAACAACCCGTGTTTAATTCCACTGTCAGCAACCGGTGTTCAATTTCACCGTCATCAACCCGTGTTCAATTCCACCGTCAGCAACCGGTGTTCAATTCCACCGTCAACAACCTCGTGTTCAATTCCACCGTCATCAACCCGCGTTCAATTCCACCGTCATCAACCCGTGTTCAATTCCACCGTCAACAACCCGTGTTCAATTCCACTGTCAAAAACCCGTGTTTAATTCCACTGTCAGCAACCGGTGTTCAATTCCACCGTCAACAACCTCGTGTTCAATTCCACCGTCATCAACCCGCGTTCAATTCCACCGTCATCAACCCGTGTTCAATTCCACCGTCAACAACCCGTGTTCAATTCCACTGTCAAAAACCCGTGTTTAATTCCACTGTCAGCAACCGGTGTTCAATTTCACCGTCATCAACCC
Organism: Hypanus sabinus; assembly: GCF_030144855.1. Lineage (NCBI taxonomy): Eukaryota > Metazoa > Chordata > Chondrichthyes > Myliobatiformes > Dasyatidae > Hypanus > Hypanus sabinus. Next base: position 111,982,332 of record NC_082717.1, on the reverse strand, counting down.
GTGTTCAATTCCACCGTCAGCAACCCCTGTTCAATTCCACCGTCAGCAACCTGTGTTTTATTCTACTCCAGCATCCCGTGTTCAATCCCACCATCAGAAACCCTTGTTCAATACAACCCCAACATCCTTTGTTCAATTCCACCTCAACAACCCATGTTCAATTCCACCGTCAGCAACCCCTGTTCAATTGCATCGTCAGCAACCGGTGTTATATTCCACTGTCAGCAACCCATGTTCAATTCCATCGTCATCAACCCACTTTCAATTCCACCGTCATCAACCCGTGTTCAATTCCATCGTCATCAACCCGTGTTCAATTCCACCGTCATCAACCCGTGTTCAATTCCATCATCATCAACCCGTGTTCAATTCCACCGTCAGCAACCCATGTTCTATTCCACCATCAGCAACCCGTGTTCAATTCCATCGTCATCAACCCGTGTTCAATTCCACCGTCAACAATCAGTGTTCAATTCCAACATCATGAATCCGTGTTCAATTCCACTGTCAGCAAAAGGAATTCGATTACACCATCCGCAACCCATGTTCAATTCCACCATCACTAACCTGTGTTCAATTCAACTGTCAGCAACTGATGTTCATTACATCGCCAGCAACCCGTGTTCAATTCCACCGTCAGCAACCCCTGTTCAATACAACCCCAACATCCTTTGTTCAATTCCATCATCAGCAACCCGAGTTCAATTCCATCGTCATCAACCCGTTTTCAATTGCATCGTCATCAACCCGTGTTCAATTGCATCGTCAGCAACCGGTGTTATATTCCACTGTCAGCAACCCATGTTCAATTCCACCGTCAGCAACCCTTTGTTCAATTACACTGTCATAAACCGTGTTCGATTTCACCCCAACAACCTGTGTTAATTTCCACCGTCATCAACCCATGTTCAATTCCATCGTCATTAACCCGTGTTCAATTGCATCGTCAGCAACCAGTGTTATATTCCACTGTCAGCAACCCGTGTTCAATTCCACCGTCATCAACCCATGTTCAATTCCACCGTCATCAACCCGTGTTCAATTCCACCGTCAACAACCCGTGTTCAATTCCACTGTCAGCAACCGGTGTTCAATTCCACCGTCATCAACCCGTGTTCAATTCCACCGTCAACAACCTCGTGTTCAATTCCACCGTCATCAAACCGTGTTCAATTTCACCTCAACAACCTGTGTTAATTTCCACCGTCATCAACCCGTGTTCAATTCCATCGTCAGCGACCCGTGTTCAGTTCCACCGGGAGCGACCCGTGTTCAATTCCACCGTCTGCGACCCGTGTTCAATTCCACCTTGAACATCCCGTGTTCAATTCCACCGTCAACAACTCGTGTTCAATTGCACCATCAACATCCTGTGTTATTCAAATCTACCATCAGCAACCCTTGTTCAATTCCACCGTCACCAACCTGTGTTCAATTCTAACAACAGCAAACCGTATTCAAATCTACCATCAGCAACCTGTGCTCAATTACACCGTTAGCAAACTGTGTTCAGTTCCACCATCAGCAACACATGTTCAATTCCATCGTCAGCAACCCATGTTCAACTCCACCATCACCAACCTGTGCTGAGTTCCAACAACAGCAAACCGTATTCAAATCTACCATCAGCAACCCGTGTTTAATTACATCACCAGCAACCCTTGTTCAAATCCATCCCAACAACCTGTTCAATTCCACCATCATCAACACGTGTTCAATTCCACCAACAGCAACCCTGTGATCAATGACACTGTCATAAACCGTGTTCAGTTTCACCCCAACAACTTATGTTAATTTCCACCATCATCAACCCGTTTTCAATTGCATCGTCAGCAACCAGTGTTATATTCCACTGTCAGCAACACATGTTCAATTCCACCGTCATCAACCCGTGTTCAATTCCATCGTCATCAACCCGTGTTCAATTCCACAGTCAACAACCCGTGTTCAATTCCACCATCACCAGCCTGTGTTATTCAAATCTACCATCAGCAACCCGTGTTCAATTCCACCATCAGCAACCCGTGTTCAATTCCACCGTCAGCAACCTGTGTTCAATTCAACTGTCAGCAACTGATGTTCATTTCAACCCCAGCAACCCATGTTCAATTCAACCGTCAGCAACCCATGTTCAATTCCATCGGCCACCCATGTTCAATTCGATCATCATCAACCCATGTTCAATTCCATCGTCAGCACCCTGTGTTCAATTCCACCATCAGCAGCCCCATGATCAACGACACTGTCATAAACCGTTTTGATTTCACCCCAACAACCTGTGTTAATTTCCACCGTCATCAACCCGTGTTCAATTCCATCGTCATCAACCCGTGTTCAATTCCACTGTCAGCAAACGGTATTCGATTACACCATCCGCAACCCATGTTCAATTCCACCGTCATCAACCTGTGTTATTCAAATCTACCGTCAGCAACCCGTGTTCAATTCCACCATCTCCAACCTGTGTTCAATTCAACTGTCAGCAACTGATGTTCATTACATCGCCAGCAACCCGTGTTCAATTCCACCATCAGCAACCCCTGTTCAATTCCACCGTCAGCAACCTGTGTTTTATTCTACTCCAGCAACCCGTGTTCAATACAACCCCAACATCCTTTGTTCAATTCCACCTCAACAACCCATGTTCAATTCCACCGTCAGCAACCCCTGTTCAATTGCATCGTCAGCAACTCATGTTCAATTGCATCGTCAGCAACCCACTTTCAATTCCACCGTCATCAACCCGTGTTCAATTCCATCGTCATCAACCCGTGTTCAATTCCACCGTCATCAACCTGTGTTCAATTCCACCATCAGGAACCCTGTGATCAATTACACTGTCATAAACCGTGTTCAATTTCACCCCAACAACCTGTGTTAATTTCCACCGTCATCAACCCGGGTTCAATTCCATCGTCAGCAACCCGTGTTCAATTTCACCTCAACAACCCTTGTTTAATTCCACTGTCAGCAACCGTGTTCAATTCCACCGTCATCAACCCGTGTTCAATTCCACCGTCAACAACCCGTGTTCAATTCCACCGTCAACAACCCGTGTTTAATTCCACTGTCAGCAACCGGTGTTCAATTTCACCGTCATCAACCCGTGTTCAATTCCACCGTCAGCAACCGGTGTTCAATTCCACCGTCAACAACCTCGTGTTCAATTCCACCGTCATCAACCCGCGTTCAATTCCACCGTCATCAACCCGTGTTCAATTCCACCGTCAACAACCTGTGTTCAATTCCAATGTCAACAACCCGTGTTTAATTCCACTGTCAGCAACCGGTGTTCAATTTCACCGTCATCAACCCGTGTTCAATTCCACCGTCAGCAACCCCTGTTCAATTCCACCGTCAGCAACCTGTGTTTTATTCTACTCCAGCAACCCGTGTTCAATTCCTTTCTTTCTTTTTCAATCTTTTTATTGATTTTCACATATACACAAAAAAAAATAACATAATAATAAGTAAATTATAAATACAATAGACTTGAAATCACATTGATAATAAGATAATAATATCCTACTACCCGTGTTCAATTCCACCGTCAGCAACCCGTGTTCAATACAACCCCAACATCCTTTGTTCAATTCCATCGTCATTAACCCGTGTTCAATTGCATCGTCAGCAACCCCTGTTCAATTGCATCGTCATCAACCCACTTTCAATTCCACCGTCATCAACCCGGGTTCAATTCCACCGTCATCAACCTGTGTTCAATTACACCATCAGGAACCCTGTGATCAATGACATTGTCATAAACCGTGTTCAATTTCACCCCAACAACATGTGTTAATTTCCACCGTCATCAACCCGAGTACAATTGCATCGTCAGCGACCCGTGTTCAATTTCACCTCAACAACCCTTGTTTAATTCCACTGTCAGCAACCGTGTTCAATTCCACCGTCATCAACCCGTGTTCAATTCCACCGTCAACAACCCGTGTTCAATTCCACCGTCAACAACCCGTGCTTAATTCCACTGTCAACAACCCGTGTTCAATTCCACCGTCATCAACCCGTGTTCAATTCCACCGTCAGCAACCGGTGTTCAATTCCACCGTCAACAACCTCGTGTTCAATTCCACCGTCATCAACCCGCGTTCAATTCCACCGTCATCAACCCGTGTTCAATTCCACCATCAACAACCCGTGTTCAATTCCACTGTCAACAACCCGTGTTTAATTCCACTGTCACCAACCGGTGTTCAATTTCACCGTCATCAACCCGTGTTCAATTCCACCGTCAGCAACCCCTGTTCAATTCCACCGTCAGCAACCTGTGTTTTATTCTACTCCAGCAACCCGTGTTCAATTCCACCGTCAGAAACCCGTGTTCAATACAACCCCAACATCCTTTGTTCAATTCCACCTCAACAACCCATGTTCAATTCCACCGTCAGCAACCCCTGTTCAATTGCATCGTCAGCAACCGGTGTTATATTCCACTGTCAGCAACCCATGTTCAATTCCATCGTCATCAACCCACTTTCAATTCCACCGTCATCAACCCATGTTCAATTCCATCGTCATCAACCCACTTTCAATTCCACCGTCAGCAACCTGTGTTCAATTCAACTGTCAGCAACTGATGTTCATTTCAACGCCAGCAACCCATGTTCAATTCAACCGTCAGCAACCCATGTTCAATTCCATCGGCCACCCATGTTCAATTCGATCATCATCAACCCGTGTTCAATTCCATCGTCAGCACGCTGTGTTCAATTCCACCATCAGCAGCCCCATGATCAACGACACTGTCATAAACCGTTTTGATTTCACCCCAACAACCTGTGTTAATTTCCACCGTCATCAACCCGTGTTCAATTCCATCGTCATCAACCCGTGTTCAATTCCACCGTCATCAACCCATGTTCAATTCCATCGTCATCAACCCGTGTTCAATTCCACTGTCAGCAAACGGTGTTCAATTCCAATGTCAACAACCCGTGTTTAATTCCACTGTCAGCAACCGGTGTTCAATTTCACCGTCATCAACCCGTGTTCAATTCCACCGTCAGCAACCGGTGTTCAATTCCACCGTCAACAACCTCGTGTTCAATTCCACCGTCATCAGCCCGCGTTCAATTCCACCGTCATCAACCCGTGTTCAATTCCACTGTCAGCAAACGGTATTCGATTACACCATCCGCAACCCATGTTCAATTCCACCGTCATCAACCTGTGTTATTCAAATCTACCGTCAGCAACCCGTGTTCAATTCCACCATCAGCAACCCCTGTTCAATTCCACCGTCAGCAACCTGTGTTTTATTCTACTCCAGCAACCCGTGTTCAACTCCACCGTCAGAAACCCATGTTCAATACAACCCCAAAATCCTTTGTTCAATTCCACCTCAACAACCCATGTTCAATTCCACCGTCAGCAACCCCTGTTCAATTGCATCGTCAGCAACCAGTGTTATATTCCACTGTCAGCAACCCATGTTCAATTCCATCGTCATCAACCCACTTTCAATTCCACCGTCATCAACCCGTGTTCAATTCCATCGTCATCAACCCGTGTTCAATTCCACCGTCATCAACCTGTGTTCAATTCCACCATCAGGAACCCTGTGATCAATGACACTGTCATAAACCGTGTTCAATTCCACCATCACCAGCCTGTGTTATTCAAATCTACCATCAGCAACCCGTGTTCAATTCCACCATCAGCAACCCGTGTTCAATTCCACCGTCAGCAACCTGTGTTCAATTCAACTGTCAGCAACTGATGTTCATTTCAACGCCAGCAACCCATGTTCAATTCAACCGTCAGCAACCCATGTTCAATTCCATCGGCCACCCATGTTCAATTCGATCATCATCAACCCGTGTTCAATTCCATCGTCAGCACGCTGTGTTCAATTCCACCATCAGCAGCCCCATGATCAACGACACTGTCATAAACCGTTTTGATTTCACCCCAACAACCTGTGTTAATTTCCACCGTCATCAACCCGTGTTCAATTCCATCGTCATCAACCCGTGTTCAATTCCACCGTCATCAACCCATGTTCAATTCCATCGTCATCAACCCGTGTTCAATTCCACTGTCAGCAAACGGTGTTCAATTCCAATGTCAACAACCCGTGTTTAATTCCACTGTCAGCAACCGGTGTTCAATTTCACCGTCATCAACCCGTGTTCAATTCCACCGTCAGCAACCGGTGTTCAATTCCACCGTCAACAACCTCGTGTTCAATTCCACCGTCATCAACCCGCGTTCAATTCCACCGTCATCAACCCGTGTTCAATTCCACTGTCAGCAAACGGTATTCGATTACACCATCCGCAACCCATGTTCAATTCCACCGTCATCAACCTGTGTTATTCAAATCTACCGTCAGCAACCCGTGTTCAATTCCACCATCAGCAACCCCTGTTCAATTCCACCGTCAGCAACCTGTGTTTTATTCTACTCCAGCAACCCGTGTTCAACTCCACCGTCAGAAACCCATGTTCAATACAACCCCAAAATCCTTTGTTCAATTCCACCTCAACAACCCATGTTCAATTCCACCGTCAGCAACCCCTGTTCAATTGCATCGTCAGCAACCAGTGTTATATTCCACTGTCAGCAACCCATGTTCAATTCCATCGTCATCAACCCACTTTCAATTCCACCGTCATCAACCCGTGTTCAATTCCATCGTCATCAACCCGTGTTCAATTCCACCGTCATCAACCTGTGTTCAATTCCACCATCAGGAACCCTGTGATCAATGACACTGTCATAAACCGTGTTCAATTTCACCCCAACAACCTGTGTTCAATTCCACTGTCAGCAACCGGTGTTCAATTCCACCGTCATCAACCCGTGTTCAATTCCACCGTCAACAACCTCATGTTCAATTCCACCGTCATCAAACCGTGTTCAATTTCACCTCAACAACCTGTGTTAATTTCCACCGTCATCAACCCGTGTTCAATTCCATCGTCATCAACCCGTGTTCAATTCCACAGTCAACAACCCGTGTTCAATTCCACCATCACCAGCCTGTGTTATTCAAATCTACCATCAGCAACCCGTGTTCAATTCCACCGTCATCAACCCGTGTTCAATTCCACCGTCAACAACCTGTGTTCAATTCCACTGTCAGCAACCGGTGTTCAATTCCACCGTCATCAACCCGTGTTCAATTCCACCGTCAACAACCTCATGTTCAATTCCACCGTCATCAAACCGTGTTCAATTTCACCTCAACAACCTGTGTTAATTTCCACCGTCATCAACCCGTGTTCAATTCCATCGTCAGCGACCCGTGTTCAGTTCCACCGGGAGCGACCCGTGTTCAATTCCACCGTCTGCAACCCGTGTTCAATTCCACCTTGAACATCCCGTGTTCAATTCCACCGTCAACAACCCGTGTTCAATTGCACCATCAACATCCTGTGTTATTCAAATCTACCATCAGCAACCCTTGTTCAATTCCACCGTCACCAACCTGTGTTCAATTCTAACAACAGCAAACCGTATTCAAATCTACCATCAGCAACCTGTGTTCAATTACACCGTTAGCAAACTGTGTTCAGTTCCACCATCAGCAACACATGTTCAATTCCATCGTCAGCAACCCATGTTCAATTCCACCATCACCAACCTGTGTTATTCAAATCTACCGTCAGCAACCCGTGTTCAGTTCCACCGTCAGCAACCGATGTTCAATTCCATCATCAGCAACCGATGCTCAACTCCACCATCACCAACCTGTGCTGAGTTCCAACAACAGCAAACCATATTCAAATCTACCATCAGCAACCCGTGTTTAATTACATCACCAGCAACCCTTGTTCAAATCCATCCCAACAACCTGTTCAATTCCACCATCATCAACCTGTGTTCAATTCCACCAACAGCAACCCTGTGATCAATGACACTGTCATAAACCGTGTTCAGTTTCACCCCAACAACTTATGTTAATTTCCACCATCATCAACCCGTTTTCAATTGCATCGTCAGCAACCAGTGTTATATTCCACTGTCAGCAACCCATGTTCAATTCCACCGTCATCAACCCATGTTCAATTCCACCGTCATCAACCCGTGTTCAATTCCATCGTCATCAACCCGTGTTCAATTCCACAGTCAACAACCCGTGTTCAATTCCACCATCACCAGCCTGTGTTATTCAAATCTACCATCAGCAACCCGTGTTCAATTCCACCATCAGCAACCCGTGTTCAATTCCACCGTCAGCAACCTGTGTTCAATTCAACTGTCAGCAACTGATGTTCATTTCAACCCCAGCAACCCATGTTCAATTCAACCGTCAGCAACCCATGTTCAATTCCATCGGCCACCCATGTTCAATTCGATCATCATCAACCCGTGTTCAATTCCATCGTCAGCACCCTGTGTTCAATTCCACCATCAGCAGCCCCATGATCAACGACACTGTCATAAACCGTTTTGATTTCACCCCAACAACCTGTGTTAATTTCCACCGTCATCAACCCGTGTTCAATTCCATCGTCATCAACCCGTGTTCAATTCCACCGTCATCAACCCATGTTCAATTCCATCGTCATCAACCCGTGTTCAATTCCACTGTCAGCAAACGGTGTTCAATTCCACTGTCAGCAAACGGTATTCGATTACACCATCCGCAACCCATGTTCAATTCCACCGTCATCAACCTGTGTTATTCAAATCTACCGTCAGCAACCCGTGTTCAATTCCACCATCAGCAACCCCTGTTCAATTCCACCGTCAGCAACCTGTGTTTTATTCTACTCCAGCAACCTGTGTTCAATTCCACCGTCAGAAACCCATGTTCAATACAACCCCAAAATCCTTTGTTCAATTCCACCTCAACAACCCATGTTCAATTCCACCGTCAGCAACCCCTGTTCAATTGCATCGTCAGCAACCAGTGTTATTTTCCACTGTCAGCAACCCATGTTCAATTCCATCGTCATCAACCCACTTTCAATTCCACCGTCATCAACCCGTGTTCAATTCCATCGTCATCAACCCGTGTTCAATTCCACCGTCATCAACCTGTGTTCAATTCCACCATCAGGAACCCTGTGATCAATGACACTGTCATAAACCGTGTTCAATTTCACCCCAACAACATGTGTTAATTTCCACCGTCATCAACCCGGGTTCAATTCCATCGTCAGCAACCCGTGTTCAATTTCACCTCAACAACCCGTGTTTAATTCCACTGTCAGCAACCGGTGTTCAATTTCACCGTCATCAACCCGTGTTCAATTCCACCGTCATCAACCCGTGTTTAATTCCACCGTCAACAACCCGTGTTCAATTCCACTGTCAACAACCCGTGTTTAATTCCACTGTCAGCAACCGGTGTTCAATTTCACCGTCATCAACCCGTGTTCAATTCCACCGTCAGCAACCCCTGTTCAATTCCACCGTCAGCAACCTGTGTTTTATTCTACTCCAGCATCCCGTGTTCAATTCCACCGTCAGAAACCCGTGTTCAATACAACCCCAACATCCTTTGTTCAATTCCACCTCAACAACCCATGTTCAATTCCACCGTCAGCAACCCCTGTTCAATTGCATCGTCAGCAACCGGTGTTATATTCCACTGTCAGCAACCCATGTTCAATTCCATCGTCATCAACCCACTTTCAATTCCACCGTCATCAACCCGTGTTCAATTCCATCATCATCAACCCGTGTTCAATTCCACCGTCATCAACCCGTGTTCAATTCCATCATCATCAACCCGTGTTCAATTCCACCGTCAGCAACCCATGTTCTATTCCACCATCAGCAACCCGTGTTCAATTCCATCGTCATCAACCCGTGTTCAATTCCACCGTCAACAATCAGTGTTCAATTCCAACATCATGAATCCGTGTTCAATTCCACTGTCAGCAAAAGGTATTCGATTACACCATCCGCAACCCATGTTCAATTCCACCATCACTAACCTGTGTTCAATTCAACTGTCAGCAACTGATGTTCATTACATCGCCAGCAACCCGTGTTCAATTCCACCGTCAGCAACCCCTGTTCAATACAACCCCAACATCCTTTGTTCAATTCCATCGTCAGCAACCCGAGTTCAATTCCATCGTCATCAACCCGTTTTCAATTGCATCGTCATCAACCCGTGTTCAATTGCATCGTCAGCAACCGGTGTTATATTCCACTGTCAGCAACCCATGTTCAATTCCACCGTCAGCAACCCTGTGTTCAATGACACTGTCATAAACCGTGTTCGATTTCACCCCAACAACCTGTGTTAATTTCCACCGTCATCAACCCATGTTCAATTCCATCGTCATTAACCCGTGTTCAATTGCATCGTCAGCAACCAGTGTTATATTTCACTGTCAGCAACCCGTGTTCAATTCCACCGTCATCAACCCATGTTCAATTCCACCGTCATCAACCCGTGTTCAATTTCACCGTCAACAACCCGTGTTCAATTCCACTGTCAGCAACCGGTGTTCAATTCCAACGTCATCAACCCGTGTTCAATTCCACCGTCAACAACCTCGTGTTCAATTCCACCGTCATCAAACCGTGTTCAATTTCACCTCAACAACCTGTGTTAATTTCCACCGTCATCAACCCGTGTTCAATTCCATCGTCAGCGACCCGTGTCCAGTTCCACCGGGAGCGACCCATGTTCAATTCCACCGTCTGCGACCCGTGTTCAATTCCACCTTGAACATCCCGTGTTCAATTCCACCGTCAACAACTCGTGTTCAATTGCACCATCAACATCCTGTGTTATTCAAATCTACCATCAGCAACCCTTGTTCAATTCCACCGTCACCAACCTGTGTTCAATTCTAACAACAGCAAACCGTATTCAAATCTACCATCAGCAACCTGTGTTCAATTACACCGTTAGCAAACTGTGTTCAGTTCCACCATCAGCAACACATGTTCAATTCCATCGTCAGCAACCCATGTTCAATTCCACCATCACCAACCTGTGTTATTCAAATCTACCGTCAGCAACCCGTGTTCAGTTCCACCGTCAGCAACCGATGTTCAATTCCATCATCAGCAACCGATGTTCAACTCCACCATCACCAACCTGTGCTGAGTTCCAACAACAGCAAACCGTATTCAAATCTACCATCAGCAACCCGTGTTTAATTACATCACCAGCAACCCTTGTTCAAATCCATCCCAACAACCTGTTCAATTCCACCATCATCAACACGTGTTCAATTCCACCAACAGCAAGCCTGTGATCAATGACACTGTCATAAACCGTGTTCAGTTTCACCCCAACAACTTATGTTAATTTCCACCATCATCAACCCGTTTTCAATTGCATCGTCAGCAACCAGTGTTATATTCCACTGTCAGCAACACATGTTCAATTCCACCGTCATCAACCCATGTTCAATTCCACCGTCATCAACCCGTGTTCAATTCCATCGTCATCAACCCGTGTTCAATTCCACAGTCAACAACCCGTGTTCAATTCCACCATCACCAGCCTGTGTTATTCAAATCTACCATCAGCAACCCGTGTTCAATTCCACCATCAGCAACCCGTGTTCAATTCCACCGTCAGCAACCTGTGTTCAATTCAACTGTCAGCAACTGATGTTCATTTCAACCCCAGCAACCCATGTTCAATTCAACCGTCAGCAACCCATGTTCAATTCCATCGGCCACCCATGTTCAATTCGATCATCATCAACCCCTGTTCAATTCCATCGTCAGCACCCTGTGTTCAATTCCACCATCAGCAGCCCCATGATCAACGACACCGTCATAAACCGTTTTGATTTCACCCCAACAACCTGTGTTAATTTCCACCGTCATCAACCCGTGTTCAATTCCATCGTCATCAACCCGTGTTCAATTCCACTGTCAGCAAACGGTATTCGATTACACCATCCGCAACCCATGTTCAATTCCACCGTCATCAACCTGTGTTATTCAAATCTACCGTCAGCAACCCGTGTTCAATTCCACCATCTCCAACATGTGTTCAATTCAACTGTCAGCAACTGATGTTCATTACATCGCCAGCAACCCGTGTTCAATTCCACCATCAGCAACCCCTGTTCAATTCCACCGTCAGCAACCTGTGTTTTATTCTACTCCAGCAACCCGTGTTCAATTCCACATTCAGCAACCCGTGTTCAATACAACCCCAACATCCTTTGTTCAATTCCACCTCAACAACCCATGTTCAATTCCACCGTCAGCAACCCCTGTTCAATTGCATCGTCAGCAACTCATGTTCAATTGCATCGTCAGCAACCCACTTTCAATTCCACCGTCATCAACCCGTGTTCAAATCCATCGTCATCAACCCGTGTTCAATTCCACCGTCATCAACCTGTGTTCAATTCCACCATCAGGAACCCTGTGATCAATGACACTGTCATAAACCGTGTTCAATTTCACCCCAACAACCTGTGTTAATTTCCACCGTCATCAACCCGGGTTCAATTCCATCGTCAGCAACCCGTGTTCAATTTCACCTCAACAACCCTTGTTTAATTCCACTGTCAGCAACCGTGTTCAATTCCACCGTCATCAACCCGTGTTCAATTCCACCGTCAACAACCCGTGTTCAATTCCACCGTCAACAACCCGTGTTTAATTCCACTGTCAGCAACCGGTGTTCAATTTCACCGTCATCAACCCGTGTTCAATTCCACCGTCAGCAACCGGTGTTCAATTCCACCGTCAACAACCTCGTGTTCAATTCCACCGTCATCAACCCGCGTTCAATTCCACCGTCATCAACCCGTGTTCAATTCCACCGTCAACAACCTCTGTTCAATTCCAATGTCAACAACCCGTGTTTAATTCCACTGTCAGCAACCGGTGTTCAATTTCACCGTCATCAACCCGTGTTCAATTCCACCGTCAGCAACCCCTGTTCAATTCCACCGTCAGCAACCTGTGTTTTATTCTACTCCAGCAACCCGTGTTCAATTCCACCGTCAGCAACCCGTGTTCAATACAACCCCAACATCCTTTGTTCAATTCCACCTCAACAACCCATGTTCAATTCCACCGTCAGCAACCCCTGTTCAATTGCATCGTCAGCAACTCATGTTCAATTGCATCGTCAGCAACCCACTTTCAATTCCACCGTCATCAACCCGGGTTCAATTCCACCGTCATCAACCTGTGTTCAATTCCACCATCAGGAACCCTGTGATCAATGACACTGTCATAAACCGTGTTCAATTTCACCCCAACAACATGTGTTAATTTCCACCGTCATCAACCCGGGTTCAATTGCATCGTCAGCGACCCGTGTTCAATTTCACCTCAACAACCCTTGTTTAATTCCACTGTCAGCAACCGTGTTCAATTCCACCGTCATCAACCCGTGTTCAATTCCACCGTCAACAACCCGTGTTCAATTCCACCGTCAACAACCCGTGCTTAATTCCACTGTCAGCAACCGGTGTTCAATTTCACCGTCATCAACCCGTTTTCAATTCCACCGTCAGCAACCGGTGTTCAATTCCACCGTCAACAACCTCGTGTTCATTCCACCGTCATCAACCCGCGTTCAATTCCACCGTCATCAACCCGTGTTCAATTCCACCGTCATCAACCCGTGTTCAATTCCACAGTCAACAACCCGTGTTCAATTCCATTGTCAACAACCCGTGTTTAATTCCACTGTCAGCAACCGGTGTTCAATTTCACCGTCATCAACCCGTGTTCAATTCCACCGTCAGCAACCCCTGTTCAATTCCACCGTCAGCAACCTGTGTTTTATTCTACTCCAGCAACCCGTGTTCAATTCCACCGTCAGAAACCCGTGTTCAATACAACCCCAACATCCTTTGTTCAATTCCACCTCAACAACCCATGTTCAATTCCACCGTCGGCAACCCCTGTTCAATTGCATCGTCAGCAACCGGTGTTATATTCCACTGTCAGCAACCCATGTTCAATTCCATCGTCATCAACCCACTTTCAATTCCACCGTCATCAACCCGTGTTCAATTCCATCGTCATCAACCCACTTTCAATTCAACCGTCATCAACCCGTGTTCAATTCCATCATCATCAACCCGTGTTCAATTCCACCGTCAGCAACCCCTGTTCAATTGCATCGTCAGCAACTCATGTTCAATTGCATCGTCAGCAACCCACTTTCAATTCCACCGTCATCAACCCGTGTTCAATTCCATCGTCATCAACCCATGTTCAATTCCACCGTCATCAACCTGTGTTCAATTCCACCATCAGGTACCCTGTGATCAATGACACTGTCATAAACCGTGTTCAATTTCACCCCAACAACCTGTGTTAATTTCCACCGTCATCAACCCGGGTTCAATTCCATCGTCAGCAACCCGTGTTCAATTTCACCTCAACAACCCTTGTTTAATTCCACTGTCAGCAACCGTGTTCAATTCCACCGTCATCAACCCGTGTTCAATTCCACCGTCAACAACCCGTGTTCAATTCCACCGTCAACAACCCGTGTTTAATTCCACTGTCAGCAACCGGTGTTCAATTTCACCGTCATCAACCCGTGTTCAATTCCACCGTCAGCAACCGGTGTTCAATTCCACCGTCAACAACCTCGTGTTCAATTCCACCGTCATCAACCCGCGTTCAATTCCACCGTCATCAACCCGTGTTCAATTCCACCGTCAACAACCTGTGTTCAATTCCAATGTCAACAACCCGTGTTTAATTCCACTGTCAGCAACCGGTGTTCAATTTCACCGTCATCAACCCGTGTTCAATTCCACCGTCAGCAACCCCTGTTCAATTCCACCGTCAGCAACCTGTGTTTTATTCTACTCCAGCAACCCGTGTTCAATTCCACCGTCAGCAACCCGTGTTCAATACAACCCCAACATCCTTTGTTCAATTCCATCGTCATTAACCCGTGTTCAATTGCATCGTCAGCAACCCCTGTTCAATTGCATCGTCATCAACCCACTTTCAATTCCACCGTCATCAACCCGGGTTCAATTCCACCGTCATCAACCTGTGTTCAATTCCACCATCAGGAACCCTGTGATCAATGACACTGTCATAAACCGTGTTCAATTTCACCCCAACAACATGTGTTAATTTCCACCGTCATCAACCCGGGTTCAATTGCATCGTCAGCGACCCGTGTTCAATTTCACCTCAACAACCCTTGCTTAATTCCACTGTCAGCAACCGTGTTCAATTCCACCGTCATCAACCCGTGTTCAATTCCACCGTCAACAACCCGTGTTCAATTCCACCGTCAACAACCCGTGCTTAATTCCACTGTCAGCAACCGGTGTTCAATTTCACCGTCATCAACCCGTGTTCAATTCCACCGTCAGCAACCGGTGTTCAATTCCACCGTCAACAACCTCGTGTTCAATTCCACCGTCATCAACCCGCGTTCAATTCCACCGTCATCAACCCGTGTTCAATTCCACCGTTAACAACCCGTGTTCAATTCCACTGTCAACAACCCGTGTTTAATTCCACTGTCAGCAACCGGTGTTCAATTTCACCGTCATCAACCCGTGTTCAATTCCACCGTCAGCAACCCCTGTTCAATTCCACCGTCAGCAACCTGTGTTTTATTCTACTCCAGCAACCCGTGTTCAATTCCACCGTCAGAAACCCGTGTTCAATACAACCCCAACATCCTTTGTTCAATTCCACCGTCAGCAACCCCTGTTCAATTGCATCGTCAGCAACCTGTGTTATATTCCACTGTCAGCAACCCATGTTCAATTCCATCGTCATCAACCCACTTTCAATTCCACCGTCATCAACCCGTGTTCAATTCCATCATCATCAACCCGTGTTCAATTCCACCGTCATCAACCCGTGTTCAATTCCATCATCATCAACCCGTGTTCAATTCCACCGTCATCAACCCGTGTTCAATTCCACCGTCAACAATCAGTGTTCAATTCCAACATCATGAATCCGTGTTCAATTCCACTGTCAGCAAAAGGTATTCGATTACACCATCCGCAACCCATGTTCAATTCCACCATCACTAACCTGTGTTCAATTCAACTGTCAGCAACTGATGTTCATTACATCGCCAGCAACCCGTGTTCAATTCCACCGTCAGCAACCCCTGTTCAATACAACCCCAACATCCTTTGTTCAATTCCATCGTCAGCAACCCGAGTTCAATTGCATCGTCAACAACCCATGTTCAATTCCACCGTCAGCAACCCCTGTTCAATTGCATCGTCAGCAACTCATGTTCAATTGCATCGTCAGCAACCCACTTTCAATTCCACCGTCATCAACCCGTGTTCAATTCCATCGTCATCAACCCGTGTTCAATTCCACCGTCATCAACCTGTGTTCAATTCCACCATCAGGAACCCTGTGATCAATGACACTGTCATAAACCGTGTTCAATTTCACCCCAACAACCTGTGTTAATTTCCACCGTCATCAACCCGGGTTCAGTTCCATCGTCAGCAACCCGTGTTCAATTTCACCTCAACAACCCTTGTTTAATTCCACTGTCAGCAACCGTGTTCAATTCCACCGTCATCAACCCGTGTTCAATTCCACCGTCAACAACCCGTGTTCAATTCCACCGTCAACAACCCGTGTTTAATTCCACTGTCAGCAACCGGTGTTCAATTTCACCGTCATCAACCCGTGTTCAATTCCACCGTCAGCAACCGGTGTTCAATTCCACCGTCAACAACCTCGTGTTCAATTCCACCGTCATCAACCCGCGTTCAATTCCACCGTCATCAACCCGTGTTCAATTCCACCGTCAACAACCTGTGTTCAATTCCAATGTCAACAACCCGTGTTTAATTCCACTGTCAGCAACCAGTGTTCAATTTCACCGTCATCAACCCGTGTTCAATTCCACCGTCAGCAACCCCTGTTCAATTCCACCGTCAGCAACCTGTGTTTTATTCTACTCCAGCAACCCGTGTTCAATTCCACCGTCAGCAACCCGTGTTCAATACAACCCCAACATCCTTTGTTCAATTCCATCGTCATTAACCCGTGTTCAATTGCATCGTCAGCAACCCCTGTTCAATTGCATCGTCATCAACCCACTTTCAATTCCACCGTCATCAACCCGGGTTCAATTCCACCGTCATCAACCTGTGTTCAATTCCACCATCAGGAACCCTGTGATCAATGACACTGTCATAAACCGTGTTCAATTTCACCCCAACAACATGTGTTAATTTCCACCGTCATCAACCCGGGTTCAATTGCATCGTCAGCGACCCGTGTTCAATTTCACCTCAACAACCCTTGCTTAATTCCACTGTCAGCAACCGTGTTCAATTCCACCGTCATCAACCCGTGTTCAATTCCACCGTCAACAACCCGTGTTCAATTCCACCGTCAACAACCCGTGCTTAATTCCACTGTCAGCAACCGGTGTTCAATTTCACCGTCATCAACCCGTGTTCAATTCCACCGTCAGCAACCGGTGTTCAATTTCACCGTCATCAACCCGTGTTCAATTCCACCGTCAGCAACCGGTGTTCAATTCCACCGTCAACAACCTCGTGTTCAATTCCACCGTCATCAACCCGCGTTCAATTCCACCGTCATCAACCCGTGTTCAATTCCACCGTCAACAACCCGTGTTCAATTCCACTGTCAACAACCCGTGTTTAATTCCACTGTCAGCAACCGGTGTTCAATTTCACCGTCATCAACCCGTGTTCAATTCCACCGTCAGCAACCCCTGTTCAATTCCACCGTCAGCAACCTGTGTTTTATTCTACTCCAGCAACCCGTGTTCAATTCCACCGTCAGAAACCCGTGTTCAATACAACCCCAACATCCTTTGTTCAATTCCACCTCAACAACCCATGTTCAATTCCACCGTCAGCAACCCCTGTTCAATTGCATCGTCAGCAACCGGTGTTATATTCCACTGTCAGCAACCCATGTTCAATTCCATCGTCATCAACCCACTTTCAATTCCACCGTCATCAACCCGTGTTCAATTCCATCGTCATCAACCCGTGTTCAATTCCACCGTCATCAACCTGTGTTCAATTCCACCATCAGGAACCCTGTGATCAATGACACTGTCATAAACCATGTTCAATTTCACCCCAACAACATGTGTTAATTTCCACCGTCATCAACCCGGGTTCAATTGCATCGTCAGCGACCCGTGTTCAATTTCACCTCAACAACCCTTGTTTAATTCCACTGTCAGCAACCGTGTTCAATTCCACCGTCATCAACCCGTGTTCAATTCCACCGTCAACAACCCGTGTTCAATTCCACCGTCAACAACGCGTGTTTAATTCCACTGTCAGCAACCGGTGTTCAATTTCACCGTCATCAACCCGTGTTCAATTCCACCGTCAGCAACCGGTGTTCAATTCCACCGTCAACAACCTCGTGTTCAATTCCACCGTCATCAACCCGCGTTCAATTCCACCGTCATCAACCCGTGTTCAATTCCACCGTCAACAACCCATGTTCAATTCCACCGTCAACAACCCGTGTTTAATTCCACTGTCAGCAACCGGTGTTCAATTTCACCGTCATCAACCCGTGTTCAATTCCACCGTCAGCAACCCCTGTTCAATTCCACCGTCAGCAACCTGTGTTTTATTCTACTCCAGCAACCCGTGTTCAATTCCACCGTCAGCAACCCGTGTTCAATACAACCCCAACATCCTTTGTTCAATTCCATCGTCATTAGCCCGTGTTCAATTGCATCGTCAGCAACCAGTGTTATATTCCACTGTCAGCAACCCATGTTCAATTCCATCGTCATCAACCCACTTTCAATTCCACCGTCATCAACCCGTGTTCAATTCCATCGTCATCAACCCGTGTTCAATTCCACCGTCATCAACCTGTGTTCAATTCCACCATCAGGAACCCTGTGATCAATGACACCGTCATAAACCGTGTTCAATTTCACCCTAATAACATGTGTTAATTTCCACCGTCATCAACCCGGGTTCAATTGCATCGTCTGCAACCAGTGTTAAATTGCACTGTCAGCAACCCGTGTCCAATTCAATCGACAACAACCCGTGTTCATTTCCACCATCAACAACCCGTGTTCAATACAACCCCAACATCCTTTGTTCAATTCCACCTCAACAACCCATGTTCAATTCCACCGTCAGCAACCCCTGTTCAATTGCATCGTCAGCAACCGGTGTTATATTCCACTGTCAGCAACCCATGTTCAATTCCATCGTCATCAACCCACTTTCAATTCCACCGTCATCAACCCGTGTTCAATTCCATCATCATCAACCCGTGTTCAATTCCACCGTCATCAACCCGTGTTCAATTCCATCATCATCAACCCGTGTTCAATTCCACCGTCATCAACCCGTGTTCTATTCCATCGTCAGCGACCCGTGTTCAGTTCCACCGGGAGCGACCCGTGTTCAATTCCACCATCAGGAACCCTGTGATCAATGACACTGTCATAAACCGTGTTCAATTTCACCCCAATAACATGTGTTAATTTCCACCGTCATCAACCCGTGTTCAATTCCACCGTCAACAACCCGTGTTCAATTCCACCGTCAACAACCCGTGTTCAATTCCACCGTCAACAACCCGTGTTTAATTCCACTGTCAGCAACCGGTGTTCAATTTCACCGTCATCAACCCGTGTTCAATTCCACCGTCAGCAACCGGTGTTCAATTCCACCGTCAACAACCTCGTGTTCAATTCCACCGTCATCAACCCGCGTTCAATTCCACCGTCATCAACCCGTGTTCAATTCCACCGTCAACAACCCGTGTTCAATTCCACCGTCAACAACCCGTGTTTAATTCCACTGACAGCAACCGGTGTTCAATTTCACCGTCATCAACCCGTGTTCAATTCCACCGTCAGCAACCGGTGTTCAATTCCACCGTCAACAACCTCGTGTTCAATTCCACCGTCATCAACCCGCGTTCAATTCCACCGTCATCAACCCGTGTTCAATTCCACCGTCAACAACCTGTGTTCAATTCCAATGTCAACAACCCGTGTTTAATTCCACTGTCAGCAACCGGTGTTCAATTTCACCGTCATCAACCCGTGTTCAATTCCACCGTCAGCAACCCCTGTTCAATTCCACCGTCAGCAACCTGTGTTTTATTCTACTCCAGCAACCCGTGTTCAATTCCACCGTCAGCAACCCGTGTTCAATACAACCCCAACATCCTTTGTTCAATTCCATCGTCATTAACCCGTGTTCAAT
Source organism: Hypanus sabinus (assembly GCF_030144855.1). Lineage (NCBI taxonomy): Eukaryota > Metazoa > Chordata > Chondrichthyes > Myliobatiformes > Dasyatidae > Hypanus > Hypanus sabinus. The sequence continues at coordinate 111,962,209 of NC_082717.1, read as the reverse complement.
TGCATCGTCAGCAACCCCTGTTCAATTGCATCGTCATCAACCCACTTTCAATTCCACCGTCATCAACCCGGGTTCAATTCCACCGTCATCAACCTGTGTTCAATTCCACCATCAGGAACCCTGTGATCAATGACACTGTCATAAACCGTGTTCAATTTCACCCCAACAACATGTGTTAATTTCCACCGTCATCAACCCGGGTTCAATTGCATCGTCAGCGACCCGTGTTCAATTTCACCTCAACAACCCTTGCTTAATTCCACTGTCAGCAACCGTGTTCAATTCCACCGTCATCAACCCGTGTTCAATTCCACCGTCAACAACCCGTGTTCAATTCCACCGTCAACAACCCGTGCTTAATTCCACTGTCAGCAACCGGTGTTCAATTTCACCGTCATCAACCCGTGTTCAATTCCACCGTCAGCAACCGGTGTTCAATTCCACCGTCAACAACCTCGTGTTCAATTCCACCGTCATCAACCCGCGTTCAATTCCACCGTCATCAACCCGTGTTCAATTCCACCGTCAACAACCCGTGTTCAATTCCACTGTCAACAACCCGTGTTTAATTCCACTGTCAGCAACCGGTGTTCAATTTCACCGTCATCAACCCGTGTTCAATTCCACCGTCAGCAACCCCTGTTCAATTCCACCGTCAGCAACCTGTGTTTTATTCTACTCCAGCAACCCGTGTTCAATTCCACCGTCAGAAACCCGTGTTCAATACAACCCCAACATCCTTTGTTCAATTCCACCTCAACAACCCATGTTCAATTCCACCGTCAGCAACCCCTGTTCAATTGCATCGTCAGCAACCGGTGTTATATTCCACTGTCAGCAACCCATGTTCAATTCCATCGTCATCAACCCACTTTCAATTCCACCGTCATCAACCCGTGTTCAATTCCATCGTCATCAACCCGTGTTCAATTCCACCGTCATCAACCTGTGTTCAATTCCACCATCAGGAACCCTGTGATCAATGACACTGTCATAAACCATGTTCAATTTCACCCCAACAACATGTGTTAATTTCCACCGTCATCAACCCGGGTTCAATTGCATCGTCAGCGACCCGTGTTCAATTTCACCTCAACAACCCTTGTTTAATTCCACTGTCAGCAACCGTGTTCAATTCCACCGTCATCAACCCGTGTTCAATTCCACCGTCAACAACCCGTGTTCAATTCCACCGTCAACAACGCGTGTTTAATTCCACTGTCAGCAACCGGTGTTCAATTTCACCGTCATCAACCCGTGTTCAATTCCACCGTCAGCAACCGGTGTTCAATTCCACCGTCAACAACCTCGTGTTCAATTCCACCGTCATCAACCCGCGTTCAATTCCACCGTCATCAACCCGTGTTCAATTCCACCGTCAACAACCCATGTTCAATTCCACCGTCAACAACCCGTGTTTAATTCCACTGTCAGCAACCGGTGTTCAATTTCACCGTCATCAACCCGTGTTCAATTCCACCGTCAGCAACCCCTGTTCAATTCCACCGTCAGCAACCTGTGTTTTATTCTACTCCAGCAACCCGTGTTCAATTCCACCGTCAGCAACCCGTGTTCAATACAACCCCAACATCCTTTGTTCAATTCCATCGTCATTAGCCCGTGTTCAATTGCATCGTCAGCAACCAGTGTTATATTCCACTGTCAGCAACCCATGTTCAATTCCATCGTCATCAACCCACTTTCAATTCCACCGTCATCAACCCGTGTTCAATTCCATCGTCATCAACCCGTGTTCAATTCCACCGTCATCAACCTGTGTTCAATTCCACCATCAGGAACCCTGTGATCAATGACACTGTCATAAACCGTGTTCAATTTCACCCTAATAACATGTGTTAATTTCCACCGTCATCAACCCGGGTTCAATTGCATCGTCTGCAACCAGTGTTAAATTGCACTGTCAGCAACCCGTGTCCAATTCAATCGACAACAACCCGTGTTCATTTCCACCATCAACAACCCGTGTTCAATACAACCCCAACATCCTTTGTTCAATTCCACCTCAACAACCCATGTTCAATTCCACCGTCAGCAACCCCTGTTCAATTGCATCGTCAGCAACCGGTGTTATATTCCACTGTCAGCAACCCATGTTCAATTCCATCGTCATCAACCCACTTTCAATTCCACCGTCATCAACCCGTGTTCAATTCCATCATCATCAACCCGTGTTCAATTCCACCGTCATCAACCCGTGTTCAATTCCATCATCATCAACCCGTGTTCAATTCCACCGTCATCAACCCGTGTTCTATTCCATCGTCAGCGACCCGTGTTCAGTTCCACCGGGAGCGACCCGTGTTCAATTCCACCATCAGGAACCCTGTGATCAATGACACTGTCATAAACCGTGTTCAATTTCACCCCAATAACATGTGTTAATTTCCACCGTCATCAACCCGTGTTCAATTCCACCGTCAACAACCCGTGTTCAATTCCACCGTCAACAACCCGTGTTCAATTCCACCGTCAACAACCCGTGTTTAATTCCACTGTCAGCAACCGGTGTTCAATTTCACCGTCATCAACCCGTGTTCAATTCCACCGTCAGCAACCGGTGTTCAATTCCACCGTCAACAACCTCGTGTTCAATTCCACCGTCATCAACCCGCGTTCAATTCCACCGTCATCAACCCGTGTTCAATTCCACCGTCAACAACCCGTGTTCAATTCCACTGTCAACAACCCGTGTTTAATTCCACTGTCAGCAACCGGTGTTCAATTTCACCGTCATCAACCCGTGTTCAATTCCACCGTCAGCAACCCCTGTTCAATTCCACCGTCAGCAACCTGTGTTTTATTCTACTCCAGCAACCCGTGTTCAATTCCACCGTCAGCAACCCGTGTTCAATACAACCCCAACATCCTTTGTTCAATTCCATCGTCATTAACCCGTGTTCAATTGCATCGTCAGCAACCAGTGTTATATTCCACTGTCAGCAACCCATGTTCAATTCCATCGTCATCAACCCACTTTCAATTCCACCGTCATCAACCCGTGTTCAATTCCATCGTCATCAACCCGTGTTCAATTCCACCGTCATCAACCTGTGTTCAATTCCAACATCAGGAACCCTGTGATCAATGACACTGTCATAAACCGTGTTCAATTTCACCCCAATAACATGTGTTAATTTCCACCGTCATCAACCCGGGTTCAATTGCATCGTCTGCAACCGGTGTTAAATTGCACTGTCAGCAACCCGTGTCCAATTCAATCGACAACAACCCGTGTTCATTTCCACCATCAACAACCCGTGTTCAATACAACCCCAACATCCTTTGTTCAATTCCACCTCAACAACCCATGTTCAATTCCACCGTCAGCAACCCCTGTTCAATTGCATCGTCAGCAACCGGTGTTATATTCCACTGTCAGCAACCCATGTTCAATTCCATCGTCATCAACCCACTTTCAATTCCACCGTCATCAACCCGTGTTCAATTCCATCATCATCAACCCGTGTTCAATTCCACCGTCATCAACCCGTGTTCAATTCCATCATCATCAACCCGTGTTCAATTCCACCGTCATCAACCCGTGTTCTATTCCATCGTCAGCGACCCGTGTTCAGTTCCACCGGGAGCGACCCGTGTTCAATTCCACCATCAGGAACCCTGTGATCAATGACACTGTCATAAAACGTGTTCAATTTCACCCCAATAACATGTGTTAATTTCCACCGTCATCAACCCGGGTTCAATTGCATCGTCAGCAACCCGTGTTCAATTTCACCTCAACAACCCTTGTTTAATTCCACTGTCAGCAACCGTGTTCAATTCCACCGTCATCAACCCGTGTTCAATTCCACCGTCAACAACCCATGTTCAATTCCACCGTCAACAACCCGTGTTTAATTCCACTGTCAGCAACCGGTGTTCAATTTCACCGTCATCAACCCGTGTTCAATTCCACCGTCAGCAACCCCTGTTCAATTCCACCGTCAGCAACCGGTGTTATATTCTACTCCAGCAACCCGTGTTCAATACAACCCCAACATCCTTTGTTCAATTCCATCGTCATTAGCCCGTGTTCAATTGCATCGTCAGCAACCAGTGTTATATTCCACTGTCAGCAACCCATGTTCAATTCCATCGTCATCAACCCACTTTCAATTCCACCGTCATCAACCCGTGTTCAATTCCATCGTCATCAACCCGTGTTCAATTCCACCGTCATCAACCTGTGTTCAATTCCACCATCAGGAACCCTGTGATCAATGACACTGTCATAAACCGTGTTCAATTTCACCCCAATAACATGTGTTAATTTCCATCGTCATCAACCCGGGTTCAATTCCATCGTCATCATCCCGTGTTCAATTTCACCTCAACAACCCTTGTTTAATTCCACTGTCAGCAACCCTGTTCAATTCCACCGTCATCAACCCGTGTTCAATTCCACCATCATCAACCCGTGTTCAATTCCACCGTCAACAACCCGTGTTCAATTCCACCGTCAACAACCCGTGTTTAATTCCACCGTCAGCAACCCGTGTTCAATTCCATCGTCAGCAACCCACTTTCAATTCCACCGTCATCAACCCGTGTTCAATTCCACCGTCATCAACCTGTGTTCAATTCCACCATCAGGAACCCTGTGATCAATGACACTGTCATAAACCGTGTTCAATTTCACCCCAATAACATGTGTTAATTTCCACCGTCATCAACCCGGGTTCAATTGCATCGTCAGCAACCCGTGTTCAATTCCACCGTCAACAACCCGTGTTCAATTCCACCGTCAACAACCCGTGTTCAATTCCACCGTCAACAACCCGTGTTCAATTCCTCCGTTAGCAACCGGTGTTCAATTCCACCGTCAACAACCTCGTGTTCAATTCCACCGTCATCAACCCGCGTTCAATTCCACCGTCATCAACCCGTGTTCAATTCCACCGTCAACAACCCGTGTTCAATTCCACTGTCAACAACCCGTGTTTAATTCCACTGTCAGCAACCGGTGTTCAATTTCACCGTCATCAACCCGTGTTCAATTCCACCGTCTGCAACCCCTGTTCAATTCCACCGTCAGCAACCTGTGTTTTATTCTACTCCAGCAACCCGTGTTCAATTCCACCGTCAGAAACCCGTGTTCAATACAACCCCAACATCCTTTGTTCAATTCCACCTCAACAACCCATGTTCAATTCCACCGTCAGCAACCCCTGTTCAATTGCATCGTCAGCAACCGGTGTTATATTCCACTGTCAGCAACCCATGTTCAATTCCATCGTCATCAACCCACTTTCAATTCCACCGTCATCAACCCGTGTTCAATTCCATCGTCATCAACCCGTGTTCAATTCCACCGTCATCAACCCGTGTTCAATTCCATCATCATCAACCCGTGTTCAATTCCACCGTCAGCAACCCGTGTTCTATTCCACCATCAGCAACCCGTGTTCAATTCCATCGTCATCAACCCGTGTTCAATTCCACCGTCAACAATCAGTGTTCAATTCCAACATCATGAATCCGTGTTCAATTCCACCGTCAGCCAAAGGTATTCGATTACACCATCCGCAACCCATGTTCAATTCCACCATCACTAACCTGTGTTCAATTCAACTGTCAGCAACTGATGTTCATTACATCGCCAGCAACCCGTGTTCAATTCCACCGTCAGCAACCCCTGTTCAATACAACCCCAACATCCTTTGTTCAATTCCATCATCAGCAACCCGAGTTCAATTCCATCGTCATCAACCCGTTTTCAATTGCATCGTCATCAACCCGTGTTCAATTGCATCGTCAGCAACCGGTGTTATATTCCACCGTCAGCAACCCATGTTCAATTCCACCGTCAGCAACCCTGTGTTCAATGACACTGTCATAAACCGTGTTCGATTTCACCCCAACAACCTGTGTTAATTTCCACCGTCATCAACCCATGTTCAATTCCATCGTCATTAACCCGTGTTCAATTGCATCTTCAGCAACCAGTGTTATATTCCACTGTCAGCAACCCGTGTTCAATTCCACCGTCATCAACCCATGTTCAATTCCACCGTCATCAACCCGTGTTCAATTCCATCGTCATCAACCCGTGTTCAATTCCACAGTCAACAACCCGTGTTCAATTCCACCGTCAGCAACCCATGTTCAATTTCACCGTCAGCAACCTGTGTTTAATTCAACTGTCAGCAACTGATGTTGATTTCAACCCCAGCAACCCATGTTCAATTCCACCGTCAGCAACCCATGTTCAATTCCATCGGCCACCCATGTTCAATTCGATCATCATCAACCCGTATTCAATTCCACCATCACCAACCTGTGTTCAATTCAACTGTCAGCAATTTATTTTCATTACATCGCCAGCAACCCATGTTCAATTCCACCGTCAGCAAACCCTGTTCAATACAACCACAACATCCTTTGTTCAATTCCACTCCAACAACCCCTGTTCAATTCCACCGTCAACAACCTGTGTTTATTCTACACCAGCAACTCGTGTTCAATTCAACCGTCAGTAACCCGTGTTCAATTCCACCGTCAGCAACTCCATATTCAATGACACTGTCATAAACAGTGTTCAATTTCACCCCAACAACCTGTGTTAATTTCCACCGTCATCAACCCATGTTTTATTCCACCGTCAGTAACTCGTGTTTAATTCCACTGTCATCAACCCGTGTTCAATTTCACTGTCAGCAACCCGTGTTCAATTCCACCGTTAGCAACCCGTCTTCAATTCCACTGTCAGCAACCCGTGTTCAATTCCACTGTCAGCAAACAGTATTCGATTACACCATCCGCAACCCATTTTCAATTCCACCATCACAAACATGTGTTATTGAAATCTACCATCAGCAACCCATGTTCAAATCCACCGTCAGCAACCTGTGTTCAATTCCACCGTCAGCAAATGATGTTCATTACATCTGCAGCAACCCTTGATAAATTCCATCTCAATGACCTGTTCAATACCACCGTCAGCACCCCGTGTTCAATGAAACTGTCATAAACCGAGATCAATTTCACCTCAACAAGCTGTGTTCATTTCCACCATCATCAACCCATGTTCAATTCCATCGTCAGCAACCTGTGTTTAAAATCCGCTGTCACAAACCTGTGTTCAATTCCGTCATCAGCAACCCGTGTTCGATTAAATTGTCATTTAAAAAACAATTTGGATAGGTATGTGGACAGTAAAGGAATGGTGGGTTATGGACTGAGTGCAGGTCGATGGGACTAAGTGATAGAAAGCCTTCGGCACGGACTAGAAGGGCCAAGATGGACTGTTTCCGTGCTGTAATTGTTATATGGTTATGTATAATACACGGTCAAAAACCCATGTTCAATTCAACACCAGCAACTTGTCTTCAATTACACCATTAGCAACCCGTGTTCAATTCCACTGTCAGCAACCAGTGTTCAATTCCACCAACAGCAAACGGTATTCGATTACACCATCTGCAACCCATTTTCAATTCCACCATCACCAACTTGTGTTATTCAAATCTACCGTCATCAACCTGTGTTCAATTCCACCGTCATCAACCCGTGTTCAATTCCACCGTCGTCAACCCGTGTTCTATTCCACCATCATCAACCCATGTTCAATTGCACCAGCAGCAACCCCTGTTCCATTACACCATGTTCAATTCCACCACAACTCGTGTTCAATTAAATTGTTATTTAAAAAAAATTGGATAGGTATATGGACAGGAAAGGAATGGAGGGTAATGGGCTGAGTGCAGGTCAATGGGACTAGATGATAGTAAGAGTTCGGCACGGACTAGAAGGGCCAATATGGCCTGTTTCCGTGCTGTTATACGGTTATGTTATATTACACGGCCAAAAACCCATGTTCAATTCAACACCAGCAACCTGTGTTCAACTCCACTGACAGCAACCCGTGTTCAATTCCATCATCAGCAACCCATGTTCAATTCCACCATCACCAACCTGTGTTATTCAAATCTACCATCAGCAACCTGTGTTCAATTCCACCGTGACCAACTTGTTTTCAATTCCAACAACAGCAAACCGTATTCAAATCTACCATCAGCAACCCTTGTTCAATTCCATCCCAACAACCTGTTGGATTCCACCGTCATCAAACTGTGTTCAATTCCACCATCAGCAACACCGTGTTCAATGACACTGTCATAAACCGTGTTCAATTTCACCCCAATAACCTGTGTTAATTTTCACCACCATCAACCCGTGTTCAACTCCACCGTGAACATCCCGTGTTCAATTCCATCGTCATCAAACCATGTTCAATTCCGTAGTCAGCAACCCGTGTTCAATTCTACCGTGAGCAACGTGTTCAATTCCAACAACAGTAAACCGTATTCAAATCTACCATCTGCAACCCGTGTTTAATTACATCGCCAGCAACCTTTTTTAAATTCCATCCCAACAACCTGTTCAATTCCACCGACACCAACCTGTGTTCAATTCCAACAACAGCAAACCGTATTCAAATCTACCATCAGCAACTTGTGTACAATTCCATCCCAACAACCCAAGTTCTATTCCACGGTCAGCAACCCATGTTCGATTCCACCACAACTCGTGTTCAATTAAATTGTCATTAAAAAAAAAATTCGATAGGTATGTGGACAGGAAAGGAATGGAAGTTTATGGGCTGAGTGCAGGTCAATGGGACTAGGTGATAGTAAGCGTTCGGCACGGACTAGAAGGGCCAATATGGCCTGTTTCCGTGCTGTAATTGTTATATGGTTATGTTATATTACACGGTCAAAAACCCATGTTCAATTCAACATCAGCAAACCATGTTAAATTCCACTCCAGCAACATGTCTTCAATTCCACCATCAGCAACCCATGTTCGATTCCATCGTCAACAACCCGTGTTCAATTCCTCCATCACCAACCTGTGTTATTCAAATCTACCATCAGCAACCCGTGTTCAATTCCACCATCACCAACCTGTGTTATTCAAATCTACCATCAGCAACCCGTGTTCAATTCCACCGTCACCAACCTGTGTTCAATTCCAACAGCAGCAAACCGTATTCAAATCTACCATCAGCAACCTGTGTTCAATTCCATCCCAACAACCGATGTTCAGTTCCATTGTCAGCAACCCGTGTTCAATTCCATCGTCAGTAACCCATGTTCAAGTCCTCCGTCACCAACCTGTGCTGAATTCCAACAACAGCAAACTGTATTCAAATCTACCATCAGCAACCCGTGTTCAATTGTATCGCCAGCAACCCTTGTTCAATTCCATCCCAACAACCTGATCAATTCCATCCCAACAACCTGTTCAATTCCATCCTAACAACCTGTTCAACTCCGTCATCAACCTGTGTTCAATTCCACCATCAGCAACACCGTGTTCAATGACACTGTCATAAACTGTGGTCAATTTCACCCCAATAACCTGTGTTAATTTTCACTGTCATCAACCCGTGTTCAATTCCACCGTAATCAACTTGTGTTCAAGTCCAACAACAGCAAGCCGTATTCAAATCTACCATCAGCAACCTGAGTTCAATTCCATCCCAACAACCCTTGTTAAATTCCATCCCAACAACCTGTTCAATTCCACCGTCAGCAACCCGTGATCAATGACACTGTCATAAAACGTGTTCAATTTCACCCCAACAATGTGTTCATTTCCACCATCATCAACCCATGTTCATTTCCATGGTCAGCAACCTGTGTTTAAATCCGCCGTCACAAACCTGTGTTCAATTCCACTGTCAGCAACCCGTTTTCAATTCTACCATCAGCAAATCGTGTCCAATTCCTCTCCAGCAACCAGTTTTGAATTCCACTGTCATCAACCCGCGTTCAATTCCATCATCAGCAACCCATGTTCAGTTCCACCGTCAGCAACCCGTGTTCAATTCCACTGTCAGCAAACGGTATTTGATACACCATCTGGAAACCATGATCAATTCCACCATCACCAACCTGTGTTATTCAAATCTACCATCAGCAACCCATGTTCAATTCTGCTGTCAGCAACCTGTGTTCAATTCCACCGTCACCATCCTGTGTTCAAGTCCAACAACAGCAAACCGTATTAAAATCTCCCATCAGAAACCTGTGTTCAATTCCATCCCAACAACCCTTGTTAAATTCCATCCCAACAACCTGTTCAATTCCACCATCAGCAACACTGTGTTCAATGACACTGTCATAAAACGTGTTCAATTTCACCCCAACAACCTGTGTTCACTTCCACCATCATCAACTCGTGTTCAATTCCATCGTCAGCAACCAGTGTTCATTTCCACCGTCAGCAGCCCATTTTCAATTCCACTGTCAGCAAACCATTTTCAATTCTACCATCAGCAAACCGTGTCCAATTCCACTCCAGCAACCAGTTTTGAATTCCACTGTCATCAACCCGCATTCAATTTCACCGTCACAAGCCTGTGTTTAATTCCAACAGCAAACCGTTTTCAAATCCAACATCACCAACCTGTGTTAAATTCCACCATCAGCAACCCATGTTCAATGCCACCGTCCGCAACTCATGTTCAATTCCATCCCAACAACTTGCATTCCATTCCATCGTCAGTAAGTCTTGTTCAATTCCACTGTTACCAACCTGTTTTCAACAGCAAACCGTATTCAATTACACCTTCCGCAAACTGTGTTCAATTCCACCGTCACCAACCTGTGTTCAATTCCAACAACAGCAAACCATATTCAAATTGACTATCAGTAACCTGTGTTCAATTCCATCCCAACAACCCGTTCAGTTCCATTGTCAGCAACCCGAGTTCGATTCCATCGTCAGCAACCCGTGTTCGATTCCACCACAACTCGTGTACAATTAAATTGTCATTAAAAAAAAAATTTGGATAGGTATGTGGACAGGTATGGAATGGAGGGTTGTGGGCTGAGTATAGGTCGATGGGACTAAATGATATTAAGCATTCTGCACGGACTAGAAGGGCCAAGATGGCCTGTTTCAGTTCTGTAATTGTTATATGGTTATGTATAATACACGGTCAAGAACCCATGTTCAATTCAACACCAGCAACTTGTCTTCAATTACACCATCTGCAACCCTTGTTCAATTCCACCATCACCAACCTGTGTTATTCAAATCTACCATCAGCAACCCGTGTTCAAATCCACCGTTCAGCAACCTGTGTTCAATTCAAACAACAGCAAACAGTATTCAAATCTACCATCAGCAACTTGTGTTCAATTACACTGTTAGCAAACCGTGTTCAATTTCACCCCAACAACCTGTGTTAATTTCCACCCTCATCAACCCGTGTTCAATTCCATCGTCAGCAACCCGTGTTCAATTCCACCGTCAGCAACCCGTGTTCAATTCCACCGTCAGCAACCCCTGTTCAATTCCACTGTCAGCAACCAGTTTTGAACTCCGTCAGCAACCCGCGTTCAATTTCACCGTCACAAGCCTGTGTTTAATTCCAACAGCAAACCGTTTTCAAATTAACATCAACTAACAGTATTAAATTCCACCATCAGCAACCCTTGTTCAATGCCACCGTCCGCAACTCGTATTCAATTCCACCATCATCAACCCGTGTTCAATTCCATCGTCAGCAACCCGTGTTCAATTCCACTGTCATCAACCCGTGTTCAATTCCACCGTCATCAACCCGTGTTCAATTCCACTGTCATCAACCTGTGTTCAATTCCACTGTCATCAACCTGTGTTCAATTCCACTGGCAGCAACCCGTGTTCAATTCCATCGTCAGCAACCCGTTTTCAATTCCATCATCATCAACCCGTGTTCAGTTCCACCGTCATCAACCCGTGTTCAATTCCACTGGCAGCAACCCGTGTTCAATTCCACTGTCAGCAAACGGTATTTGATTACACCATCCGCAACCCATCATCAATTCCACCATCAACAACCTCTGTTATTCAAATCTACCATCCGCAACCCGTGTTCAATTCCACCATCAGCAACCAGTGTTTAATTACATCGCCAGCAACCGTTGTACAATTCCATCCCAGCAACCTATGTTCAATTCCACCGTCAGCACCTCGTGTTCAATGAAACTGTCATAAACCGTGTTCAATTACACCTCAACAACCTGTGCTAATTTCCACCATTAGCAACCCGCGTTCATTTCCACCGTCAGCAACCCATGTTCAATTCCACTGTCAGCAACCAGTTTTGAACTCCGTCAGCAACCTGCGTTCAATTTCACCGTCACAAGCCTGTGTTTAATTCCAACAGCAAACCGTTTTCAAATTAACATCAACTAACAGTATTAAATTCCACCATCAGCAACCCTTGTTCAATGCCACCGTCCGCAACTCGTATTCAATTCCACCATCATCAACCCATGTTCAATTCCATCGTCAGCAACCCGTGTTCAATTCCACCGTCATCAACCCGTGTTCAATTCCACTGTCATCAACCTGTGTTCAATTCCACTGGCAGCAACCCGTGTTCAATTCCACTGTCAGCAAACGGTATTTGATTACACCATCCGGAAACTATGATCAATTCCACCATCACCAACCTCTGCTATTCAAATCTACCATCCGCAACCAGTGTTCAATTCCACCATCAGCAACCCGTGTTCAATTCCACCGTCACCAACCGGTGTTCAATTCCAACAACAGCAAACCGTATTCAAATCTACCATCAGCAACCCGTGTTTAATTACATCGCCAGCAACCCTTGTTAAATTCCATCCCAACAACCTGTTCAATTCCACTGTCAGCAACCCGTGTTCAATTCCAACAACAGCAAACCGTATTCAAATCTACCATCAGCAACCCGTGTTTAATTACATCGCCAGCAACCCTTGTTAAATTCCATCCCAACAACCTGTTCAATTCCACCGTCAGCACACTGTGTTCAATGAAACTGTCATAAAACGTATTCAATTTCACCCCAACAACCTGTGTTCATTTCCACCATCATCAACCCATGTTCAATTCCATCGTCAGCAACCCGTGTTCAATTCCACCGTCAGCAGCCCGTGTTCAATTCCACCGTCATCAACTCGTGTTCAATTCCATCATCAGCAACCGGTGTTCAGGTCCACCGTCAGCAACCCGTGTTCAATTCCATCGTCAGCAACCCGTGTTCAATTCCACCGTCAGCAACCCGTGTTCAATTCCACCGTCAGCAACCCCTGTTCAATTCCATCGTCAGCAACCCCTGTTCAATTCCATCATCATCAACCCGTGTTCAGTTCCACCGTCAGCAACCCGTGTTCAATTCCACCGTCAGCAACCCGTGTTCAATTCCACCGTCAGCAACCCCTGTTCAATTCCATCGTCAGCAACCCGTGTTCAGTTCCACCGTCAGCAACCCGTGTTCAATTCCATCGTCAGCAACCCATGTTCAATACCACCGTCAGCAACCCCTGTTCAATTCCATCATCATCAACCCGTGTTCAATTCCACTGGCAGCAACCCGTGTTCAATTCCACTGTCAGCAAACGGTATTTGATTACACCATCCGGAAACCATGATCAATTCCACCATCACCAACCTCTGTTATTCAAATCTACCATCCGCAACCCGTGTTCAATTCCACCATCAGCAACCAGTGTTTAATTACATCGCCAGCAACCGTTGTTCAATTCCATCCGAATAACCTGTTCAATTCCACCGTCAGCACACCGTGTTCAATGAAACTGTCATAAAACGTGTTCAATTTCACCCCAACAACCTGTGTTCATTTCCACCATCATCAACCCATGTTCAATTCCATCATCAGCAACCCGTGTTCAATTCCACCGTCACCAACCGGTGTTCAAGTCCAACAACAGCAAACCGTATTCAAATCTCCCATCAGAAACCTGTGTTCAATTCCATCCCAACAACCCTTGTTAAATTCCATCCCAACAACCTGTTCAATTCCACTGTCAGCAACCCGTGTTCAATTCCAACAACAGCAAACCGTATTCAAATCTACCATCAGCAACCCGTGTTTAATTACATCGTCAGCAACCCTTGTTAAATTCCATCCGAATAACCTGTTCAATTCCACCGTCAGCACACCATGTTCAATGAAACTGCCATAAAACGTGATCAATTTCACCTCAACAACCTGTGTTCATTTCCACCATCATCAACCCGTGTTCAATTCCATCATCAGCAACCGGTGTTCAGTTCCACCGTCAGCAACCCGTGTTCAATTCCATCGTCAGCAACCCGTGTTCAATTCCACCGTCAGCAACCCGTGTTCAATTCCACCGTCAGCAACCCCTGTTCAATTCCATCGTCAGCAACCCCTGTTCAATTCCATCATCATCAACCCGTGTTCAATTCCATCGTCAGCAACCCCTGTTCAATTCCATCATCATCAACCCGTGTTCAATTCCACCGTCATCAACCCGTGTTCAATTCCATCGTCAGCAACCGGTGTTCAGTTCCACCGTCAGCAACCCGTGTTCAATTCCACCGTCAGCAACCCGTGTTCAATTCCACCGTCAGCAACCCGTGTTCAATTCCACCGTCAGCAACCCCTGTTCAATTCCACCGTCAGCAACCCGTGTTCAATTCCACCGTCAGCAACCCGTGTTCAATTCCACCGTCAGCAACCCCTGTTCAATTCCATCATCATCAACCCGTGTTCAATTCCATCGTCCGCAACTCGTATTCAATTCCACCATCATCAACCCATGTTCAATTCCATCGTCAGCAACCCGTGTTCAATTCCACCGTCATCAACCCGTGTTCAATTCCACTGTCATCAACCTGTGTTCAATTCCACTGGCAGCAACCCGTGTTCAATTCCACTGTCAGCAAACGGTATTTGATTACACCATCCGGAAACTATGATCAATTCCACCATCACCAACCTCTGTTATTCAAATCTACCATCCGCAACCAGTGTTCAATTCCACCATCAGCAACCCGTGTTCAATTCCACCGTCACCAACCGGTGTTCAAGTCCAACAACAGCAAACCGTATTCAAATCTCCCATCAGAAACCTGTGTTCAATTCCATCCCAACAACCCTTGTTAAATTCCATCCCAACAACCTGTTCAATTCCACTGTCAGCAACCCGTGTTCAATTCCAACAACAGCAAACCGTATTCAAATCTACCATCAGCAACCCGTGTTTAATTACATCGCCAGCAACCCTTGTTAAATTCCATCCCAACAACCTGTTCAATTCCACTGTCAGCAACCCGTGTTCAATTCCAACAACAGCAAACCGTATTCAAATCTACCATCAGCAACCCGTGTTTAATTACATCGCCAGCAACCCTTGTTAAATTCCATCCCAACAACCTGTTCAATTCCACCGTCAGCACACCGTGTTCAATGAAACTGTCATAAAACGTATTCAATTTCACCCCAACAACCTGTGTTCATTTCCACCATCATCAACCCATGTTCAATTCCATCGTCAGCAACCCGTGTTCAATTCCACCGTCAGCAGCCCGTGTTCAATTCCACCGTCATCAACTCGTGTTCAATTCCATCATCAGCAACCGGTGTTCAGGTCCACCGTCAGCAACCCGTGTTCAATTCCATCGTCAGCAACCCGTGTTCAATTCCACCGTCAGCAACCCATGTTCAATTCCACCGTCAGCAACCCCTGTTCAATTCCATCGTCAGCAACCCCTGTTCAATTCCATCATCATCAACCCGTGTTCAGTTCCACCGTCAGCAACCCGTGTTCAATTCCACCGTCAGCAACCCCTGTTCAATTCCATCGTCAGCAACCCGTGTTCAGTTCCACCGTCAGCAACCCGTGTTCAATTCCATCGTCAGCAACCCATGTTCAATACCACCGTCAGCAACCCCTGTTCAATTCCATCATCATCAACCCGTGTTCAATTCCACTGGCAGCAACCCGTGTTCAATTCCACTGTCAGCAAACGGTATTTGATTACACCATCCGGAAACCATGATCAATTCCACCATCACCAACCTCTGTTATTCAAATCTACCATCCGCAACCCGTGTTCAATTCCACCATCAGCAACCAGTGTTTAATTACATCGCCAGCAACCGTTGTTCAATTCCATCCGAATAACCTGTTCAATTCCACCGTCAGCACACCGTGTTCAATGAAACTGTCATAAAACGTGTTCAATTTCACCCCAACAACCTGTGTTCATTTCCACCATCATCAACCCATGTTCAATTCCATCATCAGCAACCCGTGTTCAATTCCACCGTCACCAACCGGTGTTCAAGTCCAACAACAGCAAACCGTATTCAAATCTCCCATCAGAAACCTGTGTTCAATTCCATCCCAACAACCCTTGTTAAATTCCATCCCAACAACCTGTTCAATTCCACTGTCAGCAACCCGTGTTCAATTCCAACAACAGCAAACCGTATTCAAATCTACCATCAGCAACCCGTGTTTAATTACATCGCCAGCAACCCTTGTTAAATTCCATCCGAATAACCTGTTCAATTCCACCGTCAGCACACCATGTTCAATGAAACTGCCATAAAACGTGATCAATTTCACCTCAACAACCTGTGTTCATTTCCACCATCATCAACCCGTGTTCAATTCCATCATCAGCAACCGGTGTTCAGTTCCACCGTCAGCAACCCGTGTTCAATTCCATCGTCAGCAACCCGTGTTCAATTCCACCGTCAGCAACCCGTGTTCAATTCCACCGTCAGCAACCCCTGTTCAATTCCATCGTCAGCAACCCCTGTTCAATTCCATCATCATCAACCCGTGTTCAATTCCATCGTCAGCAACCCCTGTTCAATTCCATCATCATCAACCCATGTTCAATTCCACCGTCATCAACCCGTGTTCAATTCCATCGTCAGCAACCGGTGTTCAGTTCCACCGTCAGCAACCCGTGTTCAATTCCACAGTCAGCAACCTGTGTTCAATTCCACCGTCAGCAACCCGTGTTCAATTCCACCGTCAGCAACCCCTGTTCAATTCCACCGTCAGCAACCCGTGTTCAATTCCACCGTCAGCAACCCGTGTTCAATTCCACCGTCAGCAACCCCTGTTCAATTCCATCATCATCAACCCGTGTTCAATTCCATCGTCAGCAACCCCTGTTCAATTCCATCATCATCAACCCGTGTTCAATTCCATCGTCAGCAACCCCTGTTCAATTCCATCATCAGCAACCCGTGTTCAATTCCACTGGCAGCAACCCGTGTTCAATTCCACTGGCAGCAACCCGTGTTCAATTCCACTGGCAGCAACCAGTGTTCAATTCCACTGTCAGCAAACGGTATTTGATTACACCATCCGCAACCCATCATCAATTCCACCATCACCAACCTCTGTTATTCAAATCTACCATCCGCAACCCGTGTTCAATTCCACCATCAGCAACCCGTGTTTAATTACATCGCCAGCAACCGTTGTTCAATTCCATCCCAGCAACCTATGTTCAATTCCACCGTCAGCACCTCGTGTTCAATTAAACTGTCATAAACCGTGTTCAATTACACCTCAACAACCTGTGTTAATTTCCACCGTTAGCAACCCGCGTTCATTTCCACCGTCAGCAACCCATGTTCAATTCCACTGTCAGCAATCAGTTTTGAACTCCGTCAGCAACCCGCATTCAATTTCACCGTCACAAGCCTGTGTTTAATTCCAACAGCAAACCGTTCTCAAATTAACATCAACTAACAGTATTAAATTCCACCATCAGCAACCCTTGTTCAATGCCACCGTCCGCAACTCGTGTTCAATTCCACTGGCAGCAACCCGTGTTCAATTCCACTGGCAGCAACCCGTTTTCAATTCCACTGTCAGCAAACGGTATTTGATTACACCATCCGGAAACCATGATCAATTCCACCATCACCAACCTCTGTTATTCAAATCTACCATCCGCAACCCGTGTTCAATTCCACCATCAGCAACCCGTGTTCAATTCCACCGTCACCAACCGGTGTTCAAGTCCAACAACAGCAAACCGTATTCAAATCTCCCATCAGAAACCTGTGTTCAATTCCATCCCAACAACCCTTGTTAAATTCCATCCCAACAACCTGTTCAATTCCACTGTCAGCAACCCGTGTTCAATTCCAACAACAGCAAACCATATTCAAATCTACCATCAGCAACCCGTGTTTAATTACATCGCCAGCAACCCTTGTTAAGTTCCATCCGAACAACCTGTGCAATTCCACCGTCAGCACACCGTGTTCAATGAAACTGTCATAAAACGTGTTCAATTTCACCCCAACAACCTGTGTTCATTTCCACCATCATCAACCCGTGTTCAATTCCATCGTCAGCAACCAGTGTTCAATCCCACCATCAGCAACCCATTTTCAATTCAACCATCAGCAAACCGTGTCCAATTCCACTCCAGTAACCAGTTTTGAATTCCACTGTCAGCAACCCGCGTTCAATTTCACCGTCACAAGCCTGTGTTTAATTCCAACAGCAAACCGTTTTCAGATCCAACATCAACTAACAGTATTAAATTCCACCATCAGCAACCCTTGTTCAATGCCACCATCCGCAACTCGTCTTCGATTCCACCATCATCAACCCGTGTTCAATTCCATCGTCAGCAACCCGTGTACAATTCCACCGTCATCAACCCGTGTACAATTCCATCATCAGCAAACCGTATTCAAATCTACCATTAGTAACTCGTGTTCAATTCCTCCGTCACCAACCTGTGTTCAATTCCAACAACAGCAAACCGTATTCAAACGTACCATCAGGCAACTGGTGTTCAATTCCATTGTCAGCAACCCGTGATCAATTCCACCGTCAGCAACCCCTGTTCAATTCCATCATCAGCAACCCGTGTTCAATTCCACTGGCAGCAACCCGTGTTCAATTCCACTGGCAGCAACCCGTGTTCAATTCCACTGTCAGCAAACGGTATTTGATTACACCATCCGGAAACCATGATCAATTCCACCATCACCAACCTCTGTTATTCAAATCTACCATCCGCAACCCGTGTTCAATTCCACCATCAGCAACCAGTGTTTAATTACATCGCCAGCAACCGTTGTTCAATTCCATCCGAATAACCTGTTCATTTCCACCGTCAGCACACCGTGTTCAATGAAACTGTCATAAAACGTGTTCAATTTCACCCCAACAACCTGTGTTCATTTCCACCATCATCAACCCATGTTCAATTCCATCATCAGCAACCCGTGTTCAATTCCACCGTCACCAACCGGTGTTCAAGTCCAACAACAGCAAACCGTATTCAAATCTCCCATCAGAAACCTGTGTTCAATTCCATCCCAACAACCCTTGTTAAATTCCATCCCAACAACCTGTTCAATTCCACTGTCAGCAACCCGTGTTCAATTCCAACAACAGCAAACCGTATTCAAATCTACCATCAGCAACCCGTGTTTAATTACATCGCCAGCAACCCTTGTTAAATTCCATCCGAATAACCTGTTCAATTCCACCGTCAGCACACCATGTTCAATGAAACTGCCATAAAACGTGATCAATTTCACCTCAACAACCTGTGTTCATTTCCACCATCATCAACCCGTGTTCAATTCCATCATCAGCAACCGGTGTTCAGTTCCACCGTCAGCAACCCGTGTTCAATTCCATCGTCAGCAACCCGTGTTCAATTCCACCGTCAGCAACCCGTGTTCAATTCCACCGTCAGCAACCCCTGTTCAATTCCATCGTCAGCAACCCCTGTTCAATTCCATCATCATCAACCCGTGTTCAATTCCATCGTCAGCAACCCCTGTTCAATTCCATCATCATCAACCCGTGTTCAATTCCACCGTCATCAACCCGTGTTCAATTCCATCGTCAGCAACCGGTGTTCAGTTCCACCGTCAGCAACCCGTGTTCAATTCCACCGTCAGCAACCCGTGTTCAATTCCACCGTCAGCAACCCGTGTTCAATTCCACCGTCAGCAACCCTTGTTCAATTCCACCGTCAGCAACCCGTGTTCAATTCCACCGTCAGCAACCCGTGTTCAATTCCATCATCATCAACCCGTGTTCAATTCCATCGTCAGCAACCCCTGTTCAATTCCATCATCATCAACCCGTGTTCAATTCCATCGTCAGCAACCCCTGTTCAATTCCATCATCAGCAACCCGTGTTCAATTCCACTGGCAGCAACCCGTGTTCAATTCCACTGGCAGCAACCCGTGTTCAATTCCACTGGCAGCAACCAGTGTTCAATTCCACTGTCAGCAAACGGTATTTGATTACACCATCCGCAACCCATCATCAATTCCACCATCACCAACCTCTGTTATTCAAATCTACCATCCGCAACCCGTGTTCAATTCCACCATCAGCAACCCGTGTTTAATTACATCGCCAGCAACCGTTGTTCAATTCCATCCCAGCAACCTATGTTCAATTCCACCGTCAGCACCTCGTGTTCAATTAAACTGTCATAAACCGTGTTCAATTACACCTCAACAACCTGTGTTAATTTCCACCGTTAGCAACCCGCGTTCATTTCCACCGTCAGCAACCCATGTTCAATTCCACTGTCAGCAATCAGTTTTGAACTCCGTCAGCAACCCGCATTCAATTTCACCGTCACAAGCCTGTGTTTAATTCCAACAGCAAACCGTTCTCAAATTAACATCAACTAACAGTATTAAATTCCACCATCAGCAACCCTTGTTCAATGCCACCGTCCGCAACTCGTGTTCAATTCCACTGGCAGCAACCCGTGTTCAATTCCACTGGCAGCAACCCGTTTTCAATTCCACTGTCAGCAAACGGTATTTGATTACACCATCCGGAAACCATGATCAATTCCACCATCACCAACCTCTG
The DNA here is from genome assembly GCF_030144855.1 of Hypanus sabinus. Classification (NCBI taxonomy): domain Eukaryota; kingdom Metazoa; phylum Chordata; class Chondrichthyes; order Myliobatiformes; family Dasyatidae; genus Hypanus; species Hypanus sabinus. Next base: position 111,941,533 of record NC_082717.1, on the reverse strand, counting down.
TTATTCAAATCTACCATCCGCAACCCGTGTTCAATTCCACCATCAGCAACCCGTGTTCAATTCCACCGTCACCAACCGGTGTTCAAGTCCAACAACAGCAAACCGTATTCAAATCTCCCATCAGAAACCTGTGTTCAATTCCATCCCAACAACCCTTGTTAAATTCCATCCCAACAACCTGTTCAATTCCACTGTCAGCAACCCGTGTTCAATTCCAACAACAGCAAACCATATTCAAATCTACCATCAGCAACCCGTGTTTAATTACATCGCCAGCAACCCTTGTTAAGTTCCATCCGAACAACCTGTTCAATTCCACCGTCAGCACACCGTGTTCAATGAAACTGTCATAAAACGTGTTCAATTTCACCCCAACAACCTGTGTTCATTTCCACCATCATCAACCCGTGTTCAATTCCATCGTCAGCAACCAGTGTTCAATCCCACCATCAGCAACCCATTTTCAATTCAACCATCAGCAAACCGTGTCCAATTCCACTCCAGTAACCAGTTTTGAATTCCACTGTCAGCAACCCGCGTTCAATTTCACCGTCACAAGCCTGTGTTTAATTCCAACAGCAAACCGTTTTCAGATCCAACATCAACTAACAGTATTAAATTCCACCATCAGCAACCCTTGTTCAATGCCACCATCCGCAACTCGTCTTCGATTCCACCATCATCAACCCGTGTTCAATTCCATCGTCAGCAACCCGTGTACAATTCCACCGTCATCAACCCGTGTACAATTCCATCATCAGCAAACCGTATTCAAATCTACCATTAGTAACTCGTGTTCAATTCCTCCGTCACCAACCTGTGTTCAATTCCAACAACAGCAAACCGTATTCAAACGTACCATCAGGCAACTGGTGTTCAATTCCATTGTCAGCAACCCGTGTTCAATTCCACCGTCATCAACCCGTATTCAATTCCATCGTCATCAACCCGTGTTCAATTCAATCGTCAGTAAACCATGTTCAATACCTCAGTCACCAACCTGTGTTCAATTCCAACAACAGCAAACCGTATTCAAATCTACCATCAGGCAACTGGTGTTCAATTCCATTGTCAGCAACCCGTGTTCAATTCCATTGTCAGCAACCCGTGTTCAATTCCATTGTCAGCAATCCGTGTTCAATTCCACCGTCATCAACCCGTATTCAATTCCATCGTCATCAACCCGTGTTCAATTCAATCGTCAGTAAACCATGTTCAATACCTCAGTCACCAACCTGTGTTCAATTCCAACAACAGCAAACCGTATTCAAATCTACCATCAGCAACCCGTGTTTAATTACATCGCCAGCAACCGTTGTTCAATTCCATCCCAGCAACCTGTTCAATTCCACCGTCAGCAACCCGTGTTCAATTCCACCGTCAGCAACCCCTGTTCAATTCCATCATCAGCAACCCGTGTTCAATTCCACTGGCAGCAACCCGTGTTCAATTCCACTGGCAGCAACCAGTGTTCAATTCCACTGTCAGCAAACGGTATTTGATTACACCATCCGGAAACCATGATCAATTCCACCATCACCAACCTCTGTTATTCAAATCTACCATCCACAACCCGTGTTCAATTCCACCATCAGCAACCCGTGTTTAATTACATTGCCAGCAACCGTTGTTCAATTCCATCCCAGCAACCTATGTTCAATTCCACCGTCAGCACCTCGTGTTCAATGAAACTGTCATAAACCGTGTTCAATTACACCTCAACAACCTGTGTTAATTTCCACCGTTAGCAACCCGCGTTCATTTCCACCGTCAGCAACCCATGTTCAATTCCACTGTCAGCAACCAGTTTTGAACTAAATCAGCAACCCGCATTCAATTTCACCGTCACAAGCCTGTGTTTAATTCCAACAGCAAACCGTTTTCAAATTAACATCAACTAACAGTATTAAATTCCACCATCAGCAACCCTTGTTCAATGCCACCGTCCGCAACTCGTGTTCAATTCCACCATCATCAACCCGTGTTCAATTCCACTGGCAGCAACCCCTGTTCAATTCCACTGTCAGCAAACGGTATTTGATTACACCATCCGGAAACCATGATCAATTCCATCATCACCAACCTCTGTTATTCAAATCTACCATCCGCAACCCGTGTTCAATTCCACCATCAGCAACCTGTGTTCAATTCCACCGTCACCAACCGGTGTTCAAGTCCAACAACAGCAAACCATATTCAAATCTCCCATCAGAAACCTGTGTTCAATTCCATCCCAACAACCCTTGTTAAATTCCATCCCAACAACCTGTTCAATTCCACTGTCAGCAACCCGTGTTCAATTCCAACAACAGCAAACCGTATTCAAATCTACCATCAGCAACCCGTGTTTAATTACATCGCCAGCAACCCTTGTTAAGTTCCATCCGAACAACCTGTTCAATTCCACCGTCAGCACACCGTGTTCAATGAAACTGTCATAAAACGTGTTCAATTTCACCCCAACAACCTGTGTTCATTTCCACCATCATCAACCCGTGTTCAATCCCACCATCAGCAACCCATTTTCAATTCAACCATCAGCAAACCGTGTCCAATTCCACTCCAGTAACCAGTTTTGAATTCCACTCAGCAACCCGCGTTCAATTTCACCGTCACAAGCCTGTGTTTAATTCCAACAGCAAACCGTTTTCAGATCCAACATCAACTAACAGTATTAAATTCCACCATCAGCAACCCTTGTTCAATGCCACCATCCGCAACTCGTCTTCGATTCCACCATCATCAACCCGTGTTCAATTCCATCGTCAGCAACCCGTGTACAATTCCATCATCAGCAAACCGTATTCAAATCTACCATCAGCAACCCGTGTTCAATTACACCGTCAGCAACTCGTGTTCAATTCCTCCGTCACCAACCTGTGTTCAATTCCAACAACAGCAAACCGTATTCAAACGTACCATCAGGCAACTGGTGTTCAATTCCATTGTCAGCAACCCGTGTTCAATTCCACCTTCATCAACCCGTATTCAATTCCACTGTCAGCAACCCCTGTTCAATTCCATCGTCAGCAACCCATGTTCAATTCAACCCCAACATCCTTTGTTCAATTCCACCCCAACAACCCCTGTTCAATTCCACTGTCAGCAACCCGTGTTCAATTCTACTCCAGCAACTCATGTTCAATTCCACCGTCAGCAATCCCTGTTCAATTCCACCGTCAGCAACCCCTGTTCAATTCAACCCCAACATCCTTTGTTCAATTCCATCCCAACAGCCTGTTCAATTCCACCGTCATCAACCCCGTGTTCAATGACACTGTCATAAACCGTGTTCAATTTCACCCCAATAACCTGTGTTAATTTCCATCATCAACCCGTGTTCAATTCCACCGTCATCAACCCGTGTTCAATTCCATCGTCATCAACCCGTGTTCAATTCCATCATCAGTAACCCATGTTCAATTCCACCGTCACCAACCTGTGTTGTTCAATTCCACTGTCAGCAACCTGTGTTGAATTCCACCATCACTAACCCGTGTTCAATCCACCCCAACAACCCCTGTTCAATTCAACCCCATCCTTTGTTCAATTCCACCGTCAGCAACCAGTGTTCAATTCTACTCCAGCAACTCATGTTCAATTCCACCGTCAGCAACCCCTGTTCAATTCCACCATCAGCAACCCCGTGTTCAATGACACTGTCATAAACTGTGTTCAATTTCACCCCAACAACCTGTGTTAATACCCAATGTCATCAAAACGTGTTCAATTCCATTGTCAGCAACCCGTGTTCAATTCCATCGTCATCAACCAGTGTTCAATTCCATCGTCAGCAACCGGTGTTCAATTCCACCGTCAACAACCCGTGTTCAATTCCATCGTCATCAACCCATGTTCAATTCCACCGTCAACAACCCGTGTTCAATTCCACCATCATCAACCCGTGTTCAATTCCACCATCATCAACCCCTGTTCAATTCCACCATCATCAACCCATGTTCAATTCCATCGTCATCAACCCGTGTTCAATTCAATCGTCAGTAAACCATGTTCAATACCTCTGTCACCAACCTGTGTTCAATTCCAACAACAGCAAACCGTATTCAAATCTACCATCAGCAAACCGTGTTTAATTACATCGCCAGCAACCGTAGTTCAATTCCATCCCAGCAACCTATGTTCAATTCCACCGTCAGCACCTCGTGTTCAATGAAACTGTCATAAACCGTGTTCAATTACACCTCAACAACCTGTGTTAATTTCCACCGTTAGCAACCCGCGTTCAATTTCACCGTCACAAGCCTGTGTTTAATTCCAACAGCAAACCGTATTCAAATTAACATCAACTAACAGTATTAAATTCCACCATCAGCAACCCTTGTTCAATGCCACCGTCCGCAACTCGTGTTCAATTCCACCAGCATCAACCCGTGTTCAATTCCCCCGTCAGCAACCCGTGTTCAATTCCACCGTCAGCAACCCGTGTACAATTCAACCGTCAGCAACCCGTGTTCAATTCCATCGTAAGCAAACCGTGTTCAATTCCACCATCAGCAACCCACGTTCAATGCCACCGTCCGCTACTCATGTTCAATTCCATCCCAACAACTTACGTTCCATTCCACCGTCAGTAAGTCGTGTTCAGTTCCACTGTTAGCAACCTGTTTTCAACAGCAAATTTTATGCAATTACACCTTCCGCAACCTGTGTTCAATTCCACCGTCAGCAACCTGTGTTCAATTCCAAAAACAGCAAACCGTATTCAAATCTACCATCAGCAAACCGTGTTCAATTACACCGTCAGCAACCCATGTTCAATTCCTCCGTCACCAACCTGTGTTCAATTCCAACAACAGCAAACCGTATTCAAACGTACCATCAGGCAACTGGTGTTCAATTCCATTGTCAGCAACCCGTGTTCAATTCCACCGTCATCAACCCATATTCAATTCCACTGTCAGCAACCCCTGTTCAATTCCATCGTCAGCAACCCATGTTCAATTCAACCCCAACATCCTTTGTTCAATTCCACCCCAACAACCCCTGTTCAATTCCACTGTCAGCAACCCGTGTTCAATTCTACTCCAGCAACTCATGTTCAATTCCACCGTCAGCAATCCCTGTTCAATTCCACCGTCAGCAACCCCTGTTCAATTCAACCCCAACATCCTTTGTTCAATTCCATCCCAACTGCCTGTTCAATTCCACCGTCATCAACCCCGTGTTCAATGACACTGTCATAAACCGTGTTCAATTTCACCCCAATAACCTGTGTTAATTTCCATCATCAACCCGTGTTCAATTCCACCGTCATCAACCCGTGTTCAATTCCACCGTCAACAACCCGTGTTCAATTCCATCGTCATCAACCCATGTTCAATTCCACCGTCAGCTCCTCGTGTTCAATGAAACTGTCATAAACCGTGTTCAATTACACCTCAACAACCTGTGTTAATTTCCACCGTTAGCAACCCGCGTTCATTTCCACCGTCAGCAACCCATGTTCAATTCCACTGTCAGCAACCAGTTTTGAACTAAATCAGCAACCCGCATTCAATTTCACCGTCACAAGCCTGTGTTTAATTCCAACAGCAAACCGTTTTCAAATTAACATCAACTAACAGTATTAAATTCCACCATCAGCAACCCTTGTTCAATGCCACCGTCCGCAACTCGTGTTCAATTCCACCATCATCAACCCGTGTTCAATTCCACTGGCAGCAACCCGTGTTCAATTCCACTGTCAGCAAACGGTATTTGATTACACCATCCGGAAACCATGATCAATTCCACCATCACCAACCTCTGTTATTCAAATCTACCATCCACAACCCGTGTTCAATTCCACCGTCAGCAACCCGTGTTCAATTCCACCGTCACCAACCGGTGTTCAAGTCCAACAACAGCAAACCATATTCAAATCTCCCATCAGAAACCTGTGTTCAATTCCATCCCAACAACCCTTGTTAAATTCCATCCCAACAACCTGTTCAATTCCACTGTCAGCAACCCGTGTTCAATGAAACTGTCATAAAACGTGTTCAATTTCACCCCAACAACCTGTATTCATTTCCACCATCATCAACCCGTGTTCAATTCCATCGTCAGCAACCCATTTTCAATTCAACCATCAGCAAACCGTGTCCAATTCCACTCCAGTAACCAGTTTTGAATTCCACTCAGCAACCCGCGTTCAATTTCACCGTCACAAGCCTGTGTTTAATTCCAACAGCAAACCGTTTTCAGATCCAACATCAACTAACAGTATTAAATTCCACCATCAGCAACCCTTGTTCAATGCCACCATCCGCAACTCGTCTTCGATTCCACCATCATCAACCCGTGTTCAATTCCACCATCATCAACCCGTGTACAATTCCATCATCAGCAAACCGTATTCAAATCTACCATTAGCAACCCGTGTTCAATTACACCGTCAGCAACTCGTGTTCAATTCCTCCGTCACCAACCTGTGTTCAATTCCAACAACAGCAAACCGTATTCAAATCTACCATTAGCAACCCGTGTTCAATTACACCGTCAGCAACTCGTGTTCAATTCCTCCGTCACCAACCTGTGTTCAATTCCAACAACAGCAAACCGTATTCAAACGTACCATCAGGCAACTGGTGTTCAATTCCATTGTCAGCAACCCGTGTTCAATTCCACCGTCATCAACCCGTATTCAATTCCATCGTCATCAACCCGTGTTCAATTCAATCGTCAGTAAACCATGTTCAATACCTCAGTCACCAACCTGTGTTCAATTCCAACAACAGCAAACCGTATTCAAATCTACCATCAGCAACCCATGTTTAATTACATCGCCAGCAACCGTTGTTCAATTCCATCCCAGCAACCTGTTCAATTCCACCGTCAGCAATCCCTGTTCAATTCCACCGTCAGCAACCCCTGTTCAATTCAACCCCAACATCCTTTGTTCAATTCCATCCCAACAGCCTGTTCAATTCCACCGTCATCAACCCCGTGTTCAATGACACTGTCATAAACCGTGTTCAATTTCACCCCAATAACCTGTGTTAATTTCCATCATCAACCTGTGTTCAATTCCACCGTCATCAACCCGTGTTCAATTCCATCGTCATCAACCCATGTTCAATTCCATCATCAGTAATCCATGTTCAATTCCACCGTCACCAACCTGTGTTGTTCAATTCCACCGTCATCAACGCGTGTTCAATTCCACCATCACTAACCCGTGTTCAATCCACCGTCAGCAACCCCTGTTCAATTCAACCCCATCCTTTGTTCAATTCCACCCCAACAACCCCTGTTCAATTCCACCGTCAGCAACCAGTGTTCAATTCTACTCCAGCAACTCATGTTCAATTCCACCGTCAGCAACCCCTGTTCAATTCCACCATCAGCAACCCCGTGTTCAATGACACTGTCATAAACTGTGTTCAATTTCACCCCAACAACCTGTGTTAATACCCAATGTCATCAAAACGTGTTCAATTCCATTGTCAGCAACCCGTGTTCAATTCCATTGTCATCAACCAGTGTTCAATTCCATCGTCAGCAACCGGTGTTCAATTCCACCGTCAACAACCCGTGTTCAATTCCATCGTCATCAACCCATGTTCAATTCCACCGTCAACAACCCGTGTTCAATTCCACCATCATCAACCCGTGTTCAATTCCACCATCATCAACCCCTGTTCAATTCCACCATCATCAACCTGTGTTCAATTCCATCATCATCAACCCGTGTTCAATTCAATCGTCAGTAAACCATGTTCAATACCTCTGTCACCAACCTGTGTTCAATTCCAACAACAGCAAACCGTATTCAAATCTACCATCAGCAACCCGTGTTTAATTACATCGCCAGCAACCGTTGTTCAATTCCATCCCAGCAACCTATGTTCAATTCCACCGTCAGCACCTCGTGTTCAATTAAACTGTCATAAACCGTGTTCAATTACACCTCAACAACCTGTGTTAATTTCCACCGTTAGCAACCCGCGTTCATTTCCACCGTCAGCAACCCATGTTCAATTCCACTGTCAGCAATCAGTTTTGAACTCCGTCAGCAACCCGCATTCAATTTCACCGTCACAAGCCTGTGTTTAATTCCAACAGCAAACCGTTCTCAAATTAACATCAACTAACAGTATTAAATTCCACCATCAGCAACCCTTGTTCAATGCCACCGTCCGCAACTCGTGTTCAATTCCACTGGCAGCAACCCGTGTTCAATTCCACTGGCAGCAACCCGTTTTCAATTCCACTGTCAGCAAACGGTATTTGATTACACCATCCGGAAACCATGATCAATTCCACCATCACCAACCTCTGTTATTCAAATCTACCATCCGCAACCCGTGTTCAATTCCACCATCAGCAACCCGTGTTCAATTCCACCGTCACCAACCGGTGTTCAAGTCCAACAACAGCAAACCGTATTCAAATCTCCCATCAGAAACCTGTGTTCAATTCCATCCCAACAACCCTTGTTAAATTCCATCCCAACAACCTGTTCAATTCCACTGTCAGCAACCCGTGTTCAATTCCAACAACAGCAAACCATATTCAAATCTACCATCAGCAACCCGTGTTTAATTACATCGCCAGCAACCGTTGTTCAATTCCATCCCAGCAACCTGTTCAATTCCACCGTCAGCAATCCCTGTTCAATTCCACCGTCAGCAACCCCTGTTCAATTCAACCCCAACATCCTTTGTTCAATTCCATCCCAACAGCCTGTTCAATTCCACCGTCATCAACCCCGTGTTCAATGACACTGTCATAAACCGTGTTCAATTTCACCCCAATAACCTGTGTTAATTTCCATCATCAACCTGTGTTCAATTCCACCGTCATCAACCCGTGTTCAATTCCATCGTCATCAACCCATGTTCAATTCCATCATCAGTAATCCATGTTCAATTCCACCGTCACCAACCTGTGTTGTTCAATTCCACCGTCATCAACGCGTGTTCAATTCCACCATCACTAACCCGTGTTCAATCCACCGTCAGCAACCCCTGTTCAATTCAACCCCATCCTTTGTTCAATTCCACCCCAACAACCCCTGTTCAATTCCACCGTCAGCAACCAGTGTTCAATTCTACTCCAGCAACTCATGTTCAATTCCACCGTCAGCAACCCCTGTTCAATTCCACCATCAGCAACCCCGTGTTCAATGACACTGTCATAAACTGTGTTCAATTTCACCCCAACAACCTGTGTTAATACCCAATGTCATCAAAACGTGTTCAATTCCATTGTCAGCAACCCGTGTTCAATTCCATTGTCATCAACCAGTGTTCAATTCCATCGTCAGCAACCGGTGTTCAATTCCACCGTCAACAACCCGTGTTCAATTCCATCGTCATCAACCCATGTTCAATTCCACCGTCAACAACCCGTGTTCAATTCCACCATCATCAACCCGTGTTCAATTCCACCATCATCAACCCCTGTTCAATTCCACCATCATCAACCTGTGTTCAATTCCATCATCATCAACCCGTGTTCAATTCAATCGTCAGTAAACCATGTTCAATACCTCTGTCACCAACCTGTGTTCAATTCCAACAACAGCAAACCGTATTCAAATCTACCATCAGCAACCCGTGTTTAATTACATCGCCAGCAACCGTTGTTCAATTCCATCCCAGCAACCTATGTTCAATTCCACCGTCAGCACCTCGTGTTCAATTAAACTGTCATAAACCGTGTTCAATTACACCTCAACAACCTGTGTTAATTTCCACCGTTAGCAACCCGCGTTCATTTCCACCGTCAGCAACCCATGTTCAATTCCACTGTCAGCAATCAGTTTTGAACTCCGTCAGCAACCCGCATTCAATTTCACCGTCACAAGCCTGTGTTTAATTCCAACAGCAAACCGTTCTCAAATTAACATCAACTAACAGTATTAAATTCCACCATCAGCAACCCTTGTTCAATGCCACCGTCCGCAACTCGTGTTCAATTCCACTGGCAGCAACCCGTGTTCAATTCCACTGGCAGCAACCCGTTTTCAATTCCACTGTCAGCAAACGGTATTTGATTACACCATCCGGAAACCATGATCAATTCCACCATCACCAACCTCTGTTATTCAAATCTACCATCCGCAACCCGTGTTCAATTCCACCATCAGCAACCCGTGTTCAATTCCACCGTCACCAACCGGTGTTCAAGTCCAACAACAGCAAACCGTATTCAAATCTCCCATCAGAAACCTGTGTTCAATTCCATCCCAACAACCCTTGTTAAATTCCATCCCAACAACCTGTTCAATTCCACTGTCAGCAACCCGTGTTCAATTCCAACAACAGCAAACCATATTCAAATCTACCATCAGCAACCCGTGTTTAATTACATCGCCAGCAACCCTTGTTAAGTTCCATCCGAACAACCTGTTCAATTCCACCGTCAGCACACCGTGTTCAATGAAACTGTCATAAAACGTGTTCAATTTCACCCCAACAACCTGTGTTCATTTCCACCATCATCAACCCGTGTTCAATTCCATCGTCAGCAACCAGTGTTCAATCCCACCATCAGCAACCCATTTTCAATTCAACCATCAGCAAACCGTGTCCAATTCCACTCCAGTAACCAGTTTTGAATTCCACTGTCAGCAACCCGCGTTCAATTTCACCGTCACAAGCCTGTGTTTAATTCCAACAGCAAACCGTTTTCAGATCCAACATCAACTAACAGTATTAAATTCCACCATCAGCAACCCTTGTTCAATGCCACCATCCGCAACTCGTCTTCGATTCCACCATCATCAACCCGTGTTCAATTCCATCGTCAGCAACCCGTGTACAATTCCACCGTCATCAACCCGTGTACAATTCCATCATCAGCAAACCGTATTCAAATCTACCATTAGTAACTCGTGTTCAATTCCTCCGTCACCAACCTGTGTTCAATTCCAACAACAGCAAACCGTATTCAAACGTACCATCAGGCAACTGGTGTTCAATTCCATTGTCAGCAACCCGTGTTCAATTCCACCGTCATCAACCCGTATTCAATTCCATCGTCATCAACCCGTGTTCAATTCAATCGTCAGTAAACCATGTTCAATACCTCAGTCACCAACCTGTGTTCAATTCCAACAACAGCAAACCGTATTCAAATCTACCATCAGGCAACTGGTGTTCAATTCCATTGTCAGCAACCCGTGTTCAATTCCATTGTCAGCAACCCGTGTTCAATTCCATTGTCAGCAATCCGTGTTCAATTCCACCGTCATCAACCCGTATTCAATTCCATCGTCATCAACCCGTGTTCAATTCAATCGTCAGTAAACCATGTTCAATACCTCAGTCACCAACCTGTGTTCAATTCCAACAACAGCAAACCGTATTCAAATCTACCATCAGCAACCCGTGTTTAATTACATCGCCAGCAACCGTTGTTCAATTCCATCCCAGCAACCTGTTCAATTCCACCGTCAGCAACCCGTGTTCAATTCCACCGTCAGCAACCCCTGTTCAATTCCATCATCAGCAACCCGTGTTCAATTCCACTGGCAGCAACCCGTGTTCAATTCCACTGGCAGCAACCAGTGTTCAATTCCACTGTCAGCAAACGGTATTTGATTACACCATCCGGAAACCATGATCAATTCCACCATCACCAACCTCTGTTATTCAAATCTACCATCCACAACCCGTGTTCAATTCCACCATCAGCAACCCGTGTTTAATTACATTGCCAGCAACCGTTGTTCAATTCCATCCCAGCAACCTATGTTCAATTCCACCGTCAGCACCTCGTGTTCAATGAAACTGTCATAAACCGTGTTCAATTACACCTCAACAACCTGTGTTAATTTCCACCGTTAGCAACCCGCGTTCATTTCCACCGTCAGCAACCCATGTTCAATTCCACTGTCAGCAACCAGTTTTGAACTAAATCAGCAACCCGCATTCAATTTCACCGTCACAAGCCTGTGTTTAATTCCAACAGCAAACCGTTTTCAAATTAACATCAACTAACAGTATTAAATTCCACCATCAGCAACCCTTGTTCAATGCCACCGTCCGCAACTCGTGTTCAATTCCACCATCATCAACCCGTGTTCAATTCCACTGGCAGCAACCCCTGTTCAATTCCACTGTCAGCAAACGGTATTTGATTACACCATCCGGAAACCATGATCAATTCCATCATCACCAACCTCTGTTATTCAAATCTACCATCCGCAACCCGTGTTCAATTCCACCATCAGCAACCTGTGTTCAATTCCACCGTCACCAACCGGTGTTCAAGTCCAACAACAGCAAACCATATTCAAATCTCCCATCAGAAACCTGTGTTCAATTCCATCCCAACAACCCTTGTTAAATTCCATCCCAACAACCTGTTCAATTCCACTGTCAGCAACCCGTGTTCAATTCCAACAACAGCAAACCGTATTCAAATCTACCATCAGCAACCCGTGTTTAATTACATCGCCAGCAACCCTTGTTAAGTTCCATCCGAACAACCTGTTCAATTCCACCGTCAGCACACCGTGTTCAATGAAACTGTCATAAAACGTGTTCAATTTCACCCCAACAACCTGTGTTCATTTCCACCATCATCAACCCGTGTTCAATCCCACCATCAGCAACCCATTTTCAATTCAACCATCAGCAAACCGTGTCCAATTCCACTCCAGTAACCAGTTTTGAATTCCACTCAGCAACCCGCGTTCAATTTCACCGTCACAAGCCTGTGTTTAATTCCAACAGCAAACCGTTTTCAGATCCAACATCAACTAACAGTATTAAATTCCACCATCAGCAACCCTTGTTCAATGCCACCATCCGCAACTCGTCTTCGATTCCACCATCATCAACCCGTGTTCAATTCCATCGTCAGCAACCCGTGTACAATTCCATCATCAGCAAACCGTATTCAAATCTACCATCAGCAACCCGTGTTCAATTACACCGTCAGCAACTCGTGTTCAATTCCTCCGTCACCAACCTGTGTTCAATTCCAACAACAGCAAACCGTATTCAAACGTACCATCAGGCAACTGGTGTTCAATTCCATTGTCAGCAACCCGTGTTCAATTCCACCTTCATCAACCCGTATTCAATTCCACTGTCAGCAACCCCTGTTCAATTCCATCGTCAGCAACCCATGTTCAATTCAACCCCAACATCCTTTGTTCAATTCCACCCCAACAACCCCTGTTCAATTCCACTGTCAGCAACCCGTGTTCAATTCTACTCCAGCAACTCATGTTCAATTCCACCGTCAGCAATCCCTGTTCAATTCCACCGTCAGCAACCCCTGTTCAATTCAACCCCAACATCCTTTGTTCAATTCCATCCCAACAGCCTGTTCAATTCCACCGTCATCAACCCCGTGTTCAATGACACTGTCATAAACCGTGTTCAATTTCACCCCAATAACCTGTGTTAATTTCCATCATCAACCCGTGTTCAATTCCACCGTCATCAACCCGTGTTCAATTCCATCGTCATCAACCCGTGTTCAATTCCATCATCAGTAACCCATGTTCAATTCCACCGTCACCAACCTGTGTTGTTCAATTCCACTGTCAGCAACCTGTGTTGAATTCCACCATCACTAACCCGTGTTCAATCCACCCCAACAACCCCTGTTCAATTCAACCCCATCCTTTGTTCAATTCCACCGTCAGCAACCAGTGTTCAATTCTACTCCAGCAACTCATGTTCAATTCCACCGTCAGCAACCCCTGTTCAATTCCACCATCAGCAACCCCGTGTTCAATGACACTGTCATAAACTGTGTTCAATTTCACCCCAACAACCTGTGTTAATACCCAATGTCATCAAAACGTGTTCAATTCCATTGTCAGCAACCCGTGTTCAATTCCATCGTCATCAACCAGTGTTCAATTCCATCGTCAGCAACCGGTGTTCAATTCCACCGTCAACAACCCGTGTTCAATTCCATCGTCATCAACCCATGTTCAATTCCACCGTCAACAACCCGTGTTCAATTCCACCATCATCAACCCGTGTTCAATTCCACCATCATCAACCCCTGTTCAATTCCACCATCATCAACCCATGTTCAATTCCATCGTCATCAACCCGTGTTCAATTCAATCGTCAGTAAACCATGTTCAATACCTTTGTCACCAACCTGTGTTCAATTCCAACAACAGCAAACCGTATTCAAATCTACCATCAGCAAACCGTGTTTAATTACATCGCCAGCAACCGTAGTTCAATTCCATCCCAGCAACCTATGTTCAATTCCACCGTCAGCACCTCGTGTTCAATGAAACTGTCATAAACCGTGTTCAATTACACCTCAACAACCTGTGTTAATTTCCACCGTTAGCAACCCGCGTTCAATTTCACCGTCACAAGCCTGTGTTTAATTCCAACAGCAAACCGTATTCAAATTAACATCAACTAACAGTATTAAATTCCACCATCAGCAACCCTTGTTCAATGCCACCGTCCGCAACTCGTGTTCAATTCCACCAGCATCAACCCGTGTTCAATTCCCCCGTCAGCAACCCGTGTTCAATTCCACCGTCAGCAACCCGTGTACAATTCAACCGTCAGCAACCCGTGTTCAATTCCATCGTAAGCAAACCGTGTTCAATTCCACCATCAGCAACCCACGTTCAATGCCACCGTCCGCTACTCATGTTCAATTCCATCCCAACAACTTACGTTCCATTCCACCGTCAGTAAGTCGTGTTCAGTTCCACTGTTAGCAACCTGTTTTCAACAGCAAATTTTATGCAATTACACCTTCCGCAACCTGTGTTCAATTCCACCGTCAGCAACCTGTGTTCAATTCCAAAAACAGCAAACCGTATTCAAATCTACCATCAGCAAACCGTGTTCAATTACACCGTCAGCAACCCATGTTCAATTCCTCCGTCACCAACCTGTGTTCAATTCCAACAACAGCAAACCGTATTCAAACGTACCATCAGGCAACTGGTGTTCAATTCCATTGTCAGCAACCCGTGTTCAATTCCACCGTCATCAACCCATATTCAATTCCACTGTCAGCAACCCCTGTTCAATTCCACCACCATCAACCCGTGTTCAACTCCACCGTGAACATCCCGTGTTCAATTCCATCGTCATCAAACCATGTTCAATTCCGTAGTCAGCAACCCGTGTTCAATTCTACCGTGAGCAACGTGTTCAATTCCAACAACAGCAAACCGTATTCAAATCTACCATCAGCAAACCGTGTTCAATTACACCGTCAGCAACCCATGTTCAATTCCTCCGTCACCAACCTGTGTTCAATTCCAACAACAGCAAACCGTATTCAAACGTACCATCAGGCAACTGGTGTTCAATTCCATTGTCAGCAACCCGTGTTCAATTCCACCGTCATCAACCCATATTCAATTCCACTGTCAGCAACCCCTGTTCAATTCCATCGTCAGCAACCCATGTTCAATTCAACCCCAACATCCTTTGTTCAATTCCACCCCAACAACCCCTGTTCAATTCCACTGTCAGCAACCCGTGTTCAATTCTACTCCAGCAACTCATGTTCAATTCCACCGTCAGCAATCCCTGTTCAATTCCACCGTCAGCAACCCCTGTTCAATTCAACCCCAACATCCTTTGTTCAATTCCATCCCAACTGCCTGTTCAATTCCACCGTCATCAACCCCGTGTTCAATGACACTGTCATAAACCGTGTTCAATTTCACCCCAATAACCTGTGTTAATTTCCATCATCAACCCGTGTTCAATTCCACCGTCATCAACCCGTGTTCAATTCCACCGTCAACAACCCGTGTTCAATTCCATCGTCATCAACCCATGTTCAATTCCACCGTCAGCTCCTCGTGTTCAATGAAACTGTCATAAACCGTGTTCAATTACACCTCAACAACCTGTGTTAATTTCCACCGTTAGCAACCCGCGTTCATTTCCACCGTCAGCAACCCATGTTCAATTCCACTGTCAGCAACCAGTTTTGAACTAAATCAGCAACCCGCATTCAATTTCACCGTCACAAGCCTGTGTTTAATTCCAACAGCAAACCGTTTTCAAATTAACATCAACTAACAGTATTAAATTCCACCATCAGCAACCCTTGTTCAATGCCACCGTCCGCAACTCGTGTTCAATTCCACCATCATCAACCCGTGTTCAATTCCACTGGCAGCAACCCGTGTTCAATTCCACTGTCAGCAAACGGTATTTGATTACACCATCCGGAAACCATGATCAATTCCACCATCACCAACCTCTGTTATTCAAATCTACCATCCACAACCCGTGTTCAATTCCACCGTCAGCAACCCGTGTTCAATTCCACCGTCACCAACCGGTGTTCAAGTCCAACAACAGCAAACCATATTCAAATCTCCCATCAGAAACCTGTGTTCAATTCCATCCCAACAACCCTTGTTAAATTCCATCCCAACAACCTGTTCAATTCCACTGTCAGCAACCCGTGTTCAATGAAACTGTCATAAAACGTGTTCAATTTCACCCCAACAACCTGTATTCATTTCCACCATCATCAACCCGTGTTCAATTCCATCGTCAGCAACCCATTTTCAATTCAACCATCAGCAAACCGTGTCCAATTCCACTCCAGTAACCAGTTTTGAATTCCACTCAGCAACCCGCGTTCAATTTCACCGTCACAAGCCTGTGTTTAATTCCAACAGCAAACCGTTTTCAGATCCAACATCAACTAACAGTATTAAATTCCACCATCAGCAACCCTTGTTCAATGCCACCATCCGCAACTCGTCTTCGATTCCACCATCATCAACCCGTGTTCAATTCCACCATCATCAACCCGTGTACAATTCCATCATCAGCAAACCGTATTCAAATCTACCATTAGCAACCCGTGTTCAATTACACCGTCAGCAACTCGTGTTCAATTCCTCCGTCACCAACCTGTGTTCAATTCCAACAACAGCAAACCGTATTCAAATCTACCATTAGCAACCCGTGTTCAATTACACCGTCAGCAACTCGTGTTCAATTCCTCCGTCACCAACCTGTGTTCAATTCCAACAACAGCAAACCGTATTCAAACGTACCATCAGGCAACTGGTGTTCAATTCCATTGTCAGCAACCCGTGTTCAATTCCACCGTCATCAACCCGTATTCAATTCCATCGTCATCAACCCGTGTTCAATTCAATCGTCAGTAAACCATGTTCAATACCTCAGTCACCAACCTGTGTTCAATTCCAACAACAGCAAACCGTATTCAAATCTACCATCAGCAACCCGTGTTTAATTACATCGCCAGCAACCGTTGTTCAATTCCATCCCAGCAACCTGTTCAATTCCACCGTCAGCAATCCCTGTTCAATTCCACCGTCAGCAACCCCTGTTCAATTCAACCCCAACATCCTTTGTTCAATTCCATCCCAACAGCCTGTTCAATTCCACCGTCATCAACCCCGTGTTCAATGACACTGTCATAAACCGTGTTCAATTTCACCCCAATAACCTGTGTTAATTTCCATCATCAACCTGTGTTCAATTCCACCGTCATCAACCCGTGTTCAATTCCATCGTCATCAACCCATGTTCAATTCCATCATCAGTAATCCATGTTCAATTCCACCGTCACCAACCTGTGTTGTTCAATTCCACCGTCATCAACGCGTGTTCAATTCCACCATCACTAACCCGTGTTCAATCCACCGTCAGCAACCCCTGTTCAATTCAACCCCATCCTTTGTTCAATTCCACCCCAACAACCCCTGTTCAATTCCACCGTCAGCAACCAGTGTTCAATTCTACTCCAGCAACTCATGTTCAATTCCACCGTCAGCAACCCCTGTTCAATTCCACCATCAGCAACCCCGTGTTCAATGACACTGTCATAAACTGTGTTCAATTTCACCCCAACAACCTGTGTTAATACCCAATGTCATCAAAACGTGTTCAATTCCATTGTCAGCAACCCGTGTTCAATTCCATTGTCATCAACCAGTGTTCAATTCCATCGTCAGCAACCGGTGTTCAATTCCATCATCAGCAACCCCTGTTCAATTCCACCGTCAACAACCCGTGTTCAATTCCATCGTCATCAACCCATGTTCAATTCCACCGTCAACAACCCGTGTTCAATTCCACCATCATCAACCCGCGTTCAATTCCACCGTCATCAACCCCTGTTCAATTCCATCATCATCAACCCGTGTTCAATTCAATCGTCAGTAAACCATGTTCAATACCTCTGTCACCAACCTGTGTTCAATTCCAACAACAGCAAACCGTATTCAAATCTACCATCAGCAACCCGTGTTTAATTACATCGCCAGCAACCGTTGTTCAATTCCATCCCAGCAACCTATGTTCAATTGCACCATAAGCAATTCGTGTTCAATGAAACTGTCATAAACCGTGTTCAATTACACCTCAACAACCTGTGTTAATTTCCACCGTTAGCAACCCGCGTTCAATTTCACCGTCACAAGCCTGTGTTTAATTCCAACAGCAAACCGTTTTCAAATTAACATCAACTAACAGTATTAAATTCCACCATCAGCAACCCTTGTTCAATGCCACCGTCCGCAACTCGTGTTCAATTCCACCAGCATCAACCCGTGTTCAATTCCCCCGTCATCAACCCGTGTTCAATTCCACCGTCAGCAACCCGTGTTCAATTCAACCGTCAGCAACCCATGTTCAATTCCACCGTCAGCAACCCGTGTTCAATTCCATCGTAAGCAAACCGTGTTCAATTCCACCATCAGCAACCCATGTTCAATGCCACCGTCCGCTACTCATGTTCAATTCCATCCCAACAACTTACGTTCCATTCCACCGTCAGTAAGTCGTGTTCAGTTCCACTGTTAGCAACCTGTTTTCAACAGCAAATTTTATGCAATTACACCTTCCGCAACCTGTGTTCAATTCCACCGTCAGCAACCTGTGTTCAATTCCAAAAACAGCAAACCGTATTCAAATCTACCATCAGCAACCCATGTTCAATTACACCGTCAGCAACCCATGTTCAATTCCTCCGTCACCAACCTGTGTTCAATTCCAACAACAGCAAACCGTATTCAAACGTACCATCAGGCAACTGGTGTTCAATTCCATTGTCAGCAACCCGTGTTCAATTCCACCTTCATCAACCCATATTCAATTCCACTGTCAGCAACCCCTGTTTAATTCCATCGTCAGCAACCCATGTTCAATTCAACCCCAACATCCTTTGTTCAATTCCACCCCAACAACCCCTGTTCAATTCCACTGTCAGCAACCCGTGTTCAATTCTACTCCAGCAACTCATGTTCAATTCCACCGTCAGCAATCCCTGTTCAATTCAGCCCCAACATCCTTTGTTCAATTCCATCCCAACAGCCTGTTCAATTCCACCGTCATCAACCCCGTGTTCAATGACACTGTCATAAACCGTGTTCAATTTCACCCCAATAACCTGTGTTAATTTCCATCATCAACCCGTGTTCAATTCCACCATCATCAACCCGTGTTCAATTCCATCGTCATCAACCCGTGTTCAATTCAATCGTCAGTAAACCATGTTCAATACCTCTGTCACCAACCTGTGTTCAATTCCAACAACAGCAAACCGTATTCAAATCTACCATCAGCAACCCGTGTTTAATTACATCGCCAGCAACCGTTGTTCAATTCCATCCCAGCAACCTATGTTCAATTGCACCATAAGCAATTCGTGTTCAATGAAACTGTCATAAACCGTGTTCAATTACACCTCAACAACCTGTGTTAATTTCCACCGTTAGCAACCCGCGTTCAATTTCACCGTCACAAGCCTGTGTTTAATTCCAACAGCAAACCGTTTTCAAATTAACATCAACTAACAGTATTAAATTCCACCATCAGCAACCCTTGTTCAATGCCACCGTCCGCAACTCGTGTTCAATTCCACCAGCATCAACCCGTGTTCAATTCCATCGTCAGCAACCCGTGTTCAATTCCACCGTCATCAACCCGTGTTCAATTCCACCGTCATCAACCCGTGTTCAATTCCATCATCAGCAAGCGGTGTTCAATTCCACTGTCAGCAACTCTTGTTCAATTCCATCGTCATCAACCCCTGTTCAATTCCACCGTCAACAACCCGTGTTCAATTCCACCATCAGCAACCCGCGTTCATTTCCACCTTCAGCAACCCATGTTCAATTCCACTGTCAGCAACCCATTTTCAATTCAACCATCAGCAAACCGTGTCCAATTCCACTCCAGCAATCAGTTTTGAATTCCACCGTCAGCAACCCGCGTTCATTTCCACCGTCAGCAACCCATGTTCAATTCCACTGTCAGCAACCCGCGTTCAATTTCACCATCACAAGCCGGTGTTTAATTCCAACAGCAAACCATTTTCAAATCCAACATCAACTAACAGTATTAAATTCCACCATCAGCAACCCTTGTTCAATGTCACCGTCCGCAACTCGTGTTCGATTCCACCATCATCAACCCGTGTTCAATTCCACTGGCAGCAACCTGTGTTCAATTCCACCGTCATCAACCCATGTTCAATTCCATCATCAGCAACCGGTGTTCAATTCCATCGTCATCAAACCGTGTTCAATTCTACCGTCAACAACCCGTGTTCAATTCCACCGTCATCAACCCGTGTTCAATTCTATCGTCAGCAACCCGTGTTCAATTCCATTGTCAGCACCTTGTGTTCAATTCCACCTTCAGCAACCCGTGTTCAATTCCACCGTCATCAACCCGTGTTCAAATCCATCGTCAGCAACCCGTTCAATTCCACCGTCATCAACCCGTGTTCAATTCTATCGTCAGCAACCCGTGTTCAATTCCATTGTCAGCACCTTGTGTTCAATTCCACCGTCAGCAACCCGTGTTCAATTCCACCGTCAGCAACCCGTGTTCAATTCCACCGTCATCAACCCCTGTTCAATTCCACCGTCAACAACCCGTGTTCAATTCCACCATCAGCAACCCGCGTTCATTTCCACCTTCAGCAACCCATGTTCAATTCCACTGTCAGCAACCCATTTTCAATTCAACCATCAGCAAACCGTGTCCAATTCCACTCCAGCAATCAGTTTTGAATTCCACCGTCAGCAACCCGCGTTCAAATCCATCGTCAGCAACCCGTGTTCAATTCCACCGTCATCAACCCGTGTTCAATTCCACCGTCATCAACCCGTGTTCAAATCCATCGTCAGCAACCCGTGTTCAATTCCACCGTCATCAACACGTGTTCAATTCCATCATCAGCAACCCGTGTTCAATTCCACCGTCATCAACCCGTGTTCAATTCCACTGGCAGCAACCCATGTTCAATTCCATCATCATCAACCCATGTTCAATTCCACCGTCAGCAACCCGTGTTCAATTCCATCCCAACAACCCATGTTCAATTCCATCGTCAACAACCCATGTTCCATTCCACCACAACTGGTGTCCAATTAAATTGTCATTAAAAAAAAAATTTGGATAGGTGTGTGGACAGGAATGGAATGGAGGGTTATGGGCTGAGTATAGGTCGAAGGGACTAAGTGATATTCAGCTTTCTGCACGGACTAGAAGGGTCAAGATGGCCTGCTTCAGTTCTGTAATTGTTATATGGTTATGTATAATACGTGGACAAAAACCCATGTTCAATTCAACACCAGCAACTTGTCCTCAATTACACCGTTAGCAACCCATGTTCAATTCCACCATCACCAACCTGTGTTATTCAAATCTACCATCAGCAACCCGTGTTCAAATCCACCATCAGCAACCTGTGTTCAATTCAAACAACAGCAAACTGTATGCAAATCCACCATCAGCAACCCATGTTCTATTACACCGTTAGCAAACCGTGTTCAATTTCACCCCAACAACCTGTGTTAATTTCCACCGTCATCAACCCGTGTTCAATTCCATCATCAGCAAGCCGTATTCAATTCCATCAGAACAACCTGTTCAATTCCACCGTCATCAACCTGTGTTCAATTCCACCATCAGGAACCCTGTGATCAATGACACTGTCATAAACCGTGTTCAATTTCACCCCAACAACATGTGTTAATTTCCACCGTCATCAACCCGGGTTCAATTGCATCGTCAGCAACCCGTGTTCAATTTCACCTCAACAACCCTTGTTTAATTCCACTGTCAGCAACCGTGTTCAATTCCATCGTCATCAACCCGCGTTCAATTCCACCGTCATCAACCCGTGTTCAATTCCACCGTCAACAACCCGTGTTTAATTCCACTGTCAGCAACCCGTGTTCAATTCCATCGTCAGCAACCCGTGTTCAATTCCACTGTCAGCAACCCGTGTTCAATTCCACCGTCAAGAACCTCGTGTTCAATTCCATCGTCATCAAACCGTGTTCAATTCCATCGTCAGCAACCCGCATTCAATTTCACCGTCACAAGCCTGTGTTTAATTCCAACAGCAAACCGTATTCAAATCCAACATCACCAACTCGTGTTAAATTCCACCATCAGCAACCCATGTTCAATGCCACCGTCCGCAACTCGTGTTCAATTCCATCCCTACAACTTGCGTTCCATTCCACCATCATTCCACCGTCACCGTCATTCCACTGTTACCAACCTGTTTTCAACAGCAAACCGTATTCAATTACACCTTCTGCAAACTGTGTTCAATTCCACCGTCACCAACCTGTGTTCAATTCCAACAACAGCAAACCGTATTCAAATCTACCATCAGCAACCCGTGTTTAATTACATCGCCAGCAACCGTTGTTCAATTCCATCCCAGCAACCTATGTTCAATTGCACCATAAGCAATTCGTGTTCAATGAAACTGTCATAAACCGTGTTCAATTACACCTCAACAACCTGTGTTAATTTCCACCGTTAGCAACCCGCGTTCAATTTCACCGTCACAAGCCTGTGTTTAATTCCAACAGCAAACCGTTTTCAAATTAACATCAACTAACAGTATTAAATTCCACCATCAGCAACCCTTGTTCAATGCCACCGTCCGCAACTCGTGTTCAATTCCACCAGCATCAACCCGTGTTCAATTCCATCGTCAGCAACCCGTGTTCAATTCCACCGTCATCAACCCGTGTTCAATTCCACCGTCATCAACCCGTGTTCAATTCCATCATCAGCAAGCGGTGTTCAATTCCACTGTCAGCAACTCTTGTTCAATTCCATCGTCATCAACCCCTGTTCAATTCCACCGTCAACAACCCGTGTTCAATTCCACCATCAGCAACCCGCGTTCATTTCCACCTTCAGCAACCCATGTTCAATTCCACTGTCAGCAACCCATTTTCAATTCAACCATCAGCAAACCGTGTCCAATTCCACTCCAGCAATCAGTTTTGAATTCCACCGTCAGCAACCCGCGTTCATTTCCACCGTCAGCAACCCATGTTCAATTCCACTGTCAGCAACCCGCGTTCAATTTCACCATCACAAGCCGGTGTTTAATTCCAACAGCAAACCATTTTCAAATCCAACATCAACTAACAGTATTAAATTCCACCATCAGCAACCCTTGTTCAATGTCACCGTCCGCAACTCGTGTTCGATTCCACCATCATCAACCCGTGTTCAATTCCACTGGCAGCAACCTGTGTTCAATTCCACCGTCATCAACCCATGTTCAATTCCATCATCAGCAACCGGTGTTCAATTCCATCGTCATCAAACCGTGTTCAATTCTACCGTCAACAACCCGTGTTCAATTCCACCGTCAACAACCCCTGTTCAATTCCACTGTCAGCAACCCCTGTTCAATTCCACCGTCAGCAACCCCTGTTCAATTCCACTGTCAGCAACCCCTGTTCAATTCAACCCCAACATCCTTTGTTCAATTCCACCCCAACAACCCCTGTTCAATTCCACTGCCAGCAACCCGTGTTCAATTCCACCGTCATCAACCCGTGTTCAATTCTATCGTCAGCAACCCGTGTTCAATTCCATTGTCAGCACCTTGTGTTCAATTCCACCGTCAGCAACCCGTGTTCAATTCCACCGTCATCAACCCGTGTTCAATTCCACCGTCATCAACCCGTGTTCAAATCCATCGTCAGCAACCCGTGTTCAATTCCACCGTCATCAACCCGTGTTCAATTCTATCGTCAGCAACCCGTGTTCAATTCCATTGTCAGCACCTTGTGTTCAATTCCACCGTCAGCAACCCGTGTTCAATTCCACCGTCATCAACCCGTGTTCAATTCCACCGTCATCAACCCGTGTTCAAATCCATCGTCAGCAACCCGTGTTCAATTCCACCGTCATCAACCCGTGTTCAATTCCACCGTCATCAACCCGTGTTCAAATCCATCATCAGCAACCCGTGTTCAATTCCACCGTCATCAACCCGTGTTCAATTCCACTGGCAGCAACCCATGTTCAATTCCATCATCATCAACCCATGTTCAATTCCACCGTCAGCAACCCGTGTTCAATTCCATCCCAACAACCCATGTTCAATTCCATCGTCAACAACCAATGTTCCATTCCACCACAACTGGTGTCCAATTAAATTGTCATTAAAAAAAAAATTTGGATAGGTGTGTGGACAGGAATGGAATGGAGGGTTATGGGCTGAGTATAGGTCGAAGGGACTAAGTGATATTCAGCTTTCTGCACGGACTAGAAGGGTCAAGATGGCCTGCTTCAGTTCTGTAATTGTTATATGGTTATGTATAATACGTGGACAAAAACCCATGTTCAATTCAACACCAGCAACTTGTCCTCAATTACACCGTTAGCAACCCATGTTCAATTCCACCATCACCAACCTGTGTTATTCAAATCTACCATCAGCAACCCGTGTTCAAATCCACCATCAGCAACCTGTGTTCAATTCAAACAACAGCAAACTGTATGCAAATCCACCATCAGCAACCCATGTTCTATTACACCGTTAGCAAACCGTGTTCAATTTCACCCCAACAACCCGTGTTAATTTCCACCGTCATCAACCCGTGTTCAATTCCATCATCAGCAAGCCGTATTCAATTCCATCAGAACAACCTGTTCAATTCCACCGTCATCAACCTGTGTTCAATTCCACCATCAGGAACCCTGTGATCAATGACACTGTCATAAACCATGTTCAATTTCACCCCAACAACCTGTGTTAATTTCCACCGTCATCAACCCGTGTTCAATTCCATCATCAGCAAGCCGTATTCAATTCCATCAGAACAACCTGTTCAATTCCACCGTCATCAACCTGTGTTCAATTCCACCATCAGGAACCCTGTGATCAATGACACTGTCATAAACCGTGTTCAATTTCACCCCAACAACATGTGTTAATTTCCACCGTCATCAACCCGGGTTCAATTGCATCGTCAGCAACCCGTGTTCAATTTCACCTCAACAACCCTTGTTTAATTCCACTGTCAGCAACCGTGTTCAATTCCATCGTCATCAACCCGCGTTCAATTCCACCGTCATCAACCCGTGTTCAATTCCACCGTCAACAACCCGTGTTCAATTTCACCGTCAACAACCCGTGTTTAATTCCACCGTCAGCAACCCGTGTTCAATTCCATCGTCAGCAACCCGTGTTCAATTCCACTGTCAGCAACCCGTGTTCAATTCCACCGTCAAGAACCTCGTGTTCAATTCCATCGTCATCAAACCGTGTTCAATTCCATCGTCAGCAACCCGCATTCAATTTCACCGTCACAAGCCTGTGTTTAATTCCAACAGCAAACCGTATTCAAATCCAACATCACCAACTCGTGTTAAATTCCACCATCAGCAACCCATGTTCAATGCCACCGTCCGCAGCTCGTGTTCAATTCCATCCCTACAACTTGCGTTCCATTCCACCATCATTCCACCGTCACCGTCATTCCACTGTTACCAACCTGTTTTCAACAGCAAACCGTATTCAATTACACCTTCTGCAAACTGTGTTCAATTCCACCGTCACCAACCTGTGTTCAATTCCAACAACAGCAAACCGTATTCAAATCTACCATCAGCAACCCGTGTTTAATTACATCGCCAGCAACCGTTGTTCAATTCCATCCGAACAACCTGTTCAATTGCACCGTCAGCACCTCGTGTTCAATGAAACTGTCATAAACCGTGTTCAATTTCACCTCAACAATCTGTGTTAAATTCCACCGTCAGCAACCCATGTTCAATTCCACCGTCAGCAACCCGCGTTCATTTCCACCGTCAGCAACCCATTTTCAATTCCACTGTCAGCAACCAGTTTTGAATTCCACTGTCAGCAACCCGCATTCAATTTCACCGTGACAAGCCTGTGGTTAATTCCAACAGCAAACCGTTTTCAAATCCAACATCAACTAACAGTATTAAATTCCACCATCAGCAACTCTTGTTCAATGTCACCCTCCGCAACTCGTGTTCGATTCCACCAGCATCAACCCGTGTTCAATTCCATCGTCAGCAACCCGTGTTCAATTCCACCGTCAACAACCCGTGATCAATTCCACCACAACTCGTGTTCAATTAGATTGTCATTTAAAAAAAAAAAATTCGATAGGTATGTGGACAGGAAAGGAATGGAGGGTTATGGGCTGAGTGCAGGTCAATGGGACTAAGTGATATTAAGCGTTCAGCATGGACTAGAAGGGCCAATATGGCCTGTTTCCGTTCTGTAATTGTTATATGGTTATGTATATTACATGTTCAAAAAACCATGTTCAATTCAACACCAGCAACTTGTCTTCAATTATACCATTAGCAACCCATGTTCAATTCCACTGTCAGCAACCCGTGTTCAATTCCACTGTCAGCAACCCGTGTTCAATTCCACCGTCAGCAACCCATGTTCAATTCCACCGTCAGCAACCCGTGTTCAATTCCATCGTCAGCAACCCGTGTTCAATTCCACCGTCAGCAACCCGTGTTCAATTCCACCGTCATCAACCCATATTCAGTTCCACTGTCTGCAACCCGTTCAATTCCACCGTCAGCAACTCATGTTCAATTCCACCGTCAGCAACCAGTGTTCAATTCCACCGTCGGCAACCAGTGTTCAATTCCACCGTCAGCAACCCGTGTTCAATTCCACCGTCAGCAACCCGTGTTGAATTCCATCGTCAGCAACCCGTGTTCAATTCCACGGTCAGCAACCCGTGTTCAATTCCCGCGTCAGCAACACGTGTTGAATTCCATCGTCAGCAACCCGTGTTCAATTCCACGGTCAGCAACCCGTGTTCAATTCCATTGTCAGCATCTCGTGTTCAATTCCACTGTCAGCATCTTGTGTTGGATTCCACCATCAGCAACCCTTGTTCGATTCCACCAGAACTCGTGTTCAATTAAATTGTCATTTTAAAAAAAAATTTGGATAGGTATGTGGACAGGAAAAGACTGGAGGGTTATCAGCTGAGTGCAGGTCATTGGGGCTAAGTGTTATTAAGCTTTTGGCATGGAGTAGAAGGGCCAAGATGGACTGTTTCCGTTCTGTAATTGTTATATGGTTATGCATATTATACGGTCAAAAAACCATGTTCAATTCAACACCAGCAACTTGTCTTAAATTACACCGTAAGCAACCCATGTTCAATTCCACCGTCAGCAACCCGTGTTCAATTCTACCGTCAGCAACCCGTGTTCAATTCCATCATCATCAACCAGTGTTCAATTCCACCGTCAGCAAACCATGTTCAATTCCACTGTCAGCAACTCATGTTCAATTCCTCTTCTGTAACCTGAGTTCAATTCCACCATCAACAACCCGCGTTCAATTCCACTCCAGCAACCCGTGTTCAATTCCACCGTCTGCAACCTGCGTTCAATTCCACACAGAAGCATATCTACAGAAAATAGCGCCTATGGCAAGCACTGAAATTGCATCCCTGTCCAATCATCTGACACCCATCTTTTAGATAACTTTACCATACTATCAGCTTAAAAATACAAGTCAAGCTCATTAATCTTTTAATTAACAAATTATGGCACTACATGAAAATTATAACTGCACCTTCCTTGCTTTCACTGATGCAAATTGGTCTATGATGTGATCAAAGTCAGTTTTTTCAGTTTCTTCTCTTTCTACTTTCAGCAGGACAAGATCACAGAGTCTGCCTTGACCATGGAGGATCTCAAATACGAAAGTATTAGTTTTAACTTGTTGAATGATCTCTCACAGCTGGCGATGGAAACTGCGATGGTTAGCATAATCTGAATAGCAATGCAAAGACTGAGGAAGACGCCCTCACCTCCATACTGAACAATAAATTCAAGAAGCTCTTCAGGTCTTTTTATTTTCATGTTGACCCGCCTTGATAGCGACATTCTGCAATCCAAAATTTCTTCATGTAGCTGCTGTCCATCAACATCAGAGTTGTACAATTCACCCACATTTTCACACTTTTTTAGGTCATTACTGTTGGCGCCATAACTCAGTCCCTCGACATCGAGAAGGAAACCAAACTTGGCGTCAGTGTCATGCAAACGAGCGAACCTTTCGTCCATTTCTCTGTGAAGACGGTCGAGTGTTCCCTTCATGACTCTTTCCATTTCCTCCTTAGCTGTTAACCCAGTGTCTCTCGAGTTCTCATCAGCCATTCGTTTCTTTTGTCTCTGACATCTTTCGACTTCAGTATTCCATTCTTGACGAGACCGACTCCTTCTCTTTCATCATAAAAATGATCTCGGAGGGCTTTCAAATCCTGGGCAGCATCGTGGAAGTTCATGCTAGGATCCTGCAGCCTCTTTTGAATACAGTCAATGCGAATGAGTACTTTGTTCCAAAATCCTAGCAAAATCAGAAAATCGTAACTCAACATGCGGTTGTACAGCTGCCTTGTGTCACTTCTTGTTTCACTGCTCTTGGTTTCATTGTCTATCGTGTCCTGGAGAACTTGAAGTATCTCCTCAAGGTACTTGTTGACGGGCTTCACTGCTTCTGTCCTTGCACTCCACCTGGTTTCGGACTCTGACTTAACAACCACAGGCACGGCTTTTTTGAGTTTTTCCCAGCGGTGTGTTGGACGAGAGAAAAACACGTAGAGAGCTTCGATGGTTCCAAAAAACGTGAAGATCATTGTATCCTGCTTGGCTGCATGTACACCCACCGAGTGACTGATTGTTGCAATTCACAAACATTGCCAGGTTGTTTTTCTCACTTACTCTTTGATGAACACCACTTCTGTGTCTAGCCATCACAGCAGCGTTGTCATAGCACTGTGACCGACAATATTGTAGCTCCATTTCATCTGTCTCTAGCTGTTTCAAGGTGTCTTCAACCAAGCTCTTTCTGGCTTATTCAGGTAAACTTATTCAGAAAGTCAGAAGGCATGGGATCCAGGGAAGTTTGGCCAGGTGGATTCAGAATTGGCTTGCCTGCAAAAAGCGGAGGGTCATGGTGGAGGGTGTACATTCAGATTGGAGGGTTGTGACTAGTGGTGTCCCACAGGGATCGGTTCTGGGACCTCTACTTTTCATGATTTTTATTACGACCTGGGTGTGGGGATAGAAGGGTGGGTTGGCAAGTTTGCAGACAACACAAAGGTTGGTGGTGTTGTGGATTGTGTAGAGGATTGTCAAAGATTGCAGAGAGACATTGATAGGATGCGGAAGTGGGCTGAGAAGTGGCAGATGGAGTTCAACCAGGAGAAGTGTGAGGTGGTACACTTTGGAAGGACAAACTCCAAGGCAGAGTACAAAGTAAATAGCAGGATACTTGGGAGTGTGGAGGAGCAGAGGGATCTGGGGGTACATGTGCACAGATCCCTGAAAGTTGCCTCACGGGTAGATAGGGTAGTTTAGAAAGCTTATGGGGTGTTAGCTTTCATAAGTCGAGGGATAGAGTTTAAGAGTTGTGATGTAATGATGCAGCTCTATAAAACTCGGGTTAGGCCACACTTGGAGTACTGTGTCCAGTTCTGGTCGCCTCATTATAGGAAGGATGTGGAAGCATTGGAAAGGGTACAGAGGGGATTTACCAGGATGCTGCCTGGTTTAGAGAGTATGGATTATGATCAGAGATTAAGGGAGCTAGGGCTTTATTCTCTGGAGAGAAGGAGGATGAGAGGAGACATGATAGAGGTATACAACATATTAAGAGGAATATATAGAGTGGACAGCCAGCGCCTCTTCTCCAGGGCACCACTGATCTGTAAGGTAAGGGGTGGGAAGCAAGGGGGTTATTAGAGGAAGGTTTTTTACTCAGTGGTTGGTGCATGGAATGCACTGCCTGAGTCTGTGGTGGAGGCAGACACACTAGTGAAGTTTAAGAGACTACTGGACAGGTATATGGAGGAATTTAAGGTGGGGGGTTATATGGGAGGTAGGGTTTAAGGGTTGGCACAGCATTGTGGGCCGAAGGGTCTGTACTGTGCTGTACTATTTTATGTTCTATGTTCTATGTTTATCTGGATAAAACCAAGGAAGGACTCTCTAAGACGGACTGTTTTCCTCTCAAAATCAGCTTCCACATACCTCACTACTTCTGACATCTGCTCACGGTGTGCCTGATCAGGAGTCGAGTCGAACATGAGACCGTAGTACTTGGCTTTATGAATGTTTCTCAGTAATCTCTGGTGAACAGGGGATGCCATCATGTGGATGAATTTGTTCTGAACACCCGGAGAAAGATGAGACGTGGATCCAGGATGACTTTCCAAATGAATGAGATGCTCTTTTATGACAGGGTCAAAAGTAGTTTCGGTAAGCCAAGGAAATTTCCCACATTGGAGTCATCGTCTAGCTGAAGTGTCTCCGTGTCCTCCCAAAGCCAGGTTCTGAGTCGCAAGTAATTTATGCCATGAAGGATTCTCGTCAAGATATCTGCTTTTCCTTATCAATCTGTGACTGAAATACCGCGTCAATAACTCCTCCGTTTCCAGCTAAATTTTTTTTCCCTTTCTTCCCACTGTGTGAAGCATTCCCGATGATTCTTGGCATTTTCATGAACACTAATCCTGTCAGGTGCTTTCCACTGGTTGAATCCACTTTCCTGCTCCAATGTGGATTGATGGTCTGACTGGAAATAGAGAAGACAACAGATACAAAATGCAGGCATTTTAAGAAGGGGAATAGACCAGCCATGAGCGAGTCACTTCCTCACCACGACCATTTCCCAATTTCCTCTTGAACCAAGTTTTGTTCATTGAGCGGTTATTTGTTGGTAAGAAAGTCCCCTCACTGTTCTGGAAATACTTAGAACCCAGCTTTATTATTTCTGTTCTCAACACGTCAGGCAAAATTGCTTTTCCAGTGTCCTTGTTGAACTTCAGAAGTTCAATGTCATGCTGTTTAATCACTTCTGGTATTACAGTTCGAGCTGTTTGACACCATCCAGTTCACTAGGTTCAGTGTCGTCAGGTTCAATCTTGTCAGGTAAAATCTCGCCAATAAACTCAACATCACCACCACCACCATCGTCTTCCCCTCCTGTCATGTCCACGTTCTCTGTGGCAGCCTCACTCTTAATCTCGTCACACTCGGATTTAACTGACTTGACTTCCTCCTCGGCTTGTGACACATTTGTATCTGATCCACCTTTGGATTCTAACAAATTTGTAGCAGGTGCAGGCAACTCCATGTTGAATTACTTGTTCCAGGCTTTTCAAAGAAGGCATGAAGAAATTGCTCGACTTCTTCGCTTCCTCCACCTCCAACTTCCATCCCTTCCGTCCTTCAGCTCCACTTTCCTTCCTCTTTGTGAAGAAACGTTTCATGGTCTTTTTACACAATGCTCTGAAATAAGTCCACCCTAGTGCTCCTCACCCATGATAATCAATGACAGATCATACATAGAAACACAGAAAGCCTACAGTACAATACAGGTCTTTTGGCCCACAAAGTCGTGCTGAACATGTCTCTACCTTAGAAATTACTAGGCTTACCTATAGCCCTCAATTTTACTAAGCTCCATGTACCTATCTAAAAGCCTCTTAAAAGTCCCTATCATATCTGCCTCCACCACCAATGATAATCAAAGGCAGATCATACATCTGAAGAAAATTCTTTTTTTACTATCTGAGGTTGGCTTGTCTGACTTTAGTAGAAACTGCTTAGTGGTGCCACACTTCAAGTGGCGCCCAGGGCACTTGCCAAACCTTAGATACGCCATTGACTCCACAGTCAGCGAGCCATGTCCAATTCTACGGTTAGCAACCCTTCCTCAAAATTCCAACCCAACAACCTGTGTACAATTCCACTCCAGTAACTCTTGTACAATTCCACTGTCAGCAACCCATGTTTAATGCCACCACAGTGACCCCAGTTCAATTCCACCATCAGCAGCTCATGTTTAATGCCACCCCAGTGACCCCAGTTCAATTCCACGGTCAGCAACCCATGTTCAAGTCCTGCCCAAAAACCGGTGTTTTATTCCACTGTCAACACTGTCAGTAACTGTCACTGTCACTGTCAGTAACCCATGTTCAATTCCACTGTCAGAAACCTGTGCTCAATTGCACCCCAGCAACCCGTGTTCAATTCCACCGTCATCAACCCGTGTACAATTCCACCGTCAGCAACCTATGTTGAATTCCATCATCAGCAATCCATCTTTAATTCCACTCCAGCAAACCGTGTTCAATTTCATGATCAGTAAACCGCATTCAATTCCACACCAGCAACCTGTGTTCAGTTACACCCCAGCAGCCCGTGTTCAATTCCACCCCAGCAACCCGTGTTCAATTCCACCCCAGCAACCCGTGTTCAATTCCACCCCAGCAACCCGTGTTCAATTCCACCCCAGCAACCCGTATTCAATTCCACCCCAGCAACCCGTGTTCAATTCCACCCCAGCAACCCGTGTTCAGTTACACCCCAGCAACCCGTGTTCAATTCCACCACTGTGTAAGAAGTTATTAGGTTCTCCCTGTGACTGCTTTGGTTTTGTCCGGGTGCTCCAATTCCCCGCACATTCTAAAGATGCATGGATTAGTAGGTCAAGAGTGCAATGGGGGACAGGTGTGCCCACTGGACCGAAGGACCTGGTACCATGCTGTAAACCAGATCCTGGATAATGCGTACCTCCCTCATTCACAACGAGAGAAGTTTGTTTATGGGCTCCTCCAAAGCAGAATTCAGTTCATCAGTAATTTTCACAAGGTAACTAGTTATTGAGGATGTGTTTGCTGGAGCGGGAAGTGGGATTAATGTAAGGACTCAGAGGGTGGCACAAGCTGCAATCAGAGGAATTTGATTTGGATAATTACAAGGAAGGCTATGGTCTAGATAGGACAATGCAGAATAACAGTTCGGCATGGACTAGATGGGCTGAAAGGCCTGTTTCTAAGCTGTAGGGCTCTATGATTCTATAAGTCTTTCAATAAGCAGTGACAAGGATCAGAAGCAGCAGAGTCTCCTCCTGCATTGCTTGAAAGCAGTGTGGGCTTGCCACAGCCTCTGTTGATTACTTCCATGGCCAGAGGACATTCTCCTCAAATCGAGATACAGCAGAATGCAGATTGCTCTCACTTCGGGCTTCTCGCCACGGCCCAGAAGAGGAGCGGATGTGGGAGTGGTGAGCAGAGAGGAACAATCCTCAGGGAGCAATGAGATAACCCTTGAATTACATGGTGCTTGCTGGCCTTGGCATGACCCAAAACACTTAAACAGCCAGTATGTTACTGCAGGTAGACTCCGTGGGCAGCTGGTGTGCCGCAAACTCCCATAAAGGTTAATAAGCTACGAGCTGTTGTACGGATGTCAGCTGAGGGAAAAATTCGTGCCAGTGAATCAGGGAGAAGTCTTTAATTCATTTGGAGCTCCACCCCTGAAATAATTAAAGACACGTTCAGGTAGCTTATCCTTCTGCCAGGCTCGTGGGAATGGATCCACTGAGGACCAAAACTATTCACAGACTGCAAATACATCTGTTACAAATCGGATTTTAAAAGTCATTATTCACAGTGGTTCTCTTGCAGCCTGGAAGCTGGCTGAGGGTGAATGACACTGCCTCTCCACCATGTCTTCCAGTTCCAGGCTCCCCAGCTCCAAGGAGCTGAGCCGTGCACTCAGACGGACGCAGTTACCGTTGAGCAGGGGAGTGCGTGGAGCAAACCTTGGGCTGGGGGTGAAGTGGCTGTGTCTGATTATTATCAGTGACCCTGGTTGCTCAACAGAACTGGCATTTCAGCCCAATTAGCTTCGGTTGCTGCTCCTGCTGATGGGACAAGACAGTGGCATAACGTCAT
The DNA here is from genome assembly GCF_030144855.1 of Hypanus sabinus. Lineage (NCBI taxonomy): Eukaryota > Metazoa > Chordata > Chondrichthyes > Myliobatiformes > Dasyatidae > Hypanus > Hypanus sabinus. The sequence goes on along the minus strand of NC_082717.1, from coordinate 111,907,527 downwards.
TACATCACCGGCAGCCCAGATTCAATCCCCCCCACTGCCTGTCAGGAACACGTACGCTTCCTCCGTGGCCGCGTGGGTTTCCTCCCACAGGCCAAAGACGTGCGGGTTTGTAGGTTAGTTGGTCACATGACTGGAATTGAGCAGCCAGCCTCATTGAAGGGGCCTGTTACCATGCTGTTTCTCTAAATAAATTAAAATAAAAACAGCCTCACGCTCCCCTTCTGTCCTCCTTCTGTTCACCTAGCTTCATCTAAAATCCGACTCTAATGCAGTCTGGCTGGAGGGGGTCCTCCTGAATCCATACTGAGAACTTGGTCCAAACGCAGGTAAACGGGACTGACTTAAGAAAGTCAATATGGTCAGCACAGACAAGCTGGGCTGAAGGGCCTGATTCCTGTGACCCTAAGAACAGTGTCCTTGTTGTTTCTTTAACACAGATTGTCCCAAGGGTCAAAGCACACCTGCAGTAATTTCACATAAATACTGAGAAGTATTTAGCAGAAACATATATTCTGGAGAGGGATTACTTCCCGTCTCCAAACTCTGTGCTTCTTCCGGAACCTTAAGAAAATTTTGTGCCTTCATTTTAAGAAACAGACCTGTGCAATTCACCAGCTGGCCACTTAGCGACATGCCAACTGCTGGCACTGCCTGGTGTGCCCAAAGGGAACCCAGCTCACCTGGCATGTACATTTTGTACAGCTGTCCACCGTCCACTCTTCATTGTTGTCAAAGAGCCGCCCACTGTGCCAACATTGCCCTGGACGCACCTTCTTCAGCGACTCCTCCAGGATGTCCCGAATTATCACGTTTTCTTCTGTCTGCGAGAAAAATAACATTGGCCAGGGCAGGAAGGTTACTGCTTCATCTGTATTTTACACCCAGACACTGAGAAACATGCCCTACTTTACATACTTTCCCCTTTCATGTTCCCCTTGTAACCATATCCAGGAATACAGCCAACCGAAACACAGAAAAAACTTGGTTCTTCTGGGGCCAAGATACAAAACACAACACCAACAGGCACGCACAGCACAAGTCACACATAACATGTATAATTACAATAGCAACAGTCACACACAAGTCACACATAACATGTATAATTACAATAGCAACAGTCACACACAAGTCACACATAACATGTATGATTACAATAGCAACAGTCACACACAAGTCACACATAACATGTATAATTACAATAGCAACAGTCACACACAACACAAGTCACACATAACATGTATAATTACAATAGCCTGAAAACAGAGTCAGAAATACTAATCTAGCCCAAGTCTCTATGTCATGGCCTGCAAGTTGATTGTGCATGGGATGTTGTGCACAGTAAGAAATATATTTGTGTACCTGCATTTACCTGTGTACACAGTGTGAAGTATATTCCCATGTTCCCCTGTATACATAATGAGAGGTACATTCCTGTGTAGCCGTGTTCAGCTAGACAGACAGTGTGAGCTATATAGTATTTCTGTGTATTTATGTTTGCCCGTGTACACAGTGTGAAGTACATTCCCTTGTTTCCCTTTATTCCTAATACGTGGTCCATTCCTCTCCACTTGTGTTCCCTTGTGCACATACTGTGAAGTATATTCCTATTTTCCCTTGTACAGACAGTGTGAGTTATATTTTTGTTTTTCCACATACACAGGATGAGTTATATCCCTTGGTTTCCCCATAAATACACCATCTGAAGTATGTCCCTGTGTACCTATGCTCTCATGTACACAGTGTGAAGTGTATACTTGTGTACTCGTGCTTCTCCATATCCACAATGTGGGGTATTTCCCTGTGTGTTCCCCATGTACACAGGGTGAGGTGTGTACATGTGTTCCCCTGTATACATGGGGTGACATGCATTGTATTTAATAAAAGTCTACTTCTGTGTACCTACCACTTTAACTAGTCCATCAGCCAGAGTGCTGACAAGAACCCTTAGTCCATTCAGCTCTTTAAACATGTTTCCAATGTCCGAGCAGGAGTGGTCACAGAAATCCACCACTTTGTTGGTTTTCTGGCCAATGAACTCATTCTTCATAGCCGGGCTGACCGCTGTGAACTCGTGGCTTTCGTGACTGCTCATGGCCTCGGCTGTGAAAGAACAAGAGGTAAAATCTGCAGTGTTGGATTAAGCGGCTGGGCAGGTCAGGAGCGTCAAGATTTCAAAACTGCTGCTCATCAAGTGCTACTGACATGCTAATTCCACTTACTGGAGATCCAAAAACATCAGAACACTGAACCAACAAGAAGCTGCCCCTTTATCATGAGGAATGGGCTTTGACAGTCTTGCTAGTGATCCAAATCATTCTGGCTTCAGAAGCTGTACTGTGGGGGGACCAGTTCCAGAATCCACATACAGCCAAAATAATCACTGCTGAGGACTGGAGAGGGTAACGGTGACAGAAAATCGATGGAAAACCAATAGGAAGTCTGCTGCCTTTACCAATGACCACACATCCTTTCAGCGCCTCGGCCCACTGACTAAAGATTACCACTGAGAATGTACTGCAGCCGAGTTCCCCCTCAGAGGGTGAGGAACAAACACCGTCGCAGAATGTTGCTGGAATTATTTTTTTGGGGGATTTTTTTTAGTAAGTGGGGAGGGCATGCTGGTTTAATAAGAGCATAAGATATAGGAACAGAAGTAGGCCATTCGGCCCATTGAGTCTGCTCCACCATTCAATCATGGGCTGATCCAATTCTTCCAGTCAACCCACTTCCCTGCCTTCTACCCATACCCTTTGATGCTCTGGCTAATCAAGAACCTATCTGCCTTAAATGCACTCAATGACTTGGCCTCCACAGCCACTTGTGGCATAAAATTCCACAGATTTACCACCCTCTGACTAAAGTAATTGCTCCGCATCTCAGTTCTAAGAGTATGTCCTTCAAACCTGAAGTCGTGCCCTCTTTGTCCTAGACTCCCTACCATGGGAAATAACTTTACCATATCTAATCTGTTCAGGCCTTTTAACATTTGGAATGTTTCTATGAGATCCCCCCTCATTCTCCTGAACTCCAGGGAATACAGCCCAAGAGCTGCCAGACATTCTTCATATGGTAACCCTTTCATTCCTGGAACCATTCTCATGAATCTTCTCTGAATCCTCTCTAATGTCAGTATATCCTTTCTAAAATAAGGTGCTCAAAACTGCACATAATACTCGAAGTGCAGTCTCACGAGTGCCTTATAGAGATTCAACATCACATCCCGGCTCTTATATTCTGTACCTCTAGAATTTGCAGGTACGATTGAAACACAGAGGTCTGAGACCCCAACTTTTACATTATCCTGCTCACAAATGTATAGTCCATGGAAAATGAAACTGAAGACCTCGGAGCAAGATTGCAGCACCAGAGGGAGATCAGGGACTGCTGAGTATCTTGCTTCATGGAAATATGAATTTTAGACACAGTGTTGCAGCCAGTTAATAAAAATATAGAAACATAGAAATCTACAGCACATTACAGGCCCTTCGGCCCACAATGTTGTGCTGAACATGTAACCTACTCTAGAAGCTACCTAGAATTTCCCTACTGCATACTGCTATATTCTTCTAAGGTCCATGTACCTATCTAAGAGTCTCTTAAAAGACCCCATTGTATCCACCTCCATCACCTTTACTGACGGTGCATTCCATGCACCCACCACTCCCTGTGTGAAAAACTTACCCCTGACATCCCCCTTGTATCTCCTTCCAAGCACCTTAAAACTATGTGTTTGCCATTTCAGCCCTGGGAAAAAGCCTCTGGCTATTCACACAATCAATGTCTCTCATCATCTTATACACCTCTATTGGGTCACCTCTCATCCTCCATCACTCCAAGGAGAAAAGGCCAAGTTCACTCAACCTATTCTCATAAGGCATGCTCCCCAATTCAGGCTTCATGTTTGTAAATCTGCTCTGCACGCTCTCTATAGTATCCACATCCTTTCTGATCCTGAAGTGATCAGAACTGAACAGTACTCCAAGTGGGTTCTAACTAAGGTCTTAATAGAGCTATAACATTACTTTACAGCTCTTGAACTCAGTCTCACAGTTGATGAAGGCTAACATGCCTTATTAACAACACTGCCAATCTACGCAGCAGCTTTGAGTGTCCTATGGATATGGACCCCAAGATCTCACTGGTCCTTCACACTGCCAAGTGTCACGAGGTGGGGACGAGGGTGCTGGGTGAGGACCCACACGCAGGACACAAACACGTCTTTCTTAGGTACAATAAAATAGCATTTATTACTCGCTACACAGAAGATCGGGAAATCGAGGCAGACAAAGAAACACGAACCTCGGACTAGGAGACAGTGGGAACATGGACAGCCGCAGACCTTGGTCTCGGACAGCGGGAACAGGGACAGCCGCGGACCTTGGACTCGGACAGCGGGAACAGGGACAGCCGCAGACCTTGGACTCGGACAGCGGGAACATGGACAGCCGTGGACCTTGGACTCGGACAGCGGGAACAGGGACAGCCGCGGACCTTGGACTCGGACAGCGGGAACATGGACAGCCGCGGACCTTGGACTCGGACAGGGGGAACAGGGACAGCCGCGGACCTTGGACTCGGACAGCGGGAACATGGACAGCCGCGGACCTTGGACTCGGACAGCGGGAACAGGGACAGCCGCGGACCTTGGACTCGGACAGCGGGAACAGGGACAGCCGCAGACCTTGGACTAGGACAGCGGGAACAGGGACAGCCGCGGCTCTTGGACTCGGACAGTGGGAACAGGGACAGCCGCGGACCTTGGTCTCGGACAGCAGGAACAGGGACAGCCGCAGACCTTGGACTTGGACAGTGGGAACAGGGACAGCCGCGGACCTTGGTCTCGGACAGCAGGAACAGGGACAGCCGCGGACCTTGGACTCGGACAGCGGGAACAGGGACAGCCGCGGACCTTGGTCTCGGACAGCAGGAACAGGGACAGCCGCGGCCCTTGGACTCGGACAGCGGGAACAGGGACAGCCGCGGACCTTGGACTCGGACAGCGGGAACAGGGACAGCCGCAGACCTTGGACTAGGACAGCGGGAACAGGGACAGCCGCGGCTCTTGGACTCGGACAGTGGGAACAGGGACAGCCGTGGACCTTGGACTCGGACAGCGTGAACAGGGACAGCTGCGGCCCTTGGTCTCGGACAGCGGGAACAGGGACAGCCGTGGACCTTGGACTCGGACAGCGGGAACATGGACAGCCGCAGACCTTGGACATGGACAGGGGGAACAGGGACAGCTGTGGGCCTTGGACTCGGACAGGGGGAACAGGGACAGCTGCGGGCCTTGGTCTCGGACAGCGGGAACAGGGACAGCCGCAGACCTTGGACTCGGACAGCGGGAACAGGGACAGCCGCAGACCTTGGACTCGAACAGGGGGAACAGGGACAGCCGCGGACCTTGGACTCGGACAGCGGGAACATGGACAGCCGCAGACCTTGGACATGGACAGGGGGAACAGGGACAGCTGTGGGCCTTGGACTCGGACAGGGGGAACAGGGACAGCTGTGGGCCTTGGACTTGGACAGCGGGAACAGGGACAGCCCCGGCCCTTGGTCTCGGACAGCGGGAACATGGACAGCTGCGGCCCTTGGACTCGGACAGTGGGAACACGGACAGCCGCGGACCTTAGTCTCGGACAGCGGGAACAGGGACAGCCGCGGACCTTGGACTCGGACAGCGGGAACAGGGACAGCCGCAGACCTTGGACTCGGACAGTGGGAACACGGACAGCCGCGGCCCTTGGACTCGGACAGGGGGAACATGGACAGCCGCGGACCTTGGACTCGGACAGCGGGAACAGGGACAGCCGTGGACCTTGGACATGGACAGGGGGAACATGGACAGCCGTGGACCTTGGACTCGGACAGCGGGAACAGGGACAGCCGCGGACCTTGGTCTCGGACAGCGGAAACATGGACAGCCGCGGACCTTGGTCTCGGACAGCGGGAACAGGGACAGCCGCGGACCTTGGTCTCGGACAGCGGGAACAGGGACAGCCGCGGACCTTGGACTCGGACAGTGGGAACAGGGACAGCAGCAGACCTTGGACTAGGAGACTAGGACCTTGATTCACCGCCACCAGACACGTGGACACCAAAACACAGGACAAGGAATCTTAAACCAGGACTCCTCCTTCAGATCAGACACCGAGCCGGGACTCTTCAAGGGGTAGACACAGACACTGGGCATGAACATCGAGCCAGGACTCCACCTTCCACTCAGACACAGAGCCGGGACTCTTCGAGGGGTAGACACGGACACTGGGCATGAACATCAAGTCAGGACTCTGCCTGTCTTGTATGAAACCACACCTGATGAGGTAACCACAGGAAAGTTAAATATCTCAGTCCCAGGTGGAGCATTAGCAATGTCAGACTCCCAGATGCCAGAGGAATTCTGTTTCTTTGACTTCCCCATTGGGGAAGTATTTTCCTGTTTAGTGAAGAACGCAGGTGAATGGCTTATATTTCCTGGTGATCTCGAGTCACTCCTTGCGGCAGAATCTGGGCCACGACCTCTTCACACAAGCAACGGCATCGGAAGCGATTCATTACTTGGGGGCAGCCTCTGTTCGATAGGCTCTGCTTCCCTTTCCCTTCGCTGAGGAGCCTGGACTACACTCTGGTGACGGAAGGTGAATTGCTGGTACTCCGATGCGGGCTGGGTCACTGGCGATGGAAGGTAAATTGCTGGTACTCCGATGCGGGCTGGGTCACTCTGGTGACGGAAGGTGAATTGCTGGTACTCCGATGCGGGCTGGGTCACTCTGGTGACGGAAGGTGAATTGCTGGTACTCCGATGCGGGCTGGGTCACTGTGGTGACGGAAGGTGAATTGCTGGTACTCCGATGCGGGCTGGGTCACTCTGGTGACGGAAGGTGAATTGCTGGTACTCCGATGCGGGCTGGGTCACTCTGGTGACGGAAGGTAAATTGCTGGTACTCCGATGCGGGCTGGGTCACTCTGGTGACGGAAGGTGAATTACTGGTACTCCGATGCGGGCTGGGTCACTCTGGTGACGGAAGGTGAATTGCTGGTACTCCGATGCCGGCTGGGTCACTCCGGTGACGGAAGGTGAATTGCTGGTACTCCGATGCGGGCTGGGTCACTCTGGCGACGGAAGGTGAATTGCTGGTACTCCGATGCGGGCTGGGTCACTCTGGTGACGGAAGGTGAATTGCTGGTACTCCGATGCGGGCTGGGTCACTCTGGCGACGGAAGGTGAATTGCTGGTACTCCGATGCGGGCTGGGTCACTCTGGTGACGGAAGGTGAATTGCTGGTACTCCGATGCGGGCTGGGTCACTCTGGTGACGGAAGGTGAATTGCTGGTACTCCGATGCGGGCTGGGTCACTCTGGTGACGGAAGGTAAATTGCTGGTACTCCGATGCGGGCTGGGTCACTCTGGTGACGGAAGGTGAATTACTGGTACTCCGATGCGGGCTGGGTCACTCTGGTGACGGAAGGTGAATTGCTGGTACTCCGATGCCGGCTGGGTCACTCTGGTGACGGAAGGTGAATCGCTGGTACTCCGATGCGGGCTGGGTCACTCTGGTGACGGAAGGTGAATTGCTGGTACTCCGATGCGGGCTGGGTCACTCTGGCGACGGAAGGTGAATTGCTGGTACTCCGATGCGGGCTGGGTCACTCTGGCGATGGAAGGTGAATTGCTGGTACTCCGATGCGGGCTGGGTCACTCTGGTGACGGAGGGTGAATTACTGGTACTCCGATGCGGGCTGGATCGCCCTGGTGACGGAAGGTGAATTGCTGGTACTCCGATGCGGGCTGGGTCACTCTGGCGATGGAAGGTGAATTGCTGGTACTCCGATGCGGGCTGGGTCACTCTGGCGACGGAAGGTGAATCGCTGGTACTCCGATGCGGGCTGGGTCACTCTGGCGACGGAAGGTGAATTGCTGGTACTCCGATGCGGGCTGGGTCACTCTGGTGACGGAAGGTGAATTGCTGGTACTCCGATGCGGGCTGGGTCACTCTGGCGACGGAAGGTGAATTGCTGGTACTCCGATGCGGGCTGGGTCACTCTGGTGACGGAAGGTGAATTGCTGGTACTCCGATGCCGGCTGGGTCACTCTGGTGACGGAAGGCGAATCGCTGGTACTCCGATGCGGGCTGGGTCACTCTGGTGACGGAAGGTGAATTGCTGGTACTCCGATGCGGGCTGGGTCACTCTGGTGACGGAAGGTGAATTGCTGGTACTCCGATGCCGGCTGGGTCACTCTGGTGACGGAAGGCGAATCGCTGGTACTCCGATGCGGGCTGGGTCACTCTGGTGACGGAAGGTGAATTGCTGGTACTCCGATGCGGGCTGGGTCACTCTGGCGACGGAAGGTGAATTGCTGGTACTCCGATGCGGGCTGGGTCACTCTGGCGATGGAAGGTGAATTGCTGGTACTCCGATGCGGGCTGGGTCACTCCGGTGACGGAAGGTGAATTGCTGGTACTCCGATGCGGGCTGGGTCACTCTGGCGACAGAAGGTGAATTGCTGGTACTCCGATGCGGGCTGGGTCACTCTGGTGACAGAAGGTGAATTGCTGGTACTCCGATGCGGGCTGGGTCACTCTGGTGACGGAAGGTGAATCGCTGGTACTCCGATGCGGGCTGGGTCACTGTGGTGACGGAAGGTGAATTGCTGGTACTCCGATGCGGGCTGGGTCACTCTGGTGACGGAAGGTGAATTGCTGGTACTCCGATGCGGGCTGGGTCACTCTGGTGACGGAAGGTAAATTGCTGGTACTCCGATGCGGGCTGGGTCACTCTGGTGACGGAAGGTGAATTACTGGTACTCCGATGCGGGCTGGGTCACTCTGGTGACGGAAGGTGAATTGCTGGTACTCCGATGCCGGCTGGGTCACTCTGGTGACGGAAGGTGAATCGCTGGTACTCCGATGCGGGCTGGGTCACTCTGGTGACGGAAGGTGAATTGCTGGTACTCCGATGCGGGCTGGGTCACTCTGGCGACGGAAGGTGAATTGCTGGTACTCCGATGCGGGCTGGGTCACTCTGGCGATGGAAGGTGAATTGCTGGTACTCCGATGCGGGCTGGGTCACTCTGGCGACGGAAGGTGAATTGCTGGTACTCCGATGCGGGCTGGGTCACTCTGGTGATGGAAGGTGAATTGCTGGTACTCCGATGCGGGCTGGGTCACTCTGGTGATGGAAGGTGAATTGCTGGTACTCCGATGCGGGCTGGGTCACTCTGGTGACGGAAAGTTAATTGCTGGTACTCCGATGCGGGCTGGGTCACTCTGGCGATGGAAGGTGAATTGCTGGTACTCCGATGCGGGCTGGGTCACTCTGGTGACGGAAGGTGAATTGCTGGTACTCCGATGCGGGCTGGGTCACTCTGGTGACGGAGGGTGAATTACTGGTACTCCGATGCGGGCTGGATCGCCCTGGTGACGGAAGGTGAATTGCTGGTACTCCGATGCGGGCTGGGTCACTCTGGCGATGGAAGGTGAATTGCTGGTACTCCGATGCGGGCTGGGTCACTCTGGTGACGGAAGGTGAATTGCTGGTACTCCGATGCGGGCTGGGTCACTCCAGTGACGGAAGGTGAATTGCTGGTACTCCGATGCGGGCTGGGTCACTCTGGCGACGGAAGGTGAATTGCTGGTACTCCGATGCGGGCTGGGTCACTCTGGTGACGGAAGGTGAATTGCTGGTACTCCGATGCGGGCTGGGTCACTCCGGTGACGGAAGGTGAATTGCTGGTACTCCGATGCGGGCTGGGTCACTCTGGCGACAGAAGGTGAATTGCTGGTACTCCGATGCGGGCTGGGTCACTCTGGTGACGGAAGATGAATTGCTGGTACTCCGATGCGGGCTGGGTCACTCTGGCGACAGAAGGTGAATTGCTGGTACTCCGATGCGGGCTGGGTCACTCTGGTGACGGAAGGTGAATTGCTGGTACTCCGATGCGGGCTGGGTCACTGTGGTGACGGAAGGTGAATTGCTGGTACTCCGATGCGGGCTGGGTCACTCTGGCGACAGAAGGTGAATTGCTGGTACTCCGATGCGGGCTGGGTCACTCTGGTGACGGAAGGTGAATCGCTGGTACTCCGATGCGGGCTGGATCACTCTGGTTTGTCGTAGCAGCAGCGATTTGAGACGGCTTCTTAACACTCGCCCCGAACGGCTAAAGCCAGGGGCTTATAAGCTGCCGGTTCGAGTGGAGGATGATTACCTTGATTGCGAAGCTTAAGGGACGTGTGAAACGGAATTAGAAGGGAACAAGGAGTCAATGTTCTGGATTGCAACCTAACTAAGCTTAAAGGGGAACCGATCCAGACCATGACACCAAGTGTCTTACCATTAATTTTATATTCTGTCTTCAAGTTTGACCTATCAAAATGAACAACTTCTCACTTATCCAGGTTGAACTCCACCTGCCACTTCTCAGCCCAGTTCTGCATCCTATTGATTGCCCACTGTAACCTCTGACAACCCTGCACACTATCCACAACACCCCACCTTTTTTGTCTTCAGCAAACTTTCTAACCCACCCTTCTACTTCCTCATCCAGGTCATTTATAAAAATCACAAAGAAGAGGGATTTCAGAACAGATCTCTTATGAGCACCACTGGTCACCATCATCCATGGAGAGCACAAACCATCGACAACCACCTTTTACCTTCTGTGGGCAAGACAATTCTGGATCCACAAAGCAAGATCTCCTTGGATCCCATGCCTCATTACTTTCTGAATGAGCCTCACATGGGGAACCTTATCAAATGCCTTACTGAAATCCATAATGGCTTTCCATTTTCTGCAAAGACAGGTCAGTTGAGTCTTTTAGAAGTAGAGAAGGGGATGTATGCTTCATGATGAACTCATTGTGGTGCACAGACATGACTGTTCCGTCCCAGTTCTCCTCACCAGTCCTGGGACACTTAACGGTCAAGTGCCATTCATTTTATCTGTCATCCTGGTAGGCGTGTACATTCTGCCTCAGGCCAAAGTCAGGTGGTTACTGGAGGAGCTGAGCACTGTGATCGACAAGTGTGAAACAGCACACCCTGGTGCCTTCACTACCCTTTCAGGGATTTCAAAATCAGGCCAGCTTGAAAAAGTCTCTGAATAACTACTACCAACATATTACCTGTGGAGCCAACACACTTGACCACCATTGTACCACCAGGTAGAATATTTAGCCTTCCATCCCACGGCCACACTTTGGAAAGACCAATCACCTGGCTGTGCTCCTACTCACAGGACATAGGCAGAGACTAAAGGTGACAGCACCATCTGGTGAGGACCAAGGAGGCAGAAGAGTGTTTATGGGACTGCTTTGTCAGTGGACTGTTCAGGGACTCTGAATCAGGTTTATTATTACCGGCACATGTCGTGAAATTTGCATCTATGGATCTGAATGAATATGCCACATTTGTCCTTCATCAAGGCCTGTGTTGGATGAACATACCAGACCTATGCAAACCAAAACCATGGATGAACCAGGAGAATCCTAATCTGCCAAGGGCTATATCCATGGCATTCAAGACCGGTGATCCAGAACTATACAAGACTTCCAGCTATGATCTACCAAAGGCTATTTTAAGACTGCGAAAACAATTCCTATTGAGGTTAGAGATGGAATTGGATGCACATCAACTCTGGCAGGTGAAAGGCTGTGGTGCTTCACTCGCAGGTGAGCTCAATGCTTTTTGTACAGCTTTGAAAGGGAAAATAAAACTACACCTGTGTGAATCCCTGTCGTATCTGATCCTGTGATTGCTGTCTCGGAGGCTGGCATTAGAACATCTTTAATGAGGTTGAAACATCACAAGGCCTCAGGCCCTGAAGGTATATAATGGTAAAAACCTGTTCCAACTAACTGGTCAAGGACATCTTCAATCTCTCACTATTGCAGTCGTTGGTTCACACCTGCTTCAGAAGAATCATAACAGTGCCCAAGAGGAGCAGGGTGAGATGCCTCAATGACTGTCACCCTGTTGCATTCACATCTACAGTGATAAAGTGCTTTGAGTGTCATGGCCAGAATCAACTCTTGCCTAAGTAAGGTCTTGGACCCTCTGCAACAATAGATCAACAGTGGATTCACTCTCACTGCCTCTCCACTTGACCTTGGATCACCCGGACAGTAACAACATCTACATCAGGCTGCTGTTTATTGATCACAGCCTTCAACACAATCATACCCTCAGTTCTAATCAATAAGCTCCAAACCCTGGGCCTCTGTACCTCCCTCTGCAACTGGATCCTTGACCTCCTCATCAGGAGATCGCAGTCTGCGCCGATCAGTCAATGACAATCAGCACTGGTGCACCACAAGGATGCATGCTTGGTCCACACAACTGTGTGACTAGGCATAGCTCAAATGTCAAGTATAAATTTGATGATGACACAACTACTGTTGGCAGAATTTCAGATGGTGACAAGGAGGTGTACAGGAGTGAGATAGGTCAGTTGTTGAGTAGTGTTGCAACAACAGCCAGTAAGACCAAGGAATTGATCTTGGACTTCAGAAAAGGGCAGCCAAGAGAACACATTCTAGTCCTCATTGAGGAATCGGAAATGCAAAGGGTGAGCGTTTCAAGTTCCTGTGTGTAAACATCTCTGAAAAGCTATCCTGGGCCCAACATATTGATGCAATCATAAAGAAGGCACAACTGTGGCGACATTTCATTTGGAGCTTGAGGAGAGTTGGTACGTCGTTGGAAGCTCTTGCAAATTTCCACTGAGGTTCTCTGCAGAGCATTCTGACTGGTTGCATCACCGTCTGGTATGGAGGGGCCTCTGCACAGGATTGGAAAAGGCAGCAGGAACTTGTAAGCTCAGCCAGCTCCACCACGGGCACGAGCCTCCCCAGCATCGAGGACACCTTCAAAAAGGTGGCATCTATTATTCAGGACTCACATCAGCCAGGAATGCCCTCTTCTCATTGCTACCATCAGGGAGGAGGTACAGAAGCTTGAAGATACACAGTCAACATGTCAGGAACAGCTTGTTCCCCTCCACCATCAGATTTCTGAATGGACCATGAACCCACTATTTTTTCCTTTTTTCTCTTTTTGCACTACTTATTTAACTTTACATATATTTCTTATTGTAATTTACAGTTTTATTAACAATATCTTGCAGTGTACCGGTGCCACTGCACAGTTTATTTCATGACAAATGCCAGTGATGCTGAACCTGATGCTCTCCAGTGCCTCTGCCAACAAGGTGGGTTCTAACACGACAGGCATCTTCTCCCCACATCAAGGTCTGGTAGCACAGTTCAATTGGGCAAGGACGAAAGAAGCTTCAGAGAGCAGTAGACTCTGTCAGCCTTGCGGGGTCTTGCAGTGCACAGATTTCTTCTATAACAGCAGTGCACTGACTGGATATCCTGAGGTTGTAGGAAGTTCTCCTAAATGGATGCTTCTCTCACTTTCCATTTTAAGCACGGAACATAGAACATTACTGGGCTAATTTTTTTTACCCTACTCTAAGATCAATTTAACCCTTCCAGTCCTGCATTTTTTATTCATCCATTAACTGATCTTAAACTTCTGCAATGCATCTGCCTATCACAGACCCTGCCAATGCATTTTACACACCCACCACTCTCTGTGTAATAAACACAGCTCTGACATCCCCTCTATACTTTCCTCCAAGCATCTCAAAATGATGCATCCTCATATTAGTCATTTCCAACCTGGGAAAATTACCTCTGGTTTTCCACTTGATTTACAGCGTGTATCTCTCTTATCACCTTGTGTATCACTACCAGGTCACCTCTCATCCTCCTTCACTCCAAGAGAAAAGCCTAGTTTTCTCAACCTCTCCTCATAAGACAGGCTCTCTAATCATAGTAAATCTTCTCTACCCCTCTCTACAACTTCCACGTTTTTTCTATAATGAGGTGACCAGAATTGAACACAATATTCCAAGTGTGGTCTAACCAGAGTTTTATAGAGCTGCAACATTACCTCGTGTCTCTTGAACCCAATTCTCTGACTTATTAAGGTGAGCACACAATGAACTGGTAACTTTTGTAACAGATGATACAGCCTTTCATTTTACAGTGGACCTGGTAATTTGTTCTGATTGGCATGGGAAATCATGTGGTTAGCACCAGGCTATTACACCGTCAGAGATCCTGGGACATATCCCGCCACTGTCTATAAGGAGCTTATATGTTCTCCCCATGACCACATGGGTTTCCTCTGGGCTCTCTGGTTTCCTCCCACAATCCAAAGATGTAATGATTAGACGGTTAATGGTCACATAGAATCATTGGGCAGTACAAGCTCATTGGGCCAGAATGGCCTGTTACTGTGCTGTATCTCTAAACAAAAATAATAAAATTGAACAGGCTAAATGGGAAAAAATCATCATGTGACCAAGATGGCGGCACGACGCAGTTTGCAGCAGCCTCTCCAGAGTTGATATCTGTTATTTGTTAAGCAGGGTGCCATGCATAATCCTAATCTGATGAAAAACGGACGTGGGAGCATGACGGAACATCTGGAAATCTCTAGGAAGGCCTTCTTAATTGCTGCTGCTGCTGCTGTGAGGTCCGGGTCTCTGTTGAGAAGAACAGGCTCCCAGTCCTCAGGGCCGTGTTACTGGTGGCTGTTGGCGGGGGTATCGTAGTGCGCTCAGCAGAGGATGGTGCTCGGAGAAGCTGTGCTGGAGGGGATGGTCGGAGGCTCAGAGGTTCGACGGACTCAGAGTCCGTTGCGGTCGAGGCGCTTTCACTGTGTGCTGCGTCTGCGAGGCTGGATTCGACAGAGCATTCATTGTGTGCTGAGTTGGACGGCGCCGTGGAAGTCCATAGCGGGGGTATTCTCTTTGCCACCTGCGTGCAGGACCCTGAGGACTTGTGGAAACTGTGTGGTGGTTTCTTTCCAACTTATAGTCAACATCTTTGGACTATTTTTACTGTGCCCATGGTCTGTTTTTTATCAATTATGCTATTGTTTGCACTGTTGTAACTATATGTTGTAACTATGTGGTTTTGTGCAGGTCTTGTAGCTTTAGTTTTTGGTCTTGTTCTGTCTGGGGGATCTGGAGCTCCTTTCTGGGGAACGCGCTAAGACGGTAGCGCGATATTAATACGCAGCAGCCTCTCTGGACTCTGGATTGGGGATTGCCAAATGTTATGTGGATTTTCTGGTGTAGTCTGCTTTGTCATGTGCTTTTGTGATATCGTTCTGGAGGAACATTGTCTCATTTTTTAACTGCATTGTATTTGTGGTTGCTAAATGCCAATAAATTGAATCTGAAATCAGGTACTGAGTGTTAGTGCTTCATCATGCATTGGTTATATTAGTTATTAAAGCAATTTGAGCCCCTTATCGAAGCAAAAAATATGTCGGCATTGGAGAGGGTCCTGACAAAGTTCATGAGAATTATCCTAGTAATGGAAGGGTGAATCTATGAGGAGTGTTTGATAGTTCTGGGCCTGTACTCACTGGAGTTTAGAAGAATGAGGGGGGATCTCATTGAAACCTATCAAATATTGAAAAGCCAGAATCTAGTGGATGTGGAGAGGATGTTTCCCACAATGGAGGAGTTGGGCACAAGAGGGCATAGACTCAGAATAGGACATCCCTTTACAACAGAGATGAGTAGATTTTTTTGATCCAGAAGGTAGTGAATCCATGAAATTCATTGCCACAGAAGGCTGTAGAGGCCAAGATATTGGGCTTATTTAAAGTAGAGGAATATCTTCTTGATTAGTAAGGGCTTCAAGTGCTATGGGAAGGAGAATGGGGTTGAGTGGGAATAATAAATCAGCCATGATTGAATGGCAGAGCAAACTCAATGAGCTGAATGGTCTTATTCTGCTCCTATGTCTTATTGTCTTCTGGAATTATATCCACCTGAGCTAGTTACTCATTGAGTAGACACCTTTAAGGGAGTTCAAAGGAATAGAACATAGAAAAGAACAGGAACATGCCCTTCAACCATGATGTCTGTACCCACCAAGAGGCCAATGTGTACTGCGCATCTGCCTACATGGTCTCTCTCTCCCTCAATATGAACTTTACATCTGCCTACATGGTCTAAATCCCTCAATATGAACCACATCAATCTTCATGGTCTATATCCCTCAATATGAACCACATCAATCTTCATGGTCTATATCCCTCAATATGAACTGCACATCTGTCTACATGGTCTATATCCTGGAGCATATCACAAGTCCTAATTATATGACCACTGACGCCAGGTAGACAATCTCTGAAGGGTATTGATAATGGCCGGGGTCACCCATCTTGTAAAGTCACTGCTTCGGTTTTACTTGCCATTAAGTATTCATGCCCTCTCTGCGTTTCCTCAGCAGAACAATATCAATCTTAAATAATCAATAACAGGGTTAAGTGGGAGATCAGGAAGAGGTTTTTTGCCCAGAAGATGGTGGACATCTGGAAAGAGAACATGCAGAAAACTACGTCACATTTAAACAGCACTTTTTATTTGCACCAAGGTCTTGCTTTCACGTGTTTTTTTCTTGCTCTCTTCACTGTCTTGTGTACCATTCAGTGGCCCATTTATTAGGTACAGGCATGTAACCTGGTATGGTCTTCTGCTGCTGTAGTCCATCCACTTCAAGGTTTGACTTGTTGTGTGTTCGGAGAAGCTCTTTTGCACACCACTGTGTGGTTATTTGAGTTACGGTCACTTTCCTGTCAGCTTGAACCAGTCTGACATTCTCCTCTGACCTCTTTCATTAACAAGGTGTTTTCACCCAGACATCTGTGGCTTACTGGATATTTTTTAGGTTTTTTTAACTATTATCCATGAAAATCCCAGGAGATCAGCAGTTTCTGAGATACTCAAACCGACCCGCCTGACACTAAAGTTCATTCCACAGTCAAACTCACTGAGATCACATTTCTTCCCCATTCTGATGTTTGCCCTGAACAACAACTGAACCTCTTGACCATGTCTACGTGCTTTCATGCATTGAGTTGCTGACACATGATTGGCATTAACGAGCAGGTGTACAGATGTACCTAATAAAGTGGCCACTAAGTGTGCAGTAACTATATTCTGTGTGTTGTGCTGCAAGCAAGTTATTCATTGTACCCGTACCTCACTGTCATTGTGCATGTGACAATAACTAAGACTTGACTTGAAATGACTTGGTAGACCGGTAACCCGCAAGGCTACATACTATTGCTGAAAAGTGGGATTGGACTAGGAGGAATTTTTCCACCAACACAGACCTGATGGGCCAAATCACCTTCTTTCTTTCTGTAAATCTTCTGTGATTCTGCAACGGATCAAAGGAGGCCAAGGAGAGAATCATGTGACGGAAAAAGTCCGACAGCACTGCTGGAAGTGGACAAGACCCAAAGTGAACAGGCTTTCTTCAACCAGCCCTAATGCGGCACAGCTCGAATAAAAACCCAAGAGAAATCCAGAAGGAGACTCACAAAATTCTGCAGGAACCCAGCAGGTCAGGCAGCATCTATTGAAAGGAATGCAGAATCGACATTTCGAGCTGAGACACTCCAACAAAACTGGTGAAGAGTTTCGGCCAGAAATGTTGATTTCTTTCTCCTTTCCAGCCAGAGTTGCTGAGTTTTTCCAGCACTTTGTGTGCATTACCATGGAAACACTCTTATCACTCATAAACCCTGATTAGGAGTCCGATAGCGCTGAGCGGGTTGGCGATCTTATTGCAAGTGTGTAGAGTAACATCAAGTGATCGGGCTATGACTGTGAATATGACCATAAGACATAGGAGCAGAATTCGGCCATTCGGCCCATTGAGACTGCCTTGCCACTTGATCATGGCTGATTTATTATCCCTCTTCACTATAAGAAACATCCTCTCCACATCCACTCCATCTCAGCTATTCAATCCTCACTGGCATTTCTCACTCTGTTGCAATCCAGCAAATGACTCCCTTTAGCAGCCAGAACAGCACAACGTGTAAAGGCAAACAAAGAGGTTTCAGTACCTACACAAAACCACAACAAAATTATTACTATTTCTGTATTTCCACTGAATTATATCCTGTAGCATTTTTAATAACAATATCCTATCTTCATTAGGTAGTGGGGTGGAGATACATTTCTACCTAAGGAGGTGTAAGGCACTCCTTCCCTCTCCTATCCTGCAGGTCAGCCCTGGGCAAGGCGTAGTACCTGCTTAGCCCCCATCCCCTGATCAGGGTCATGTGAAGCCATGAGAGCAGATGGTGCATTGTCGTATGAGAAGCTGGTGCATATCACAAGTCCTGGTCATGTGACCACTGATGCAAGCAGACAATCTCTGAAGAGTATTGATAGTGGCTGGGTTCACCTGTCCTGTAAAGACGCTGCCCAGAAGAAGACAATGGCAAACCACTTCTGTAGAAAACTTTGCCAAGAACAATCATACTTATAGACCATGATTGCCCACGACATACGACACGGCATATAATGATGACAATTCTATCTTCACACCATGTTCCCCACAAGCAAGCCTTTTCAGCAGCACTGACTGTAATCCATGGTGTGGTAGCAATCCGGTTAGTGCACCGGCTGTAAGATTGGGATTTGAATCCTGGCACTACTTGTATGTTCTCCCTATGTCTGCATGGGTTTCCTCCAGGTGCTGGAAGCAAGGTGACACTGGCCTTGGTCAACACTTACTTCAGATTTCCAGCATCTGCAAGAATTTGCTGACACCAGGAGGCACGACAAAATCTTGCAGGTGGCCGGAAATCTGAAATGAAAACAGATAATACAGGGAATACTTAGCATCTCAGTCAGCATGCGTGGAGAGAGAAAACGAGATTGTGGCCTTTTAAGAAAATGTTTCATCAGAGTCTCTTTGATACTTTGTTCATTAAATCCATCCCTGTATCTAATTCTGATGAACATTCACCAGTCTGAAATTTCCCACTCCACATATCCTGCTTGGTTTGCCGAGTATCCTCAGAACCTTTTTGTTTATGGAGCTGTTTCTGACCAAGAGGTACTCTAGTAAATGGCTTACATCACATTGTCTGCGGGTAAACAAAATGATATGAGTGGCACAGGTAGAGGTATACAAAGTCATGTGAGGTACAGATAAAGTAAATGCAAACAGGCTTTTTTCCACTGTGATTGGATAAGGGCGGCACGGCAGCACAACGCTTTACGGTACAGGTGACCCGGGTTCAATTCCCACCAGTGACCATGTGGATTTCCTCCGGGTGCTCCGGTTTCCTCACATAGTCCAAAGATTTACCAGGTTAATCTGTAATTATAAATTGTCCTGTGATTAGGCTAGGATTAAATCGGGGGGATTGCTGGGTGGCATGGCTCAAAGTGCTGAAAGGCCTATGCCATGCTGTATGTCAATAAATAAATAAAAACTAAAGGTCGTGGGTTAAGGGTGAAAAGTGAAATATTTAAGGAAACGAGAGGGAACCTCTTAACTCAGAGGGTGGTGCGAGTGTGGAATGAGCTACCAGTGGAACTGATGGACACAGGTTTAACTGCAACAGGGAGGGGAGGGGTATGGAGGGCTATGGTCCAGATGAAGGTTGCTGTCACTAGGCAGAATAACATCTTGGTATGGACTAGACAGGCCGAAGGGCAGTAGATCTCTGTGACTATGAAAAATTCTTAATGAAGCTCTAGGAAGTATCAGTGGGCAATATTGTTGATAAAAAAACAAAACCAGGGGAACAATAATATCGTTGTGATTTCATATTCTATATACACAACAGCACAGTGATTAACTGCATTTTAATATTAACACAATGAGAAATTGTTAATACAAACCCAATTCCTGATAAAGCCTACAGTCATTCTCCTACTTCCAACGACAATAATGTAAACTGCAAAGCTGGCAGAGAAGTGCCTTCAACACTCCATGAACTTCAGCCAGACACAGTAATGGTTTCTCATTAACATGCACTCTGTTCCTATTTTCTTCATTAAATCCATCCCTGTTTCCATTCCTAGTCC
Organism: Hypanus sabinus; assembly: GCF_030144855.1. Taxonomy (NCBI): domain Eukaryota; kingdom Metazoa; phylum Chordata; class Chondrichthyes; order Myliobatiformes; family Dasyatidae; genus Hypanus; species Hypanus sabinus. Next base: position 111,887,597 of record NC_082717.1, on the reverse strand, counting down.
AATGTGCTTTGTGAAGCTTTGTACATGATGTTTCCTCATGTTCTACACCAACTGATGTTCCCAGAGGATTTATACTGCCAGAGCATTGGCATTAAATTAGTTGTCCTTTTATTCTCCACTGCAGGGGTGTGAATGATTGCCACGGAACAAAAGAGACCCCTGAAATGACTTGCTTTCCCTCAGAATTCAGGTTTGGAGCCAAATGTAGATGCCCCGCTTCCCCACAGCAGGAGATCAGCTGTTCACAAAGGCTTCTGTGTCTGTCACAGTGACCCGTGAAGCAGTGATGTCAACATTATACAAAGTGACGCTCAATAATGCTGGGAAAAATGTTTTGACTAATACATAATACTGAGTGAACTGCTATAAACATGGTGAGCTATTTCTTTTCTCTTTGATGCCTTGATATACAAGATGATACGAGGCATAGATCCAATAGACAACCAAAGACTTTTCCCCACAGTGGAAATGGCTAACACGAGCGGAATAATTTTAAGGTGATTGGAGGTAAGTATGGGGGGGGTGGTGAATGTCTGTAGAATGTCCTGCCAGGGGAGGTGGTAGAGGCAGATACATTAGGGGCATTTAAGAAACACTTAGGTAGGCACATGGATGATAGGAAAATGGAGGGCTGTGTTGGAATGAAGGGTTAGATTGATCTTAGAGTAGGTGAAAAGGGCAGCAGAGCATTGTGGGCTGAAGGGCCTGTACTGTGCTATCTGCTGCCATCAGGAAGAAGGGACAGGAGCTTTAGAACTCACGCCACCAGGTTCAAGAACAATTATTATCCCTCAACCATCAGATTCTTGAACCAAAGGGGATAACATCACTCAACTGCACTTGCCCCATCATTGAAAAGTTCCTACAACCTAAGGGATTCACTTTCAAGGACTCTTCACATTGTGTTCTCGATATTTATGCATCTTTATTATTATTATTATTATTATTATTAATTCTTTCTTTTTGAATTTGCAGTTTGTTGCCTTTTGCCCTCTTAGTGCAGACTTTCATTGATTCTATTATGGTTGTTGGATTTATTGAGTTATGCCTGCAAGAAAATGAATTTTGGGTTTGTACATGGTCTCACACACACACACACACACACACACACACACATATATATATATATACTTATATATATTTCAATAATGTATTTACTCTGGAGTCCAGGAGCAGGAGAGGAGATCTGATCGAGCTATACAGAATTATAAGGCGAGATAGAGTAAGTACATGCAGGCTTTTTGCCCTCAGGTTGGGTGAGACAAGAACTAAAGGTTATAGGTCTAGGGTGAAAGGTGAAATATTTAAGGAAACTTGAAAGGGAACTTCTTCAGTCCGAGGGTGGTGTGAGCATGTAAAGAGCTGCCAGCAGAAGAGGTGGATGCAGTTTGCATTCAAGATCTACGGGAAATTTGGATTGGTTCATGGATGAGAGGTATAGCGGGCTATTCTATTGATTCTATAAAGCCATAAGACATAGGAGCAGAATTCGGCCTACTGAGCCAGCTCTGCCATTCCATCTTGGCTGATTTATTGTCCCTCTCAACCCTATTGCCTTCTGCCCATAACCTTTGATGCCCTGACTAATCAAGAACCTATCAACCTCTGTTTTAAATATGCGCAATGATTTAACCTCTGCAGCCATCTATTGCAATGAATTCCACAGATTCACCACCCTCTGGCTAAGGAAATCCCTCCTCATGTCTGTTCTGGCACCAGCATTGCAATGGAGAAGGGTGAGAGTGAGATGAAATGTGGTGGCGGCCATTCAACGGTGAAACAACAGACAAAAGATGTGCAGGTGTGTACTGTGTGCTGTTCTGGGAACCTACCTACAGGAAAGTTATCAATGAGCTTGAAAGAGTGTAGAGAAACTTTACAAGGATGTTGCCAGGACTTGGGGACCTGAGTTGTAGGAAAAGGTTGAATAGGTTAGGACTTTACACCCGGGGTGTAGAAGATTGAGGGGAAATTTGATAGAGGTATACAAAACTATGAGGGATACAGACAGAATAATTGCTGTACAAGCAGGCTGTTTCCACTGAGGTTGGGTGAGACTAGAATTAGAGGTCATAGGTTAAGGGTGAAAAGTGAAATATTTCAGAGGTTCTGAGGGGGAACTTCACTCAGAGAGTGGTGAGCAGTGGAAGTGGTGGATGTGGGTTTGATTTCAATATTTAAAAGAAATTTGGATAGGTATGTGGATAGGAGGGTTATTGAAGGTTGTGGTCCAGGTGTAGGTAGATGTGACTAGTCAACAAACTGGGTCAGCACACATTAGATGGACTGAAGGGCCTTTGTCTGTGCTGTAGTGCTCTAGGACTCCATTACAATAGGCCCACTGCCACCCTTCTCGTGACATCTCACTGAATGTAAACATTCACAGCAAGACTAGAAGACATGGCCAACTTCCCATTCTATCAATACAGCCAGACATAGGTCAGCTGGAGAGCTGGACAGAGCAGTGGCAGGTGGGATCTAATTCAGATTGTGAGGTGTGGTCAGCTTCTTGTGGCACATATAGTGGGAGTGAGTTTAATGTACAAGTTCCTTGGTATACCCTTGGTGTGCAAGTTCACGTCTCCCTGAAAATGAGCCCATGAACAAGGCATTTGGCCTCCACAGCATGAAGCACTGCATACAAAAGCTGGGATTTGCTGCAATTCTGTTGAAAACATTCATTAGATTGCACTTAAAATATTGAAGTATAAACACCAAAACGACAGAAATTATGTGGTAGCAATTGAGAGAGTTCAGAAGGTATTCACCAGTATGTTATATAAAGTGAAGGGCTGTAGTTATAAGGAGAGATTAGAACATCTGGATTTATTTTCATGAGACTGTAGGTCAAGGGGTGACCTCAAAAAATGATAAGGAGAAACAGTTTTTCCAGGGTAGTGGAGTCCAGAACTAGAGGGTACAGGTTTAATATGAGAGGTTGAAATTTTAAGGAGATCTGTGTTTTTTCACACTGAAGGTGGTGTATATCTTCAACAAGCTACAGGAGGAGATAGCGCAGACAGATTCAATAACAACATTTTCAAAGTATTTGGACAGGGCTTAGACAGGAAAGGTATAGAGATTTCAGCCCTGTTATTTTCCTTTTTCTAATGTGAATTGCTTTCATAGAGTCAGAGAACACCTCAGCACAGAAACAAGCCCTTTGGCCCATCTAGTCCATGCTGAACTATTACTCTGCCTAGTCCCATTGACCTGCACCTGGACCACAGCCCTCCATACCCCATCCGTATATTTATCCAAACTTCTCTTAAATGTTGAAATCAAACTTACGTCCACCACTTCTGCTGGCAGCTGATTCCACTCTCTCACCACCCTCTCGTAGAAGTTTCCCCTCATGCTCCCCTTTAACATTTCACTTTTCACCCTTAGCCCATGACCTCTAGTTGTAGTGGAAAAAGGGTGCTTGCATTTACCCTCTATGTCCCTCATAGCTCTATTGAATCTCCTCTCAATGTCCTACATTCAGGGAATAAAGTCATAACCTACTCAACCTTTCCATTTCACTCACGTCCTCAAGTCTAGGCAGCACCATTGCAAATTTTGTCTGTACTCTTTTAACTTTATTTACATCTTTCTTTTAGGTAAGTGGCTAAAGCTGCACATAATTCTCCAAATTAGGCCTCATCAACGTCTTATGCAGCTTCCCATCTCCTGTACTCAGTACTTTGCTTTATTAAGGCCAATATGTCAAAAGCTTTCTTTACAACTCTCCCTGCGATACCACTTTCAAGGAATTGTGGATCTGTATTCCCAGATCCTTCTGATCTATTGTATTTCTCGGTGCCCTGCTGCTGAGAAACGCAAGAACTATGATGGTTTGTCCCTCCAAAGTGCAACACCTCACACTTGTCTGCATTAAATTCCAGGCGCCCTTTTTCAGTTCATTTTTCCAGCTGGTCCAGATCCCAAAGCAAGCTCTGATAGTCTTCCTCACTCTCCACTACACTCCCAATCTCAGTGTCATGTGCAAATTTGATGATCTAGTTAACAACATTATTATACAGATTGTCAATACAGATGACAAACAATAGCCCAGTGGCACACCATTAGTCACAGACCACTAGTCAAACAGGCAACCATCTACAATCATTTCTTCCACGAACCAATGTCTAATGCAACTTACTACCTCATCTTGAATGGCAGGCAACTGAGCCTCCTTGAACAAGCTCCCGTGTGGGACCTCATCAAAGGCCTTGCTAAAATCCATGTACACAACATCCACTACCTTGCCTTCATTAACCACCTTGAAAAACTCTATAATATTGATTAGACATGACCTACCACACACAAAGCCATGTTGACTAATCAGTTCCTGTCTGCTGGAGATGAGAGGGCGTACAAGAGTGAGATATATCAGCTAGTGGAGTGGTGTCGCAGCTACAAACTTGCACTCAATGTCTGGAAGACGGAAGTGCTGATTGTGGACTTCAGGAAGGGTAAGTCAAGGGAACACAAACCAATCCTTGAAGAGGGATAAGAGGTGGAGAGTGAGAGCAATTTCAAATTCCTCTGAGGATCTGACTTGGTCCCAAGATATATCGATGCAGCTATAAAGAAGGCAAGACAGTGGCTAAATTTCATCTGGAGTTTGAAGAGATTTGGTTTGTCACCTAAAGTATTTGAAAACTTCTATAGATGTGCCATGGAGAGCATTCTGACAGGTTTCATCACTGCCTGGTAAGGTGGGGGAGATGCTACTGCACTGGACCGAAAGGAGCTACAGAAAGTTGTAAAATTAGTCAGCTCCATCTTGCGTATTATCCTCCATGGATATCTTCGGGGAACAGTGCCTCAGAAAGGCGACATCCATTATTAAGGACCGCCAGCACCCAGGGCATGCCCTTTTCTCACTGTTACCATCAGGTAGGAGGTACAGAAGCCTGAAGGCACACACTCAGTGATTCAGGAACAGCTTCTTCCCCTCTGCTATCCGATTCCTAAGCGGACATTGAACCCATGAACATTACCTCACTTTTTAAAAAATATATATTATTTCTGTTTTGGAATATTTTTAATCTGTTCAATGCACATATACAATATATACTTACTGTAATTAATGTACTTATTGATTTTTTTCACTTTCTGTATTACCATGTATTGCATTGAATGCATGCCGGTGCTAATAAAGCTGATTCATTTCTCATTCTCAAATACTTATCTGTGTATATCTGGTCCCTTAGAAGACCTTTCAGTAACTTTCCCAGCTCTGATGTCAGGACCACTGGACTTACTCCTGGCTTATCCTTCGAGCCTTTCTTAAACAACAGAATAATATTAGCTATCCTCCAATTCTCCAGGACCTCACATGTGGCCAAGGGACATTTCAAATTGCAGATTCCAAATGCAATTTCTGCATTTGCCTTTCATAGGGTCTAAGGGAATACCTTGTCAGGCCCTGGGATTTACCCACCATAATTTGCCTGAAGGAAGCACAGACCTCCTCCTCTGTAATCTGCACATGGGATCAGAAAGTGTAGAGGAGTCTTGACTCAAACACAGACCAGTGGGGATGATTTGGCGGTGACCTTGATAATACACTGCAAAATAACGAGCCGCGAGATGCCACAAAACAAGAGAGAACAAATACTGACCACAAGAAGGAAACAAGGGAAGGAGTGACGATCGAGGCTGGCCGGTTCGACACGTGAACAAGGACGGTGCATGAGAGCTGGGCTTCAATAGGCTGCAGGTGATGAGTTGGGAACGAATTGCAGGTGACTCCTGTTAGCTGTGTGGATTCTGAGAAGTGCCTGTCTGGTTAGACTTTGTGTCCACCTCCCAAGTAAATACAAATCTCCTTGCATTGAAATATTCACAATGTAGATCACTAGTCCCACCATGATCGACCTTTCGATTCCTGAATTTATATGTGGGCTTTGTATGTGCGTCTGTTTATATATCTACAGAAAGCTGTGGGTGGCGGGTTGGAGATACATCTCTACCAAAGGAAGTGTAAGATGTTCCTTCCTTCTGCTAGAGTGCAGCTCACCCTTGCACACGATGTGGCACCTGCTTAGGAACCCCCCCCTCTCCCCACCCCCCCCCCCCCCGATCAGGGTCACGTCAAGCCATGGGAGCAGGTGGTGGATGGTCATATGAGAGGCTGGAGGATATCACAAGTCCTGATTATGTGACCACTGACGCCAGGCAGACAATCCTTGAAAGGTATTGATAATGGCTGGGGTCACCCATCTTGTAAAGACACTGCCCGGAAGAAGGCAATGGCAAACCACTTCTGTAAAACAAAATTTGCCAAGAACAATCATGGTCACCATGATTGCCCAAGTTATATGACATGGCACATAACAAGCAAATAAACAATAGAATAGAAAACTGACAGCACAAGAAACCTTTCTCTTTGATCCAATACCACCCTTAACTCCTCCTGCTAGGCATAGTGAGCAAACAGTTCCTGTTACATTGTTGTACCTTGTATAAATAAGGTGGATTTTTAGCATTTCTTATTTAATATATGCATTCTTACTGTAGTTCAGTCTTTTCTCTATCATTATGTATTGCAATGTATTGCTGCCACAAAGTTAACAAATTTCATGCTATCTGGCAGTGATATTAAATCTGATTCGGATTCGTGGAGAGGATGTTTCCTATCATGGGAGAATCTAGGACCAGGAGCACAGCCTGAGAAATAAAGGATGTTTCTTTAGAACTGAGATGAGGAGAGATTTCTTCAGCTAGATGGTGGTGCATCTGTGGCATTCGCTGTGGAGCAGATTTAATGGGCCAAATAACATACAATATGTCTTATGATGTTACTTTGGACCTCTGACACCAATGTATTCCCTCCTTGACAAGACTCCTGATTATCATCATCCATTACATTCTCCTAAACTCACTTCTATTCTCCATATTTAACTTTCTAAATTTTCTTCCACTTAATAATTCAGTTTATTTATTTGGAGATAAAGTGCTAGACAGGCCCTTCTGGCCCAACGAGCCGGGCTGCCCAGAAGCCCACCTTTTTAACCCTAGCTTAATGACAATGACCAACTGACCCCTATGTCGTCAGACTGTGAGAGGAAACCGGAGAACCCGGAGAAACCCCACCGTACAGGCGGAATTGAATTCTGACGCTCCGGGCTTTGGTAGCTTTATTTTAACTGCTACACCACCGTGGTGCCCAGCTCCACCACGTCTGACTGAGTTTAAAGCTTTATCGACACCCCTAGTCCTATGATTCACTAGAATATTGGCCCCAGGCCAGTCTGAATGAAATCTATCCAGAGAAACTTTGCTCTTTCACTGATACTGGAACAGCTGAGAATAATGCATGGTAAGAGGGGTAACATACAGTCCCTATAGTCAGTATTCACTCCCCCTCCCCGGACATTTTCATCTTTTATTGTTTTATAACATTGAATCACTGTGGATTTAATTTGGCTATTTATTGACACTGATCAACCGAAAAACACTCTTTCATGTCAAAGTGAAAACAGATCCCTACAGAGTGATCTAAATTAATTACAAATATAAAACACAATAATTGATTGCAGAAGTATTCACCTCCTGCAAGTCAGTATTTAGTGGATGAACCTTTGGCAGCAATTACAGTCTGAGTCTGTGTGGATAGGTCTCTATCAGCTTTGCACATCTGGATAGTGCAATTTTTCCCCATTCTTTACAAAACTGCTCAAGCTCTGTCAGATTACATGGGGATCATGGGTGAACAACCCTTTTCAAGTCCAGCCACAATTTCTCAATTGGATTGAAGTCTGGATTCTGACTTGGCCACTCCAGGGCTTTAGTTTTATGCTTGGGGTCATTGTCTTGCTAGAAAACAAATCTCCCACCATCAGTTCACTTGCAGACGGCATCAGGTTTTCCTCCAGGATTTCCCTGTATTTTGCTGCATTCATTTTACCCTCTGCCTTCACAAGCCTTCCCGGGCCTGCTGCAGTGAAGCATCCCCACAGCACGATGCAGCCACCACCGTGCTTTACAGTAGAGATGGTGTGTTTTTGATGTCGTGCAGTGTTTGGCTTAAACCAAACATAGTGTTTAGTCTGATGGCCAAAACACTCAATTTTGATTTCATCAGACCAAAGAACTTTCTTCCAGCTGACTTGTGAATCCCCCACAAGCCTCCTGGCAAACTCTAGCTGAGATTTTATGAGTTTTTTTCAACAGTGGCTTTCTCTTTGCCACTCTCCCGTAAAGCTGTGACCGGTGAAGCACCCGGGCAACAGTTGTTGTATACACAGTCTCTCCCATCTCAGCCACTGAAGCTTGTAACTCCTCCAGAGTTGTCGTGGGTCTCTTGGTGGCCTCCCTCACTAGTCCCCTTCTTGCACGGTCACTCAGATTTTGAGGACTGCCTGCTCTCAGCAGATTTACAGCTGTGCCATATTCTTTCCATTTCTTGATGACTGACTTATCTGTACTCCAAGGGATATTCAGTGACTTGGAAATTTTCTTTTATCCATCTCCAGACTTGTGTTTTCAAATAGCCTTTTCGCGGAGTTGCTTGGAGTGTTCTTTTGTCTTCCTGGTGTAGTTTTTGCCAGGATACTGACTCCCCAGCAGTTGGACCTTCCAGACACAGGTGTATTTTTACTACAATAATTGGAACACCTTGACTGCACACAGATCTCCAAAAACAGATCTTAATTTGACTGATTAAGTGACTCCTCATACCAAATGGCTGCACCATTGATGATTTAATATGTCATACGAAAGGAGGGTAAATACTAATGGGATCAATTATTTTGTGTTTTATATTTGTAATTAATTTAGATCACTTTGTGAAGATTTATTTCACTTTGACACAAAAAAGTCTTTTCCTGTTGATTAGAGTCAAAAAAAAGCCAAATTAAATCCAATGTGATTTAATGTTGTAAAACAATACAGCATGAAAACTTCCCGGGGGAGTGGGGAGGATACATTTTATAGTCACTGCGTTCAGAGGAATTGATAATAACACTCTGGGGAGGAATGTTAATAACTTGGAGGCAAGAGAAACTGCAGATGCTGAAAATCTGAAGCCACACACAAGGAAGATGGAGGAACTCGGCAAAACAAACAATACGTACGGAGCGAAATGCATAGAATAACATTGGGTGGAATTGCCAGTTTCTCAATGATATCTATAGGAATTCAATAGAACACAATAATAACAGAACATGGGGACATTTCTGCACAGTACAGGCCCTTCACCCACAATGTTGTGGCAAACTTTTAACTTACTCTAAGATCAATCTAACACTTCTCTCCTATATAACCTGCCTTACTCACATGCCAATCTTAAATGTCCCTAATGTACTTTTTTTTATTGAGAGAAAGTGTGAAATAGGGCATGGCATCCCTATGAACCACACTACCCATCAATCCCCGATTTAATCCTAGCCTAATCACAATGACCTATTAACCTACCAAACGGTACGTCTTTGGGCTGTGGGAGGAAACCCACACGTTCACAGGCAGTGGTGGGAGCTAAACCCAGACTGGCTATACTGAAAAGCATTGAGTTAACTGCTACCCACTGCGCTGCCCTGTAGGAACCAATTAATAGCTTCATGGAATTGGGAAGTAATAGTAAATAAATATTGGTGATCTTTGAAACATGCTAATATTGTTATCATGGAATTGATAACAATCCACTCACGTTCCTGGGAAATGACAAAGACGGAATGTAACTGAGAAATTTAAAAAGACACCATGATACTCCGAAGACTAAGAAGAACACATTGCCAGGGGTGGTGTAGGGGCAAGAACCCAAACCTACACCACCAGGTTCGAGAACATTTATTACCCTACAACCATCAGGCTCCTGAACCAGTGTGGGTAACTTCAATCACCTCAAATCGGAACGAACACCAGAACCTACAAACTCACTTTCATCGACCCAACAACTCATGTTCGGGGTATTTGCGCATTTGTTTGAGTTCTTCTATATTCATTTATTATTTATTTGCACAATTCATCTTCTTTTGCATGTTGATTTTCAGACACTCTTTATGTGTATTTGTTCATAAATTTGCTTGTATATTTTTATTTTCCTGTAAAATGCCTCAAGCAAATGAACTCAATGGTGACATGCATGTACTTTGAAAATAAATTACTTTGAATTTGAAATATTTCAGGAATACTTAGATACTTAGACACTTAGATAGGCAAGAGGATGAAAGAAAGATGGAGGGCTAAATGGGAGGGAAGGACTGATCTTAGGTAGGTTAGATTCACACCACAGAGACCGGACTGAACTGGGATGTACTCTTCTATGCTCTCTGTTGGAACTAATCCTGGTGGGGAAGGAGTGGAGAGTGATAAAAGCACAATGGTGATGGGGAGAACTGATGACAATGGGAAGATAGAACGGTGATTTCACACCAGCACAATTATAATACAGAAATTAATAATGACACAATGCAACTGCAAGCCATGATAAGAGGAAAACGATAAAATAGAGATGACAACGGAGATTAGGGTAAAACAGTGGAAATGGAGTATTTCAATGGAAACGGGGTAATACAATGGCAATGGGTGTGATACAATGGGGATGGGGCTAATACAATGGAGATGAGGTAATACAAAGCAGATGGGGGTAATACAATGGAGATGGGGTTAATACAATGGGGATAGGGTAATACAAAGAAGATGGGATTAATACAATGAGGATGGCTGTAATACAATAGGGATGGTATTGGGGTAATACAATAGGGATGGGGTAATACAATGGGTATGGGGTAATACAATGGTGATAGGGTAATACAATGGGGATGGGGTAATACACTGGGCATGGGGGTAATACAATGGGAATAAGGGTAAAACAAAGGGAATTGGGGTAATACAATGGAGATGGGGTAATAAAATGGGGATCGGGGTAATACAATGGAGACGGGGTAATACAATGGGGATGGGAGTAATACAATGGAGATTAGGGTAATACAATGGGTGTGGGGTAATACAGTGGGAATGGGGTAAATACAATAGAGATGGGGTAATACAATGGGGATGGTATAATACAGTGGGGCTGGGGTAATACAATGGAGATGGGATAATACAATGAGAATGCCGTAATACACTGGGGATGGGGTAAAGCAATAGTGATCAGAGTAACACAAAGGAGACGGGTAATACAATGGTAATGGAGGTAATATAATGGGGATGGAGACAGTAGAATGGAGACAATGGGTAATACAATGGAGATGGGGTTAATACAATGGGGATAGGGTAATACAAAGAAGATGGGATTAATACAATGAGGATGGCTGTAATACAACAGGGATGGTATTGGGGTAATACAATAGGGATGGGGTAATACAATGGGTATGGGGTAATACAATGGGGATGGGGTAATACACTGGGCATGGGGGTAATACAATGGGAATAGGAGTAATACAAAGGGAATTGGGGTAATACAATGGAGATGGGGTTAATACAATGGGGATGGGGTAATACAATGCAAATTGGGGTAATACCATGGGGTTGGTGTAATACAATGGAGATGGGGTAATACATTGGGGATGAGGGTAATACAATGCAGATAGGATTATTACAATGGAGTTGGGGTAGGACAATGGGGATGGAGTAATACAAGGCGATGGGTGTAATACAATTTGGTTGTGATAATACAATGGAGATAGGGGTAATACAATGGTGATGGGGAAATACAATGGGGATGGGGTAATACAATGGGAATGTGGGTAATACAATGTGGATGGGGCAATACAATGGTGATGGGGTAATACGATGAAGAGGGGATAATACAATAGTGATCTGGTAATACAGTGGGGATGGGGTAATACAATGGGGATGGGGGTAATGCAATGGGAATTGGTGTAATACAATGAGGTTGGAGAAATACAATGGAGATGGGGTAATACATTGGGGATGAGGGTAATACAATGCAGATAGGATTATTACAATGGAGTTGGGGTAGGACAATGGGGATGGAGTAATACAAGGGGATGGGTGTAATACAATTTGGATGTGATAATACAATGGAGATAGGGGTAATACAATAGTGATGGGGAAATACAATAGGGATGGGGTAATACAATGGGAATGTGGGTAATACAATGTGGATGGGGCAATACAATGGTGATGGGGTAATACAATGAAGAGGGGGTAATACAATAGTGATCTGGTAATACAATGGGGATGGGGTAATCCGATTGTGATGGGGTAAAACAATGGAGGTAGGGGTAATACAATCAGGGTTTTATGGGAAGGATGTAATAGAGGAATGGAGGTCATTTAAGGGTGAAATTATGAGGGTACAGAATCTTTATGTTCCTGTTAGGTTGAAAGGAAAGGTTAAAGGTTTGAAAGCACCATGGTTTTCAAGGGATATTAGAAACTTGGTTCGGAAAAAGAGGGATGTCTACAATAGATATAGGCAGCATGGAGTAAAGGAATTGCTCGAGGAGTATAAAGAATGTAAAAGGAATCTTAAGAAAGAGATTAGAAAAGCTAAAAGAAGATACGAGGTTGGTTTGGCAAATAAGGTGAAAGTAAATCCGAAAGGTTTCTACAGTTTTATTAAAAGCAAGAGGATAGTGAGGGATAAAATTGGTCCCTTAGAGAATCAGGGTGGTCAGCTATGTGTGGAGCCGAGGGAGATGGGAGAGATTTTGAATGATTTCTTCTCTTCGGTATTCACTAAGGAGAAGGATATTAAATTGTGTAAGGTGTGGGAAACAAGTAAGGAAGTTATGGAACCTATGACAATTAAAGAGGTGGAAGTACTGGCGCTTTTAAGAAATTTATAAGTGGATAAATCTCTGGGTCCTGACAGGATATTCCCCAGGACCTTGAGGGAAGTTTGTGTAGAGATAGCAGGAGCTCTGACGGAGATCTTTCAGATGTCATTAAAAACAGAGATTGTGCCGGAAGATTGGCGTATTGCTCATGTGATTCCATTGTTTAAAAAGGGTTCTAGAAGTAAGCCTAGCAATTATAGACCTGTCAGTTTGACATCAGTGGTGGGTAAATTAATGGAAAGTATTCTTAGAAATAGTATTTATAATTATCTGGATAGACAGGATCTGATTAGGAGTAGCCAGCATGGATTTGTGCGTGGAAGGTCATGTTTGACAAACCTTATTGAATTTTTTGAAGAAGTTACGAGGAATGTTGACGAGGGTAAGGCAGTGGATGTAGTCTATATGGACTTCAGCAAGGCCTTTGATAAAGTTCCTCATGGAAGGTTAGTTAAGAAGGTTCAGTCGTTAGGTATTAATGCTGGAGTAATAAAATGGATTCAACAGTGGCTAGATGGGAGATGCCAGAGAGTAGTGGTGGATAATTGTTTATCGGGATGGAGGCCGGTGACTAGCGGGGTGCCTCAGGGATCTGTTTTGGGCCCAATGTTGTTTGTAATATACATAAATGATCTGGATGATGGGGTGGTAAATTGGATTAGTAAGTATGCCGATGATACGAAGGTAGGAGGTGTTGTGGATAATGAGGTGGGTTTTCAAAGCTTGCAGGGAGATTTATGCCGGTTAGAAGAATGGGCTGAATGTTGGCAGATGGAGTTTAATGCTGATAAGTGTGAGGTTCTACATTTTGGCAGGAATAATCCAAATAGAACATACAGGGTAAATTGTAGGGCATTGAGGAATGCAGTGGAACAGAGAGATCTAGGAATAACAGTGCATAGTTCCCTGAAGGTGGAGTCTCATGTAGATAGGGTGGTGAAGAAGGCTTTTGGAACGCTGGCCTTTATAAATCAGAGCATTGAGAACAGAAGTTGGGATGTAATGTTAAAATTGTACAAGGCATTGGTAAGGCCAAATTTGGAATATTGTGTACAGTTCTGGTCACTGAATTATAGGAAAGATATCAATAAATTAGAGAGAGTGCAGAGACGATTTACTAGGATGTTACCTGGGTTTCAGCACTTAAGTTACAGAGAAAGGTTGAACAAGTTAGGTCTATTCATTGGAGCGTAGAAGGTTGAGGGGGGATTTGATCGAGGTTTTTTAAAATTTTGAGAGGGATAGATAGAGTTGACGTGAATAGGCTGTTTCCATTGAGAATTTCCATGGAGATTCAAACGAGAGGACATGATTTGAGAGTTGGGGGCAGAAGTTTAAGGGAAACATGAGGGGGTATTTCTTTACTCAGACAGTGATAGCTGTGTGGAATGAGCTTCCTGTAGAAGTAGTAGAGGCCAGTTCAGTTGTGTCATTTAAGGTAAAATTGGATAGGTATATGGACAGGAAAGGAGTGAAGGGTTATGGGCTGAGTGTGGGTAGGTGGGACTAGGTGAGATTAAGAGTTCGGCACGGATGAGGAGGGCCGAGATGGCCTGTTTCCATGCTGTGATTGTTATATGGTTTATATGGTTATATGGTTTATATGGGGATAATACAATGGGGATGGGGTAATAGAATGGGGATGGAGTAATACAATGGAGGTGGGGATAATATAATTGGTGTTTGTGTGATACAGTGGAGAATGGGTAACATAATGGGAATTGGTGTAATACAATGGGGTTGTGTGATACAATGGGGATGGGGTAATACAATGGAGGTGGGGGTAATATAATTGGTGTTTGTGTGATACAGTGGAGATTGGGTAACATAATGGGAATTGGTGTAATACAATGGGGTTGTGTGTTACAATGGGGATGGGATAATACAGTGGTGATGGGGTAATACAGTAGGGATGGGGTTAATAAAATGGAAATGGGGCAATACAATGGGGATTGGGTTAAATTAATGGGGATAGGGTATTACAATGGAGATGAGGTCATACAATGGCGATAAGGTAATACAATGGGGTTTGAGGCATTACAATGAGAAATGGGGTAATACAATGCAGATGAGGATAACGCAATCATGATGGGGTAATGCAATGGGGATGGGGGTAATATAATAGATATGAGGTAAAACAATGGGGTTTGGGGTAATACAATGTGGGTGGGGTAACACAAAGGAGTTGGGATAATACAATGGGGATAGGTGTGATACGATTGGGATGGGATAATACAATAGGGATGGGGTATCACAATGGAGATGGGGTAATACAATAGGGATGGGATACTACAATGGAGAATGGGGTCATACAATGGAGATGGGGTAATACAATAGATATAGGGGTAATACAATGGGGATGGGGTAATACAATCGGGATTTGTGTGATACAATGGAGATTGGGTAATACAGTGGGGATTGGGGTAATACACTGGGGATGGGGTAACACAATGGAGATGGGCTAATACAATGGAGATGGGGTAATACAATGGGATGTGAGTGATACAATGGGGATTGGATAATTCAATGGAGATGGGGATGGTACAATGGAGATGCAGTATTACAAGGAGATGGGTGTAATACAGTGGGGCTGGGGGTAAAACAATGGGAATGTGGTAATACAATTGTGATAGGGTAAAACAATGGAAGTGGGGGTAATACAATTGGGATGTGTGTGATGCAATGGTAACACAATGGGAATTGGGGTAATACAATTGGGATGGGTGCAATACAATGCAGATGGGATTATTACAATGGAGTTGGGGGTGGGACAATGGGGATGGGATAATACAAGGGGATAAGTTTAATACAATGGGACTGGGTGCAATACAATTTGGATGTGGTAATACAATGGAGATGGGGGTAATACAATGGGGATGGGGGTAGTAGAAATTGGAAGGGGTAATACTATGGAGATAGAGTATTTGAATAGGGATGGGGTAACACAATGGAGATTGGGTAATACAATCGGGATGGAGGTAATACAGTGGGAATGGGGGTAATACAATGGGAATTGTGGTAATACAATCGGGATGGGGCAATACAATGCAGATGGGATTAGTACAATGGAGCTGGGGGTGGGACAATGGGGATGGGATAATACAAGGAGATGGGGGTAATGCAATGGGAATTGGTGTAATACAAAAGGGTTTGGAAAATACATTGGAGATGGGGTGAATACAATGGGGATAGCTGCAATACAATGGGGATGGGGTAATACAATGGGAATTGGGGTAATACAACTGAGATGGGGTAATTCAATCGAGATGGGTGTAATATAATCGGGATCAGGTAATGAAATGTAGATAGGGGTAATACAATGGAAATGAGTTGATACAATGAGGATGGGATAATACAATGGAGAATGGGATCATACAACAGGGACAGGGTAGTGGAGAAGGGGTAATAAAATTGAGATGGGGTAATACTATAGATATGGGGGTTATACAATGGGGATGGGGTAATTCAATCGGGATGGGGATAATACAATTGGAGTTGGGTAATGAAGTAGAGATGGGGGTAACACAATGAGGATGGGGATGAAATGGAGGTGGGTTTGATGAAATTGAGATGGGGTACTAAAATAGAGAAGGGGTAATACAATGCGAGTGTGTGTGATACAAGGAGGATGGGGTAATACAATGAAGAATCAGATCATACAATGGGATGGGGTTATACAATGGGGATGGAGTAATACAATGTGGATGGGGTTGATGAAATTGAGATGGGGTTAATAAAATAGAAAAGGGGTAATACAATGCAGATGTGTGTGATACAATGAGGATGGGGTAATACAGTGGGGATGGGGTAATACAATGTGGATGGTGTAATACCATGGGGTTTGAGGTAATACAATGGGAATTGGGGTAATACAATGGAGAGGGTAATACAAAGAAAATGGGGGTAATACAATGGGGATGGGTGTAGTAGAAATGGGAAGGGGTAATACAATGGAGATATAGTAATAGAGTAGGGATGCGGTAACACAATGGAGATTGGGTAATACAATCGGGATGGGGGTAATACAATGGGAATTGGGGTAATACAATCAGGATGGGGGCAATACAATGCAGATGGGATTAGTACAATAGAGTTGGGGTGGGGCAATGGGGATGGGGTAATACAAGAGGATGGGTGTAATACAATAGGGCTGGGTGTAATACAATTTGGATGTGGTAATGCAATGGAGATGGGGGCAATACAATGGTGATGTGGTAGTACAAATATGGGGTAATACAATGATGATGGGGTAAAACAATGGGGATGTGATAATACAATGGGAATGTGGGTAATACAATGGTGTTGGGGGTAATAGGATGAATAGGATGGAGATGGGGTAATGCAATGGGAAGGTTAATACAATGGGAAGGGTAATACAATGGAGATGGGAGTAATACAATGAAGATTGGGTAATACAATGGAGATGGCGTTGATAAATTGGAGATGGGGCAAAACAATGGGGATCGGGAAATACAATGGAGATGGGGGTAATACAATGGGGATGGGTGTAATACAATGGGGTTTAGGTGATACAATAGGAATTGGGGTAATACAATGGACATGGGTAATACTAAGGGAATGTGTGTGATACAATGGTAATTGGAGTAATACATTGCAGATGGGGGTAATACAATGGGGATATTGGTAATACAATGGGCATGTGTGTGATACAATGGGGATGGTATAATACAATGGTGATGGGGTAATACAGTGGGGATAGGGTAATAAATGGACATGTGTGTGATACAATGGTAATTGGGGTAATACATTGCAGATGGGGGTAATACAATGGGGATATTGGTAATACAATGGGCATGAGTGTGATACAATGAAGATAGGGTAATACAATAGAGAATGGGGTCATACATTGTGGAGGGGTAATACAGTGGGGAAAGGGGTAATGAAATGGAGATGTGTAATACAATGAGGATGGGGTAATACTATGGAGATGAGGGTAATACAATGGGGATGGGTAATTCAATGGGGATGAGGTAATACAATGGGGATGGGTAATTCAATGGGGATGAGGTAATAAGATGGAGATGGGTAATACAATAGACAATAGGTGCAGAAGTAGACCATTCGGCCCCTTGAGTCTGCACCGCCATTCTGAGATCATGGCTGATCATTCACTATCAATACCCAGTCCCTACCTTGTCCCCATATCCCTTGATTCCCCTATCCATCAGATATCTATCTAGCTCCTTCTTGAAAGCATCCAGAGAATTGGCCTCCACCGTCTTCCGAGGCAATGCATTCCACACCTTCACAACTCTCTGGGAGAAGAAGCTCTTCCTCAACTCTGTTTTAAATAACTGACTTATTCTCAATCCATGCCCTCTGGTACTGGACTCTCCCAACATCTGGAACATATTTCCTGCCTCAATCCTATCAAATCCTTTAATTATCTTAAACGGTTCAATCAGATCCCCTCTCAATCTCCTCAATTCCAGTGTGTACAAGCCCAATCTCTCCAATCTCTCTGCGTAAGACAGCCCTGCCATCCCAGGAATCAACCTAGTGAATCTACGCTGCACTTCCTCAATTGCCAGAATGTCCTTCCTTAAACCTGGAGACCAAAACTGTACACAATATTCCAGGTGTGGTCTCACCAGGGCCCTGTACAAATGCAAAAGGACATCCTTGCTCTTGTATTCAATTCCCCTTGTAATAAAGGCCAACATTCCATTTGCCTTCTTCACTGCCTGGTGCACTTGCTCATTCACCTTCATTGACTGATGAACTAGGACTCCTAGGTCTCTTTGCATTTCTCCCTTACATAACTCTACACCGTTCAGACAATACTCTGCCCTCTTGTTCCTGCTTCCAAAGTGGATAACTTCACATTTATTCACATTGGGGATACATTGGGATACATAAGTTTAATACATTGGGGATGGTGTAATACAATGAGCATGAGGTAATATAATGGGGATGGTGTTATACAATGGCTGTGGGGTAATACAAAGGGGATAGGGTAATAAAATTGAATGGGTGTAATACAAAGGGGATAGGGTAATAAAATTGAATGGGTGTAATACAATGGGGATTGGGGTAATACAATGGGGATGGGGTAATACAATGGGGATTGGGGTAATACAATGGGGATGGGGTAATACAATGGGGATTGGTGTAATACAATGGGGATGAGGTAATACAATGGGGATGGGGTAATACAATGGGGATTGGGGTAATACAATGGGGATGGGGTAATACAATGGGGATTGGTGTAATACAATGGGGATGAGGTAATACGATGGGGATGGGGTAATACACTGGGGTTAGGGTAATACAGTGGGATGGGAGTAAAACAATGTGGATGGTGGTAATACAGTGGCTGTGGGGTAATACCCCAGCCATTGTATTACCATATAGTGGTGGTGTTGATACTTTTTTTGAGTCTGTTGGTCCTGGCGTGGATGCTATAGGCCTCCTTCCTGATGGAATGTGTGACAAACAGTCCCTGAGCAGGGTGCGTGGGATCCTTCATCAAGTCACTGGCCCTTTTCTGGCACCTTACTGTGAGTAATAGATGGGGAGCCCCAATGGCAGGCGGGCTGGTGCCAGCTTTGACTACCCTTTGTAGATCATTCCTGTCTACTGCAGCGCAGTTTCCATACCAAGCAGTGATGCAGCTTGTTAGGACACTCTCTACTACGCATGTGAGGAATGACGTGAATATGGATGTGCAAACTCCAGATCTCTTCAGCCTCCTCAGAAAGTAGAAGTGTTGGTGAGCTCTCTTGATTGTGTAAGTTGTGTTCTGGGACCATGAGAGGTTGTGCGAAATGTGCCCTCCCAGGAGTTTGAAGCAGTTTGCAATTTCTTCTGCAGTGCCACTGATGTAAAGAGGTCTTAGTTGAGGAATGAAAATCATACAGGACTCCAAAGGCAAGTCATCTACTTCTTACTGAAGCAATCTCTTTTACATCCACCTGAAAGAGTTGACAGGATCCACGATTCAGGTTCCATGTAAAAAGACAAGGGAACAACAATACGAGCAGTAAGTTCACCAGTACTACAATGTAGTCAACCTGCATCACTTGACATCAGGTCTCCTGAGTGGCAACTGCAACTAGAAGTGAAACTGGTTTATTATTGTTATGTGTACCAACATACAGTAAAAAGACTGTCTTGTACACTGTCTATATGGATCATATATTACACAATGCATTGAGCTAGTTCAAGGTGGTGCCTTCTCTTAGACAGGCACATGCACGAAAGAAAACTGGAGGGTTATGTGGATTTCAGAGTTGGTTAAAAGTTTGGCACAACTTCACAGGCTAAAGGGCCTGTACTCTGCTGTAATGTTCCATGTTGCATGTTGTTCTAAACAGAACGTAGAATAAAGTGCAAGAGCTACAGCGAAAGTGCAGTGCACATTGACTATTGTGACGTATGAACAGAGCAAGGAGGATGACAGAGTCGAACGATTAAACATTTTATAAAGTCACACTCATAACACTACAGTGTGGGAGCTACAAACCAAGCCCACTGAGACAAAACCATGTGCATTCAAAAGCCTGCACTGAAAGGGAGAGCCCTCCTCACATGGGAGACACAATGGATTCACTGTTTAGCTCAATCAACACTTGTCACATTCTCACAATCGATCCGAAATGGTTCAACAATTAAGGACAAGATCATAGTGAGGTAGATTGTGAGGTCAAGAATCCATCTTGTCATAGTAGGGAACCATTATAGAGTTTATAACTCTGGGGGAGGGTTTGGATCATTCAAAAGATTCATTTTCTTGTGGGCATTCACAGTAGATACAAAGAAATGCAATAGGATCAATGAAAAACTACACAAAAACAAAGACAAACAACCAATGTGCAAAATATAACAAATTCTGCAAATAGAAAAAGAAGACAAAATAATAATTATTATAAAAATTAATATTAAATAATATTGAGAACAATTTTAAGGGCGAAGGTGAAAAGTTTGAGGGAACTTCTTCCCCAAGAGGGTGGGGAGAGTGCAGAATGAGCTGCCAGCACAAGCGGTGGATGCAATTTCAAAACCAATGTTTGAGACATTTGGATAGGAACATGGATGGGAGGGGTGTGGAGGGCTATGGTATGGATGTAAGTCAATGGGACCAGGCAGTTTAAATGGTTCAGCATGGACTAGATGGACTGAAGAGCCTGTTACTGTGCTGCGCTTTTCTATGGCTCTATGACATGAGTTGTAGAGTTCTTGAAAGTGAGTCCATATATTGTGGAATAAGTTCAGTGTTGGGTTGAGTGAAATTATCCATCCTGGTTCAACACTCCGCTCTAATTCAAGGAAGCCACTCTCCTGAGATGAAGGCTTAATGTAATGAAGCATCACTTTCCCTCAAATCTCCAAATATCTCTCAGTTGACAAATATCTATCAATAACCATTAATCTCACTACAATTAAATGTTCTGTTTTTCTTAGAAAACAATTCCAATTTCTTTTGGAAACATACAAAGGTCCAGTGGACAGCCAGAGACTCTTGTCCAGGGCAGAAATGGCCTTTGAGAGGGGGCATAATTGTAAAGTTCCATCGGTAAACTACTAGACTAGATCCAGTAGTAGGATCGTGGCCAGCTAAGTCAAGGAGGTAAGCATGCCTTTGCTATTTTGCAGGTTATGCCTCTTCAGGAAAAGGCTGCACCCAACAAGGACGCCGGCAGCAGGGCGTCTGATGGTGTCTGTGGCAGATGAATCCAAAAGGGTCAGTGGTACAGCCATCTTGGAGGCATGCGGAGGGACCAGAGTGTTGGTCGACGGATGACATCACTAGACTAGTTAATTGTCACTGCAGGGCAGCCTCCTTATCCGCCAAGTCTGTTACACTCCTGTGTACCACTTAGCATCAGATTTGGAAGCCCAGAGAGACTGTGGGGCACGACACCATCTGTCTCATTACTGTGCAAGGCGTGTTGGAGTGGAGTTTCTGGCTGGTGTGTCAATGCTGGTCTTGAGGCCCATAAACGTGCCTGCAGAGACTAAACTCTCAGCACAGTTCACATCGAAATCAATGGAGAGCCGAGGAAGAAGAAGAATTGTAAAGTAGTGTTGAAAGAAACTATAGGGGGTATGTTTTTTTACAGAGTGGAACAGCCTGCCAGGGGTGGTGGTAGAGGGAGATACAACAGTGAAATTTAAGAAACTCTGAGATAGCCACATGGAGGCCTATGTAGGAGGAAGGGCTAGATTGATCTTAGAAATGGCACATATGCTGTGATGTTCTGTGTTCTATCAGGAAGCCAGCAGCTTCGTACAATGACAGCAACACATAAAGATTACTGAAGGAACTCAACAAGTCTGACAGCATTTATGGAGGGTTAATGTCACCAGTCTCGGCTCAAAACATCGGTAATTTATTCCCCTCCTGAGGTGCTGCCTGACCACTGAGCTCCTCCAGCATTTTGTGTGCTACTGAAGATTTCCAGCACGTTTATCACACCATTACAGACCCGTCTCTCACATACACCTGGCTAGTAAGGGTCCTTGAAAACGTTCCCCAAACTATCCTCACTGAGCACAGACAATGTGACTTATAAGAAACATTTCACTGGAGAATAGGTTTAGTGTAACCCGTCAGATGTTTAGAGATCTATGGAAGAACCTGTTGCTTTACTCAAAGGTTAATTGGAATGCTCGTCTGAATGGGTGTTGGAGGCAGAGAAACACAAAGCACATTTATGAAATTATCTAGCTCAGCACTTATGACATAGAAGGCTAAGTAATGGGAAACAGGATTTGTAAAGGCAGATGATTGGCATGAACATAACAGGATGAAGTGCCTGCCTGAGTGTTGTATGACTCTGTGATCCCCTATAGCATTAAGAAAGTGAACAAAATACCACTTGGAAGAAGTGTTGTGTTTTTATGGCTTTATGGTAAATAGCAAAGGCTGACAGATGGAGTCCAAATGAATTGTTTGGCAAGATTCTCTACAAGAGTCGTTGGAATAGACAGAAGCATGTGAAATTAATTGGTGAGCACTCTGGGAGATAGGTCAGCAACTATTCTTTGGAAAGGATACCATTGTCTTTATCCCTACGTTAAGACTAGTTTTATTATAATAACCTTTAAAGAGAAAGCAGGGCATTTTCACCCTGTGGAGAGGGTGTGGGAGAGTAGAAAGGAGAGACAGACAGACAGAGAGAGCAGAAAGAAAGGTGGGGGGGGGAACAAGACAGAGAAACGGACAGAGAGAAGGGAGAGAGAATGAAAGACACTCCAAAAAGAACAGCTGATCTTGCACAGCGCACGTGGTCCAAGTGGCAGTGAGCAATGTTCTGCGTACCACATTGGGCATACAAACAGAACACGGGCGCTGGCATCCACCGCACCGGGTAGCCACTGGCAATAAATTGTGTCTTTTTCAGAGCTTGTGTGCCCGAAAGGATTCTGGCAATAACACTGAGACAGAGCACCACACCTCTGCCTCCCAAAGTCATGCCCTCTGTTACTGATAAAGCAAGGGCAGCATGGGAATGCTTCAACCAATAAAAACTCTCCGAACTGCTGGCATTGGTATTGGTTTATTACTATCACATGACAGTTGTGGAAGCCCAGTCAAGGAGTATATTTAAAGCAGAGGTTCTTGATTAGTTGGGGTGTCAAGGATTACGGGGAGAAGGCAGAAGAATGGGGTTGAGAGGGATAGTAAGTCAGCCATGATCAAATGGTGGAACAGACTCAATGAGCCAAATGAGTCTGCTCAGCACATTCTGTTCCTGGATTTTATAGTCTTACATATGAAAATAGAGTGAAAAGCTTGTCTTGCATCCTGTTCATACAGATCGAATCATTACGCAGTGCATTGAGGTAAAACAATAACAATGCAGAATAAAGTGTAACAGCTCCTGAAAAAATGCAGTGCAGGCGACAATAAAGTGCAAAGTCTCCATAGTAGTGTAGCAGTTAATACAAGGCTTGACAACATCAATGATCTGGTTTCAATTCCCACCACTGTCTTCACAGAGTTTGTATGTTCTCCCCATGACTGCCTGGGCTCCCCCCTACATTTCAAATAGGTAGGGGCTAGAAGGTTAGGGTTAGTAAGTTGTGGACTTGCTCTGTGGGTGCCGAAAGCATATTCACGCTCATGTACTGATTCCAGCACACCCTCGGACTGCATTGGTCTTTAATGCAAGCGACACATTTTGCTGCATGTTTTGATGTTGTGATGTACCTGCGACAAACAAAGTTAATCTTTATCAATCTTTACTGAGTACAGAGGGGAGGCTGGTTTCCGTGCTGTGCTGAGCCACATCCACGACTCTGCAGTCTCTTGCAGTCATGTACCAGGGCAAATGCTACACTAAATGTCCCACTGGTCCTTACAGAAACCCTAGAGTGGTGTATAAAATCATGAGGGTGAATGTACTCAGTCTTCTCCCTCAGAGAAAGACAATCAAAAACTAGAGTATATCGGTTTAAGGTGAGAGAAAAAGGATTTTAAACACAAGAAAGTCTACAGGTGCTTGAAATCCAAGGCTACACACACAAAATGCCAGAGGAACTCATCAGGTCAGGCGGCATCTACGGAAAGGAGTAAACTGTTGATGTTTAGGGTTGAGACCCTTCATCAGGCCTGAGAAGGAAGAAGGAAGATGCCAGAATAAAAAGATGGAGAGTGGAAAGAGGCTAGTTAGAAGCTGATAGGTGAAGTCAGGTGGGTGGAAAAGGTCAAGGGCTGAAGAAGAAGGAACCTGATAGGAGAGGACAGTGGACCAGAGGAGAAAGAGAAGGAGGAAGGCACCAGGCGATAGACAGGTGAGAAGGTCAGAATGGGGAATGGAGAAAGGATAGTGGGAGAATTTGTTTACTGGAAGGAGAAGGTTTTAAAAGTATCTGAGAGGCAAGTACTTCACACAAAAGGTTATACAAACAGCATATGGAACTAACTGCTGGGGAAATGGTAAAGGCAGGTACAATGGCAACATTTAAAAGGCATTGCATGAGTAGGAATGATTTAGAGGGATGTCGGTGATGGGACTGGCTTGGATGGGCATTTTGCTCGGCATGGTCAAAGGGCCTGTATGGATGTCATGTCACCCTCTGACTCTATTATCACTGGTTTTATAAAGCTCAAACTCCCTCTCAACAGCACCTTGGAAGCAAATGAAGAGTGGGCTGTGGCAATCCAGGAAAGTCTCTCAATGCTACCTTCTAGAAGGCCATTACACAGAACATAGAACATGGAACAGGACCACAATTTTGTGCCACTTTTAATTGACTTCAAGATCAATTTATTCCTTTCCTTCCACCAGCTCTCTATTTTCCTTTCGCCTGTGTGCCTAACTAAGAGTTTATTATATTTGGAGTGGCATGGTAGCATAGTGGTTAGCACAATGCTTTATAGTAAGGTTCAATTCCCACTGCTGTCTGTAAGGAGTTTTGTACATTCTCCCCGTGATGGTGTGGGTTTCCTCCGGGTTCACAGTTCAAAGATGTACCGGTTTGGTAGGTTAATTGCTCATTGTAAATTGTCCTGTAATTAGGCTCAGATTAAATCATGGGATTGTATATCTCCTCTCAATCTTCTACATTCCAAATGCCTAACCTATTTCCACTCACTGTGGAAAGCAGCCAGTGAGTGAGTGGGCCTGTGAAGGAGTGGAGATTTGAGGCTTTGACTGGAGAGATTCTGGCAGTTTTGGCAGTTGGACTGTGCAATCAAGTCAATTAAGATTTGAATAGCTCAGCAGAAAGCCGCTGATTGGGCAATCAAGGTCAGGTGACCAAGCAGTTTGAAAAGCTCAAACAAATAAATAGAGGGTTACCTCAAGCAGAGTGGCCTGTGAGTGAGCGGGCCCGTGAAGGAGTGGAGATTTGAGGCTTTGACTCGAGAGGCTTCGATGAGAAGAGGCTGAGGACTCCAAGTGAGGTGAGGCCGGGTAAGTTCCTTTCAAAGGAGAAAGTTTCAAAAGTTGAGGCAAGTATTGGGTAGGTCATGGCAGCTGAGATCAGCCTCATGGTTTGTTCATCCTGCAGCATGTGGGAAATCAGGGATACTTCCAGTGTCCCTGACGATTATGTATGCAGGAAGTGTGTCCAACTGCAGCTTCTGGCAGACTGCATTGAGCATCTGGAGCTGCGATTGGATTCATACTGGAGCATCCACAATGCTGAGAAAGTTGTGAATAGCACATTCAGTGAGTTGCCCATAAAGAGGGCATGCAGGTACAGCAGGCAGTGAAAAAGGCAAATGGTATGTTGGTATTCATAGCAAAAGGATTTGAGTACAGGAGCAGGGAGGTTCTACTGCAGTTGTACAAGGCCTTGGTGAGACTGCACCTAGGTTATCGTGTGCAGTTTTGGTCCCCTAATCTGAGGAAAGACATTCTTGCCATAGAGGGAGTACAGAGAAGGTTCACCAGATTGATTCCTGGGATGGCAGGACTTTCATATGAAGAAAGACTGGATCAACTAGGCTTATACTCACTGGAATTTAGAAGATTGAGAGGGGATCTTATTGAAACATATAAAATTCTAAAGGGATTGGACAGGCTAGATGCAGGAAGATTGTTTCCGATGTTGGAGAAGTCCAGAACAAGGGGTCACAGTTTAAGGATAAAGGGGAAGCCTTTTAGGACTGAGATGAGGAAAAACTACTTCACACAGAGAGTGGTGAATCTGTGGAATTCTGTGCCACAGGAAACAGTTGAGGCCAGTTCATTGGCTATATTTAAGAGAAAGTTAGATATGGCCCTTGTGGCTAAAGGGATCGGGGGTATGGAGAGAAAGCAGTTACAGGGTTCTAAGTTGGATGATCAGCCATGATCATACAGAATGGCAGTGCAGGCTCGAAGGGCCAAATGGCCTACTCCTGCACCTATTTTCTATGTTTCTATATTTCTATTCAATCTCTCCATATAACTCAAGTCCTCCAGACCCAGCAACATAAATTTTCTCTGCATTCTTTCAACCTTATTTACATCTTTCTTCTAGACAGGTGTTCAAAATTGCACACAATACTCCAAATTAGGCCTCGCCAACATCTTATACAACTTCAACATAACATCCCATCTTCTGTACTCAATATGTTGATTTATGAATGCCAATGTGCCAAAACCTTTCTTTACAATTCTATCTACGTATGATGCACCTGTATCCCCAAGCCCTTTGTTCTACCACACTCCTCAGTACCTGAGCATGCAAGACCTACCCTGGTCCCACTGAAGTACAATACCTCACACCTGTCTGCATTAAATTCCATCTGCCATTTTTCAGCCCATCTTCCAGCTGATGCATCAACACATACAAACAAGCTGGAAGAACTCAGCAGGTCGGGCAGCATCCGTGGAAAGGAACAGTCAACGTTTCAGGCCGAGACCCTTCGTCAGAACTGAAGAGGAAGGGGGCAGGGGCCCGATAAAGGAGGTGGCGGGAGGATGGGAAGGAGAAGGCTGGTAGGTGCCAGGTGAAAAACCAATCAGAGGAAAGATCAAGGGGTGGGGGAGGGGATAGGCAGGAAAGGTGAAGAAGGAATGTAAGGGGAAAGCACTATGGGGAGTAGAAGAAGACAGAATCATGAGAGAGGTGATTGGCAGCTGGAAGAGGAGGCAGAGTGAATGTGGGATGGGGGAAGGAAGAAGGAGGGATCCCTCTGCAAACCATGATAGCCTTCCTCACTGTCCACTACACCCCGGTGTCGCCTGCAAATTTGCTGATCCAGTTAACCTCATTGATATAGATGACAAACAACAAAGGACCCAGCATCTATCCCTGTGGTCATCACTAATCACAGGCCTCCAGTCAGAGAGGCAACCCTCTACTACCACTCTCTCACTTCTCCCACAAAACCAATGTCTAATCCAATTTACTACCTCATCCTGAATGCTGAATGACTGAAGCTTCTTGACCAGCCTCCCGTGCAGGACCTTACAGACAACAAACAAGAGAAAATCTGCAGATGCTGGATATCCGAGGAACACACACACACACACAAAGCACAAAAATACAACTGCAGATGCTATGGATCAAAGAATACGTACACAACGCTGGAAAAACTCAGCAGGTCAGGCAGCATCTGTGAGAAAAGAGTAGTCAACGTTTCGGGCCAAGATCCTTCAGCAGAAGGGTCATTCCTGATGAAGGGTCTCAGCCCAAAACGTTGGCTACTCTTTTCTCACGGATGCTGCCTGACCTGCTGAGTTCTTCCAGCGTTGTGTTCGTACACACATAAAATGCTGGATGAAATCAGCAGGCCAGGCAGCATCTATGGAAAAAGTACAGTCAACATTTTAGGCCAAAACCCTTTGGCTAGACTCCTGAATTCCTCCAGCATTTTGTGTGGATTCCATGTAGACAACATCCTTCGTCAACTTTCCTGGTAATTCCCTCAAAAAACTCCATAGGATTGGTTAGACACAACCTACCATGCACGAAGCTACGCTGACTATCCTCAATTAGTCCATGTCTATCCAGGTACTTATATATCCGGTCCTTTAGAATACCCTCCAATAACTTCCACATCTGATGTCAGACTCACCGGTCTTTAATTTCCTCGTTTATATTAAGAGCCTTTTTTAAACAATGGAACAACATTGGCTATCCTCCAATCCTCTGGTATCTCTCCTGACACTAAGGATATTTTAAATCTCTGCTAGGGCCCCAGCAATTTCGGAACTTGCCTCTTGTTGGATCCAAGGGAGCATCTTGTCAGGCCCTGGGGATTTATTCACCCTGATTTGCCTCAGGGTAGCAAACACCTCCTCCTCCGTAATCTGTACAGGGTCCATGAAGTCGATGCAGCTTTGCCTCACCTCTATAAACTCTGTATCTGCCTCACGAGTAAATACGGGTGTAAAGAATACGCTTAAGATTTCCTCTATCTGACTTGCTTCCATACATGGATTCCAGAGGACCCATTTTGTCCCTAGCAATCCTTTTGCCCTTAACGTACTTGCAGAATCCCTCAGGATTCTCCTTCACCCTATCTGCTAGAGCAACCTCATGCCTTCTTTTATTGTTCCTGATTTTTGTCTAAAGTGTTCTCTTGCATATCTTGTACTCCATAAGCACCTCATTTGTTCCTCCTTGCCTATACCTGCTATGCAACTCCTTTTCTCTTTTAACCAGAACCTCAATATCTCTTGAAAACCAAGGTTCCCTACACTTGTAATATTTACCTTTTATTCTGACAGCCATACACAAGCCCTGTACTCCCAAAATTTCATTTTTAAAGGCCTCCCACTTTCCGAGAATACCTTTGCCAGAAAACAGCCTGTCCCAATCCACACTTGCCAGTTCCTTTCAGATACCATCAATATTGGCCTTTCTCTAATTTAGAATCTCAACCTGTGGACCAGACCTATCTCTTTGCATATTTACTTTGAAACTAATGGCATTGTGGTCAATGGATGTAAAGTGTTCCCCTACACCTGCCTGCAGATCCAGTATCACATATTCTCTCATTGATACTTCTACGTGCTAATGAAGGAAACTTTCCTGAACATTTGACAAACTCTATCCCATCTAGTCCTTTAACAGTAAGGGATTCACAGTCAATATGTGGAAAGTTAAAATCACCTAGTATAACAAATTTATGTTTCTTGCAACAGTCTGCGATCTTTCTACAAATGTGTTCTTTTAAATCCCTCGGACTGTTGGGTGGCCTGTCATCCAGCCCCATTTGAGTGGTCATATCCTTCTTATTCCACCCTTTCTTTCTCTATCAATTGAAGGAGGATGAGAAGTAACTCAATAGAGGTGTATAAGATGATAAGAGATACAGTGGAGATCCAGAAACTTTTTCCCAGGACAGCTGATAATGGTTAATACAAGGGAGCATAATTTGAAGGTGTTTGGAGGAAAATGTAGGTGGGATTTCAGAGGCAGAATTTTTAAACAGAGTAGTGGGTGGTAGTAGAGGCAGATACATTAAGGATATTTAAGAGATCATAGATCGGCACATGGACAAAATTAGAATAGCAGGATATGTCAGAGGATAGGGGGAGATTAATCTTGGAGTAGGGTAAAAGGTTTGCACAACATTGTGGGCAAAGGGCCTGGACATTCTAACAGTTCTGAAACAGGTGATCTTCTAAAAAGGAGTGGAAAGTGACCAACCCCTGGTCTCCACCAAGCTGGACTAGGCGTTACATGCTGAGGTGACGCTGTCGCAAGGCCGAGGCTGAGGACGAAGCCAAGGGCAGGACACAGGCGCGGAGGCAGAGTTGCGAACCGGGAACCGGTATCCAGGAGAGTCCTTACACCGAGACAAGGTTTACGTAGAGTATCCAGAAAATGATGCGGAGCTTAGAACTGACATTCCTAAGGGATCAGGAAACGAGGCTTACTCACTCTAGAGTCGACCAACAAACTGGCAAAGCAGGGCTGTGGCGCCCGAGTTTTATCCTACGTTCGCTAAAGGGAACCAGGTGTGTTGTAATTAGCTAAACTGGGAACAAATGGAAATCAGGCGAGGGGATTCAGGCCCATTTGAAGAGGTAATAGCAAGATGGGGAATTGCCAGGCAGGACCATGACAGACACAGAGCTCAATAGTTGGTGCCACAGCCTCACATGGGTTCAAGTCTGATCTCGGGTGCCGTTTATAAAGTTAGTAGATTCATCATATCCAGTTGCAACCTATCTGCCTCTCCATTCTCCCAGAAACTTACTGGCAGGTTACTTGGTTGCTATAAATTATCCACAACTAGGAGGAAATACATGTGGTTTTGAGGAGAACGCGCAAACTCCACGCAAACAGCACCGAAGATCAGGATCAAACGTGGGACTCCGGAGTTGTTAGAAAGTGACTCTGCCACCTGTGTCACCATGCCAGCAGCTGACACACATCGCCTCTAAAAGCATAGCAGCTCACACCCTCACGGCCACCGGCAAGTCCCAGGAAGCCTCAAGACTTTAGAGGATTGACCCGTGGTGCTTCACATCACCAGGAGACAGAAACACCACCACCCCATACAAAACAGCAGAAACCCACGAGAGAATTAGAACAAGATAGAATTGGGCCATTCGGCATTGAGCCTGCTCCATCATTCCTTTATGGATGACTTCAAAGTTCAAAGTAAATAAAAGTACAGATATGTCATCATTTACAACCCTGAGATTCATCCTCCAGTGGCATACTCAGCAAATCTATAGACTAGTAACTATAACAGGATCGATGAAAGATCAACCAGAGTGCAGAAGACAACACACTGAGCAAATGCAAATATAAATAAATAGCAATAAATAATGAGAATATGAGCTAGAGATAAAGAGTCCTTAAAGGGAGATCATTGGTTTTGGGAAATGGGGCAAGTGAGTGTAGTCATCCCCTTTTATTCAAGAGCCTGATAATTGAGGGGTGGTAACTGTTCTTGAGCCTGGTGGTGTGAGTCCTGAGGCTCCTGCACCTACTCCCTGATCGCAGCAGTGAGAAAAGAGCATGGCCTGGGTGGTAGGGATCTCTGATGCTGGATGCTGCTCTCTGTGGTAAACCATGTAAATCTGCCTGGACACACCCCTCTGCTGACTGCTCCTGTGGTTCCTCCCACAGACCCCTGGATAAAGGTGATTGTGTCACTGTGCCTCCCACAGTCCAGGGCGGTCATCCGGAACGGACGTGGTCTATTTTACTGCTAATAAAAGCATTTCAGTATTTCCAGTCTTTTGGAGTGCATCACTACATCTCATGTAGATGCGCTCAGTGGTTGGGAGGGCTTTGCCTGTGCTGTACTGAGGAGAATCCACCACCTTTTGTGAGATTTTCTGCTCAAAGGTATTGGTGTTTCCCTACCAGGCCGTAACACAGAAATCTGTCAAAGCTTTCTCTCAACCCCCTCTTCTTGTCTTCTGCCCGTAACCTTTATCGGCCTGACTAATCAAGAACCCATCAATCCCTGCTTTACCCATTGGCCTTGGAGTATTGTGTGTAAATAGGATGTAGAGACTGTGGAGATGGTGCAAAAGAAGCTTTCTGGAATGATGCCTGGATCTGAGGGTATGAGCCATAAGGAGAGGTTGGACATTAAAAGGTTAACCCTTTCTCACCCTCTTCCCGGACTTCCAACTATCTGCACACACTGTTGCCTGTGGAGTAGGCTGCCCCCTAGTGCACCAGATAATTATCAGCACAAGAGATTCTGCAGATCCAGAGCAGCACAGACAGAAGGCAGGAGGAACCCAGCATCTATGGAGAGGAATAAATGGTTGGTGTTTCCAACTGAGCCACAGATGCTGCCTGACCTGTTGAGTTCCTCGGCATTTTGTGTGTGTTACACTGAATAATTATACCAGCTACAAAAAATGTTTGGATCACAAGTTATCCACAGTAAAACCTGAGCTGCTCTCCAGGCTGAGTAGCATCTTTGAAGGGCAGCACAGATTCTGTAGAAAGTACATGGCAATAGTAGAGAGGAGAGGAATAAACAGTCAATATTGCAGCCCGAGGTCCTTCCTCAGCTCTGGAAAGGAAGGGTGGGGGAGAGATATAAGCTAGAAAGTGATTGGGGAAGGAGGGAGGGAGGATGAAGAACAAAGCTGGGAGGTGATAGGTGGAAAAGGTAAAGGGCTGAAGAAGAAGAAGGAATCCAAGAGGAGAGCAGAGTGGACCATAGGAGAAAGGGAAGCAGGGGACCCAGGGGCAGTTGATATGCAGGAGGAGAAGAGGCCAGAGTAATAAACGGAAGAGGGAAGGAGGGAAAAATTACTGGAATGAGAAATCAATATTCATGCCATCAGTTTGGAGGCTATGCAGGAGGAAGGTATTGCTCCTCCACCCTCATGGTAAAAGAGGAGGCTCTGGACCGACATGTTGGAACGGGTATGGGGATAGAAATTAAAATGCTAGGCCACCAGAAAACTCCACTTTTTGGGCTCGACAAGATGGTCCCTTTACTTATGTCAGCCCTCACCAATGTAGAGGTGACTGCAGTTGAATATTTTCTGTTTTAATTTGCCATAATTGGCTCAATTCTGAAATGACTGATTTGCCAGACAAAGGCACAAAATAAATCTGGGCTCGATTCTGATTTATGAGTGCTGCTTCGTAATTAGGTACACTTGTAACGGGAATATCTAATCAGCCAATCACATGGCAGTAACTCAATGCACAACAGCATGCAGACATGGTCAAGAGGTTCAGTTGTTGTCCATACCAAACATCAGAATGGGAAAGAAACGTGATCTAAGTGACTTTGATTGAGGAATGGTTACTGATGTCAGACAGGTTGGTTTAAGTATCTCAGCAGCTGCTGATCGCCTGGGATTTTCATACACAACGGTCTCTAGAGCTGACAGAGGATAAACAAAGGACGTCCAGTGAGCGGCAGTTTTGTGGGTGAAAACACTTTGTTAATCAGAGTGATCTGGGGAGAGTGGCCAGATCAGTTCAAGCTGACATCACCCTGCCATTCATGACTTCAACTGCTTCCCTAACAGATTCTCCGTCTTAGCCACTGTGGCACTGCAAATTGTTTCTGAAGCTTCACAGCTAACAGCTGCAGTCCCAGACAAGCGTCACACTTTGCTGAAGGCTACTGTTCTGTAGACTGCCCGGCTATTTTGACATATCTTTCAAAACATCTAACCACATACTATTCCAATTTGTGTGTGCTTCTTTTTGAAGCAACCAGCAATCTATCCAGAACAGGAATCTTAAATCAAACAAAGGTAATGTCTCAGAAATCACTGCCGAGTCCTCTTACCTCTCAAGTAACATAAACCCATTAAGGACATCTCGGTGAGTCCACACTTCGCTGCAAGTCTGTCGGGTTACCGACTATATTTGGTGCTGCTGGTGCGGCCTCCTCTACATTGGTGAGACCCGATGTAGATTGGGGACTGCTTTGTTGAGCCCTTCACTCGATCCACAATGAGCAGGACTTCCCCGAGGCCAACCATTTTAGTTCTGATCCCCATTCCCATTCTGACACAACGAGGCCACTCTCAGGTTGGAGGAGCAACACCTTATATTCCGTTTGGATAGCCTCCAACCTGAACATCAATTTCTCCAGCTCTCCACTCCCTCTTCTCTCCTCTTCCATTCCTCATTCTGGCTCCCTTCTTACCTCTTCTCTTCTCCTCACCTGCCTATCACCTCCCACTGGTGCCCCTCCTCCTTACTCTTGTCCCGTGGCCCCACTCTCCTCTCCTACCAGATTTCTTCTTCTCTGGCCCTTTACCTTTTCCACCTATCACCTCCCAGCTTCTTACTTTATCCACTCCCTCTGGTTTGTACTCCTTCCCCTCACCCACCTTCTTATTCTGGATCCTTCTCCCTTCTTTTCCAGTTCTGATGAAGGCTCTCAGGCTGAAAGGTCAACTGTTTATTCCCTTTCATAGCTGCTGCCTGATTTGCTGAGTTCCTCCAGCATTGTGTGTGCTCCTCTAGATTCCCAGCATCTGCTGAATCTCTTGTTTTATGACGTTCATTCTTTCTGACTTGGATACCCCAGCCTTTTAGTCTCACAAGACTTCTGAAACACACACAAACATTCTCCAACTCTCCTTCTTTGTGAGTAAGCAAAAAAACTTCTGTTTTTTAAGTGACACCCTTCACCAAGCCCAGAACACTACACCGTCACTGAGGTGCTTGTTGAAGTGATTACCATTGCATTGTCAGACATACAGTAGCCAGTCCCCACAGATCAAGTAACAGCCCACAGCAGCTCGGGACAGGCAGCTTCAGTGGTGAGGAGTGAACAGGTGACATGTCCCGCCGAGACCCTTCTCCAGGACTGGAAGGGAAGGCGCAAGATGCCAGAATAAGAAGGTGCGGTGGAGGGAAGAAGAATAGATGGAAGGTGATCGGTGAAGCTGGCTGGAGAAGAAGGAATCTGATAGGAGAGGAGAGTGGACCAGAGGAGAAAAGGGAGGAGGAAGAGCTCGAGGGGGAGCTGAAAGGAGGTTAGAAGAGGTAAGGAACCAGGGTGGGAATTGACCAGCGGAGGGGGAGGGGACCAACTTCTGAAAGGAGAAATCGGTGTTTATGCAGTCCGGTTGGAGGCTACCTAGATGGAATATGACATGTTGTACCTCTAACTTGAGAGTGGCTCATCGTGGCCAAAGAGGAGGCCAGGGACAGCCACGCAGGATTGGAATTAAACAGCAACGGGGACAGCCAGCAACGCGGTAATGGCCAAGTTAAGCGGCTCTGTTGTAAATGGTGCGGGTGAGGAAATGGTACTGGCAAGGCCACCCCTGAACAAGACCACCGGAGAACTCATCTCAACATCTCATGCATCATCCCTCACGGTCGCCGGAGCCCAGCATAAGGCTCAGATTGAGGACCAGCAATCTACCAGCTTTACCCACCGAACCAAGACTGAGATCTATTATTCTGATATGACAACAGTGGGTGGGATCAAACCAAAATACACCATCCACCCAGTCTGTCATCCCGTGCAGACTGTTAACAACACTGAGCAATTTTCATTAATGCCACAGACGCTAAAAAAGAGAAAAAAAAGAGACGTTTCATTCAGCGATTGTCCATTCTCCCTGGTGTATTTCAGAACAGAACCACAAGACGATTCAAAGTCATCCTAAACGCAGCTGAGAACTCACTCTTACCTGGATGAAGGCAGCCTTTACTCCTGAGGACATCTGCTATGGAAGCGCCAAAAATGAACTGGACGTTCTGCAGGAAACCCTGCGGACAAGACAACAACAACAACATTAACTCCTGACCGGGAAGCAGGTCTGCAATCTCAACAGAGGTGAGGATGTGGGATTATCGGCGAGGGGAGGCGTTCAACCTGGGCGCCGACCGGATTACTGTTGATGTCATTGCGGGACGCGGCTTTATCACCAGCAATTGGTGACTAGGTCCCGAGAACATACCTTGAAGTTCTTTCCCGGCGTCAGTCCTTTCGCCACGTAGAGCCTGCTGTTAGTTGAGGTCAGTTGCTCGTAAAACGGGTCGTCGAGGATGAAGCTATCGGCAAGTTCACAGCCCACGTACAGGTTGGCGTTCTCTCCGCTCACGTGGACGGTGATGTTCTTCCACTGAGAGTCAGCGATGTCCACATCCTGGAAGGAGACCAGGTTCTGGGACCTCTCCACTGTGTACTGGAAATCCAGCGTGTTGGCCAGTCCGTTGGAGATGATCTCCAGTTGCTGTTTGTAACCCGGACCCTCGATGGACAGTAATGTCCCCTGGCTCTTTCGGTCTTGCCTCACGCTGGCCCATAGGATGAAGCCCTCGTGGTACTTCATGAGCCTCACGATCTCGCCGAGCTTCTCGCTGGAGGCTGCAGGTATCTGGTCGAATCGGCTGAACCGGAAAGCCGGGATGTTGCGCTCGGGACCTCGAAAGAGCTTCACTCCAGCCGTCTGCCTGTTCACGTTGCTGATGGCGAACAGGTCGTAGGTGACCTCCTCTTCGGAGACATCATCTAGGGAGCACATTACAGAGTGAGAGTCGGCCAGCAGCCGGCCAGCCCGGCGGTGCCGCAGCCCAAAGACCGGGGCTCCGTACTTACCGACAGACTGAGCCCCGGTTCCCAACGCCAGCAGCCAAAGCAGGAGCCAACGCAACTCTTCACTCGGCATCATCACCCTACAACAGAGCACAACAGTCTTGAAAAGCCGCCGTCCAAACTCACTCCAACCTCTGTTCCCACCTAACGCCGAAACCTCTGCACTTCAGTGAAGCCAGTTCTGGGCTTAACACAGACGGTGAGCAATTTACCAAGAAAGAAAGTTAAATGTGTTAACTTAATGCAGATAAATGGAAATTAATTGTTTTTTTTTAAATATATTGCAACTTTCTCTCTGCGTGTCTACGTTGCAATCGATTTAAAACGTCTCTCACCCAGTGTTTGAAATCGGTGTTCGATACAGCAAGTGATATGTAGACGGGGACCTCTGTGTGTGTGTGTGTGTAGTGGCGGCCCGCTGGCTAACCTGTCTATCTCTCTCTCTCTCTCTCTCTCGCACTCACCGGGCACGTCAGCCGTTGCTCTAACCAGCAGCCCAGGAGTAGCTGGGCTTCACCGCGATCCGCTCTTTATATACCCTCCTGTGGGGGCTGTCAATCATCCGGGGAGTGGGGTGGGGGAAGTGGTGCCACTGTGCCTCCAGAGAAGTTACATAATCCTCACACCCGCCTTGTTCCGCAACCGGACAGCGTCCCTGTGCAGTGCCGGCTGCGGGACCTCGCCAAGATTCTGGGACCCCCCCCCCTTCCCGCCCCCCGTGACGGCTCCCTCCACGCCTCAGCCCTCCTCCTTCGCTCCCCCCCCACCCCACTTTGCCGAAACCAGCGGCCGCCAGGACAGGAGGAGTCAGTCTCCAGCCCTCGCGTGTGAAGGAACCTGACATCAATGTGACTATTGTAAATTAATAACAAATCGCATAGGATTGTGCGGAATTCTGAGAGTTTACCACGTGGAGAGAGAGAAAGAAAGAGGGGGGGGGAGAGAGGGAGAGAGATGGAGAGAATCAAAGAGTGAAATAAAACCCACCCATTCGCCAACTAATATTAACATTTAATGGATATATTACATGGAAAGAGCTAGATTAATAAGAGCATTCATCGTGGCAGTGTTAGTCCACATTGTCAAACTTTCCGGGATTATTTTGTCTAGGGTTACAGTAAAGAGCGAATTATTTAGAAAGTGTGTGTTTAAAAGTGAATATTGGCAGTTGCGACTTATCAAAAGTATTGAAGCAGTTCTGTGGTTCTAGATAAGCGGCCCGTCTCCAAACAACCTTAGTTCTGAAGTTGTTGCGGAGAGCTCGATGGGATGAAGGTGGCCACGGCCGGGTTCTCGCTCTCTCTAATCGGACTTCTTC
Organism: Hypanus sabinus; assembly: GCF_030144855.1. Lineage (NCBI taxonomy): Eukaryota > Metazoa > Chordata > Chondrichthyes > Myliobatiformes > Dasyatidae > Hypanus > Hypanus sabinus. The sequence continues at coordinate 111,850,120 of NC_082717.1, read as the reverse complement.
AATATGAAACTCCAGCTTCCAGCTAAGTGTCCGGCGTGCAGTTCAGGCGCAACCAGCTTTAAGAGGCGGCGGGGCTGGAAGTGGTAAATATTTATCCCTTCTCTCTCCTACAGCAGCGCAACGGCCTCTGATTTGAGTGAGTTAACATCCGCGCCGAATGAACTCCTCCCGCCGAGTAGGACATTAGCGTAGACCGGAGTAATACCTGCGCCGATTTAACCCCGATACTGGTTTAAACACTGAATTAACTGGATTAATATCGCAGCTGGGGGGAGGGATTAGACCTCCTGATTTAACAACTGTAGGATTAAATAGATTAACATATACTGGATTAACTCGTCCATTGGATTGCCATCCCCAGGTTAACATGCAGTGGATCTGTTGAATTAAGCTTTCACTGGATTTATTCCTGGTTATCATTCTTTGGATTAACCTATTTGGTGGACTGACATCCACTGGTTTAGTATAGGCAGTTAAATAATATGATTGCTTAAAATTAGCCTCCTCCACTGGACTAACATCAGCACTGGAATAATGTCCACTAGATAAAGCTGGCTCACTTGATATTTCCACTGGATCAACGCCTTCACTGAATCAATGTCTCCCCTGAATTAATTATCACTACTGGATCAACCACAGCATCATACTGATTCAACATCACCACTAGGTTAACCATTAGACAGACATCCCACTGAATTCACATATATACTGGCATTAAACTGTTCACTGGATTAATACCAATTGGAACAATTCTTGCACTGGTTCTATGCATTCACTTGCTTTACATCTTCACTGGATTAGCACGCAGTGAATTATCTTCGGTGGATTCATTCATGTATCTCCACTGTGCTTGCATTTTCACTACATTAGCTCCTACTTGATAATTCTCTCCAGTGGATTGATTCATCTACTGGTTAATACCTGCGCTTGGGTGACACCTTCACTGGATAAACACCAATTGAATTAACATCCACTGGACAGGCATCTTCACGAAACACACACAAAGGAATGTTACATGGAACAAAATATTCCCAGTCCTGTTCTAGCTGCCATTATACTTAGTGGAACTCTTCCTGCCTCTGGCATTTCACATTTATGTCAAATTACTTAGAACCAATTAGAAGATATGTGATGCTTAATGAAATAGAAATTCAGTTGAAAATCATTTGAAAGCTGTGTACTCAGTTGGTTGACGGTTGGATTGGGTTGTTCCTCGATCTTGGCAATTTACTTGCAAATGTTTCATGACCATACACACAGACATCATCAGTGAGTGCGCTGTTAATTGTGGTGTGTCCTCCGAATGCTTGGCCTTTATATACTTTTCAACCAGCTGAATGGTTTTGCAGCATTTCGAAGCATATGGATCATAAAAGAGTGCAGCACAGGAACAAGCTCTCCAACCCACAAAAATTATTAATTAAATGTAGCTATAACTAAATTAATCCCTTCTGCCCACCCACACAGTATACGTATCCTTCCATTCTCTGCCTATTCAAGAGCTTCTTAAGCTTCTTAAGGAATAGATGTAGAACAAAAGTAATATATTTAGTATCAGGTACAATATCGCTGGCACATGTTGTGAAATGTGTTATTTAAGGGGAGACTGGATGATTACAGGTGTGAAAACAGATGAGGCTATCTTGACAGATGAGATGAAGAAGAGTGTGAGACAAGTGGATTGTTTCTGCCTTGTTACTATTATGTGAGCCCAGTCTAGGCAGGATACATAAGGAGGGAAAACCAGCATGCATACAGAATTAAAATCAGGTTTATTATCATGAATCAGCTTTATTCACCATATCCATTTACATGTACTAGGAGTTTGCTGTGGTGTGTTGCCACGACATGCAACAAAAAAAACAACATTCATCAATGATAAAGAATAAAGAATGATATAAAAAGTTAAAATGCAGGTATGGAATAAAAGGTGCTTAAATAGCAGCATGTATTTACAACGTAAGCAGATGGTTTAAGTGCTACTGTGCAGTGCAGCGACTGAGTAATAGATAGGAGGGCGTAACTATAATGGTAGATCAGACTAACTGACTGGGGGGAGCAATGTTTCAGATTGTGTGAAGTTATTGCTTTAATAGCCCTACGGCGCTTCCCAGAAGGGAGCTTTTGGAAAAGGCAGTTTGCAAGATAGGCAGCGTCCACAATGGTTTTCCTTGTCCACTTCTTTGTCCTGGACGCATGCAAGTCCTTCAGTGATGGTCCTGAGATATGGCACAAAAACACTTTTGTGACAGCAGCAGTGTGCATAAAAATTACCACAAGTTACAATAAATAAATCAGTGCAAAAGAGGAATAGTGAGGATCAAGGACTGTTCGGCAGAAGTGAAGAAGTTGGTGCTAAAATGTCGAGTATCTTTCTTTAGACTCTTATGCCACCTTCCTGATCACGGTAATAAGTAGTTCAAACTTAAAAGCAAATTTATTTTCCAAGTACATATATGTCCCCATATCAAACCCAGCAATTTGTTTTCTTGAGGGCATACACTGTAAATCCAAGTCCCGTAATAGAGTCAATGAAAGACTGCTCCAACAGGGCAGACAAACAACCAATGTGCAAAGACAACAAACTGTGCAAATATAAAAGAAAAAAATCAAACAAAATAATAATAATAATAAATAAGCAATAAATATTGAGATCATGAAATGAAGAGTCTTGAAAGTGAGTCCATAGGTTGTTGGAATAGTTCAGTGGTAGGGCAAGTGAAATTGTGTGAAGTTATCCCCTCTGGTTCAAAAGTTTGATGGTTGAGGGGTAATAATTGTTTCTAAAATCTGGAGGTGTTGGTCCTGAGGCTCCTGTACTTTCATCCTGAAGGCAGCAGCAAGAGGAGAGCATGACCTGGTTTGTGGGGCCCTTGATGTTGGATTCCTACAACAATGCTCTGTGTAGATGTGTTCCTTGGTGGGGAGGACTTTATCGTGATAAACTAGACCAAGAAGAGGGCATGTCCTGCATGGTGATAGCCCTTACTGGTGGGCACCATCTTTAGAAGGTGTTCTGGACAGTGGGGAGGCTGTGCCTGTAATAAATCACCCTCCCTCACCACCTTAGAGATCCTCCCCTAGTTGGTTCTTAGCTATGATTATAATTCCAGAACAGACTGGACCTGAACATCATAAACTCATCAAAATGAGTCACAGCTGATTAATCAAGTTACTTGACAGAGCCCAGTTGCCTCTTTCAGGCAGTTTTGGTCATTTGGCTTCATAAGCAACAACACAGGAACAATTTTAATGGGAACATGATGGTGATGACTTGTCTGATGATCAAATAGGAAAATGGGAGCCATTCCATTTACAGATCCCATTTTACGTTTTCCGATCAACCCAAAGATGATTTATTCTGGGTGTCTGAAATATTTAGCAATAAAATAACATAACAGCTCCAGCCATTTGTAGCTTCCTCAAAGAACATTCTTTGGTATGCCACATGAGTCTCACTTTTGAGACAGGTTCATAAATTTTAAAGCCTCCAGTTCACAGTTTCTCAATCACTAATATCTACAACTCATTTTATTAGCTACCTCCTATACCTAATACAGACATCCAGTAGCAGCCGTTATGTGGGCAAAAACGCCTTGTTAGTGAGAGAGGTCAGAGGAGAGTGGCCACGCACTAATGCGTCAAGCTGACAGGAAGGTGACAGTAACTCAAATAACCATGCACCACATGTCGAACCTTGAAGTGGTTGGGCTACTGGCATCCCAAGCAGCTTCCCTGATGATCCGCAGAGCATTAGAACTTCCCTGCCTGGCCTGCCTTTCACCAGCACATTTCCCATCGCGGTTTCAAATCATCCCTGCGATCCAATTTCCAGATGAGACAACAAGTTACAGCTGAGACAGAGGTGTTGTGCATAGTGGTCATGTTACTAAGTAAGTATTCAGAGGCCCAGATCAGAGATCTGTAGATGTAAGTTCAAACCCCTTTACAGTGGCTAGGAATTCAATGAAGTGTGAAAATTTGAAATACACTCAGTGGCCACTTTATTAGGTACATCTGCTCGAAAATGCAACTAGCTAATCAGCCAATCATGTGGCAGCAACTCAATGCCTAAAACCATACAGACATGGACAGGAGGTTCAGTTGTTGTTCTGACCAAGTATCAAAATGGGGAAGAAATGTGATCTGAGTGACTTTGACAGTGGAATGAATGTTGGTGCCAGATGGGGTGATTTGAGTATCTCAGAAATGGCTGATCTCCTGGGATTTACAGATAGAACAGCCTCTAGAGTTTACAGAGAATGTTGTGCAAACAAAAAACAAAATCTTGGGCCTTGGCCTTGTCACCAGGAGACCACAGTTGGTGCAGATCAGAAATCTCCTCTTCACTGACAAACAACACTGGCATCAGCTCCTTGAAGATGTATGCTTATCCCACTGCTCTACTCTCTCTACAGCCACCACTGTGTGGCTAGACACAGCTCAAACTCCATCTATGGCTTTACAGATGACACAACCATTGTTGGCAGAACTTCAGATGGTGGCGAGGGCACATCCAGGGGTGATATAGATCAGCTGGTTGAGCTGTTTCACAGCAGCAACCTTTTACTCAGTATCAGTAAGACCGAGGAGTTGATTGTGAACTTCAGGAAGGGGAAGTCAAAGGAACATACACCAGCTCTCATCAAAGGATCAGCAGTGGAAAGAATGAGCAGTTTCAAGTTCCTGGTGTCAACATCTCTGAGGATCTACCCTGCGTCCAGCATTTTGATGCAATTGCAAGGAAGGCACGACAGTGGCCACATTTCATAGGAGCTTGAGGAGATCAGGTATGTCACTAAGACTCTCTCAGATCTCTACAGATGTACCATGGGGAGCATTGTGACCAGTTGGAGGGACCACTGCACAGGATCAGAAAAAGCTGCAGAAAGTGGCAAACTTAGCCAGTTACATCATGGATACTAGCTTCCCCGTCTCAAGGACACCTTCAAAAGATGATGTCTCAGAAAGATGGTATCCCATCATTAAGGACCCCCATCACTCAGGACATGCCCTCTTCTCATTACTACCATGAAGGAAGAGGTACAGGAGCCTGAAGGCACACTCAATGTTTTAAGAACAGTTTCTTCCCTCTGTGATCAGATTTCTGAATGGACAATGAGCACAGATACACCCCCTAACTATTTTTCTCTCTTTTTGCACTACTTATTTAACTTTTTTTATATACAGTCAATGTTCCCTCTAATTTTTAGTAGTCAGTGTGCGCAAAAATCTTGTGCTGTGCAAATATTTTTCCTGTGACAAAAGTATGTGCGCACATAGCACAGTTTATGTAGGTTTACAAAATATTTGACATAAAACTTCACAGAATAACAACAAAATAACATACATATTTAAGCCACTCAGTTATTTTTTCTCTCTCCTGTCTTTGGCATTTACCCATTCTTTGTAACCTCTACCTAGACTAATAGAACTTCGATCCAATTGATAGCTTTTGATTCTCATTAACATATCCAAATGACATTCACCTAAATGGTTTCTCAGCTTGTTTTTGAGTTGATTCGTTAGGCTAAAGCCTCTCTCACAGTCCACACTAGACGGAAGAAAGGTCCGTCAACTGTGCAAGGTCGCAAAACTGTTCATTTTGAAGTACAAATGCCACCATTTGAGCAAAGTTTGAAATGTTTGAATTTAATTTTTTCTTGCACGGAAAATTTGAAATCATTAAACTGTCTAGATTTTCGGCTAGAAAATCATGATATTTTAGACATTGTAGACTTTGATCTCCTCTGGGTTTGATTGTTTTCGGTCTTGCTCATCTGCATTCAACCATAACATGCGTAGCACTCCCGTAATGGGTAACGACAGGTTCTGTTGCCTGAGCTGTTGTATACCGTCCAGATGCAATTTACTTGCCAAATGATGCTTCAAAAGGTCAAGTTTCCAAATATCATCCCACTTCTTTTCACTAGCAAATTCTCCAGCAACTTTCACATCACGACAATACAAACAGATACAGTAACTCTAGTTTCCGAATCATACATAAATATTTCTCGTAGCTGAATGTTCATGACCTCATGAGCTTTTGGTGTAGCAGTTCTACCATTTTGTTAAGCCATTCAACTTTAAATAAATTTGCAGTTCTTTTGCGTTTCACGCCCTTCACTTCTTTTCAATTCGACATAGTGAATCAATTTCTTTTTCAATAAAAACTTAGTAAGCTATCTACAGGATTTGAAACAGATCTTTGTAAACTTTACAATATGAACTGTCCGCCAAAGATGGCTGCCACCGTGATGCAGCTGTACAAACCGGAACAGGAGAGGTGAGGTGACATAAGTTAGTGACGTGCATTATGGTATTTGAAAAACCGACTAACTAGTTAATAGAAACATTTAGCTAAAAGATTATTTTCAACACATATAATTATTAATTACTACATTATTTTAGGTAACTAACCTTTAGTACGCACATTAATTTCCTTTGTGCGCTGGTTGAAAAACGTGTGTGCGCATGCACACGCACAGCTTAGAGGGAAACTTAGTGTATTCTAGTTATGTGGCCCATCAGTTAATCGGGAAAACCACTTGTTTGGACAAACTTTTAAACACCAAAAAACAAATCGAGAAAATAGCCGGGATTCCCTTCATTTATTTGGGACACTATGCCCCTTACTGGGGCAGGAAATGATTGCTCAACAGTTTCTGACTAGTGTCAGATGCATGCACTTGTGTGGCTGTGCTTAAAATGAATAGTTTTAAAATATCATCAGTTCAATGTGCTTGTGTTCAAAAAGCAGTGATTTTTGTCACCGATAGCTAGTGAGAAATTAGCAGTAAGATCGTTCTGAACTCCTTTGCTTACTGTGGTTTCAAACATTCAGGCTTGGAGATGCCAGGAACGACTGGGAGTGAAAATAAAACAACTTCACTACTACAACAAGTTAGGAACTACAAAGAATTTGAAGGTATTAGCAATCATCATGAATGTTACGATGAAAATGAAGATTTGGAGGATGTAATTGTCAACAGCATTGTATGAAGGCAGTCCATTATTGTACACAAGAAGTCTGTGCTGATTTTGTCCATTTACAGTCAATTAAAGACTGTGGCTGTGTACACTGAATGCCTTCATTGATAACCATTAGGAACTAATACAGTTTTATAGCACTGTGGTAATATTGATAATGTAATTTGTTCTATATTTCATTTAAATATGTAATTTTTTTACTTAATTGAACGCTACTTTGCCTTTTTTTACATCTTTCTGACTGTTCCCATGAAACTGGCCAGTTGCAGCAGCTGCTTATTTGGGCCAAAACGTACTGATCCCAATGTGCCCCAGTTAACTGTAATCCACTGCATATTTTTTTCCGTTTGTAATTTGTAGTTTTTTTCTTATCATGTATTGCAAGTTACTGCCGCCGCCAAACAACGTGTTTCCTGACATATACCAGAGATATTAAACCCGATTCAGATTCTGAACACATCGGACCCTGAAGTGGATGGGTTACATCAGCAGACGACCACAAATGTCACTCGGTGGCCTCTTTACGAGGTACAGGAGGAGGATCTTAAAGTGGCCACTGAGTAGAAAAAGCTGGCATCAGCCTGAAAAAAAACAGCTACTTCAGAGACACAGAATATCTGCAGACACAAAATTCCAGAGGAACTCCACAGGTCAGGCAGCATCTACTGAGGGGAACAATGTACTTCAATATTCAATTATGTTCACTGAGAGGAATATCTTCTGCCTTTTGACAACCTAACACATTTGTGATTCAAAACCTATTTCTGCTCTTTACAGTAGCATAGTGGCTGGCAGAAAGCTGTCCACCATCGGTGACTGGGTTCAATCCCACCAGAGTGCTGGAGGAACTCACCAGGTTGGGCAGCCTGGTAAAGAATTATCAGGCGATATCTTGAGCTGAAACATAGAAACATAGGAAAACTACTCCACAATACAGGCCCATTAGTGCACAATGCTGTGCCGAACATGTACTAACTTTAGAAATTACCTAGGGTTACCCATAGCCCTCTATTTTCCTAAGCTCCATGTACCTATCCAGGAGTCTCTTAAAGAACCCTATCATATCCGCCTCCACCACCATCGCCGGCAGCCCATTCCTCACACTCACCACTCTTTGTGTAAAAAACTTACCCCGACATCTCCTCTGTAGCTACTTCTAAGCACCTTAAAATTGTGCCTTCTTGTGTTAGCCATTTCGGCCCTGGGAAAAAAGCCTCTGATTATCCACACGATCAATGCCTCTCATTATCTTGTACACCTCTATCAGGTCACCTCTCATCCTCTGCCGCTCCAAGGAGAAAAGGCCGAGTTCACTCAACCTGTTCTCATAAGGCATGCTCCCCAATCCAGGCAACATCCTTGTAAATCTCCTCTGCACCCTTTCTATGGTTTCCTCATCCTTCCCGTAGTGAGGCGACCGGAACTGAGCACAGTACTCCAAGTGGGGTCTGACCAGGGTCCGATATAGCTGCAACATTACCTCTCGGCTCTTAAACTCAATCCCACAATTGATGAAGGCCAATGCACCATACGCCTTCTTAACCACAGAGTTAACCTGCGCAGCAGCTTTGAGCGTCCTATGGACTCGGACCCCAAGATCCCTCTGATCCTCCACACTGCCAAGAGTCTTACCATCAATACTCTATTCTGCCATCATATTAGACTTACCAAGATGAACCACCTCATACTTATCCGGGTTGAGCTCCATCTTCCACTTCTCAGCCCAGTTCTACAACCTATGGATGTCCCGCTGTAAACTCTGACAGCCCTCCTCTGAAACCCTTTATCAGGGCAGCAAATCCCTCCGCATTTTCCCCACAGCTGATGGTGCTCTGGTTTCAACAGCCAGCCTTCAATTCCTGCCACTCACTGTAAGCAGGTCGCACTTCTCCTTCGCTCCAGTGTTCCCACACCCCAAAGCCGTACCGATTACTACATCGTGGCGTGCTCTGCTGGTAACACTTGCAAGCTGCCCCCAGCTCGTATTCCGGCTCTATCGGACAGTGATGCGGCTTACTGTATGTTTCGATGTTTCAATGAAAATGCGACAAATTAAGTTAATCTTGAAAGGAAGGGGAAGGGTTTAAGGAGCTAGTGCAGAGTACCCCTGTGGCCATTCCCCTCAACAACAGGTATATCACTTTAGATATGACTGGGGAGGGGGAATGACCCAACAGAGGAAAGTCACAATGGTCAAATCTCTGGCACTGAGTCTGTTGTTGTTGCAATAGTTAACCTGCTCAGTACAAGAGGAACCTCCGGTTCCGATATTTAGTGCATGTGCTTGTCCGAAGAGCCAAAGGTGCAAAGCGACCAGTGGTGGCTGAATGATCGAACAGCTCCAAGTCAGTCTGTGGTGGCACAGTAGTGTAGCAGCTAGTGTGGCTAATGCAGTGCCAGTGACCTGGCTCCAATACCGTCACTGTCTGTAAGGACAGTCCTGACGAAGGGTCTCGGACAGTTATAGATGCTGCCTGGCCTGCTGTGTTCCACCAACATTTTGTGTGTGTTGTTTGAATTTCCAGCATCTGCAGATTTCCTCGTGTTGACTGTTTGTAAGGAGTCTGTATGTTTTCCCTCATCCATGGGATTATGGAGTAGCACAGTAGAGTCGTGGATAACATACCACTATTCCAGAAATGATGATCCGGCTTTAACTCTCAACAGTCTCTGCAAGGAGTCTGTACGTTTTCTTTGAGACCATGGGGATTTCCTCCAGGTGCTCTGGTTCCGTTCCAAGGACGTACGGGTTAGTAGGTTAATCGGTTACATGGGCGTAATTAGCTAGCATAGGCTTGTTGGGTCAGGAGGGCCTGTTATCATGCCGTATCTCTGAATAAAAATCAAAATAGGAGTCCCCCTCTCCATCCAGGAGAGAGCAAAGCGTGCCTGCACAAGGACACATAGGTGGAGCTTATTGGTGACTCTGAGAAAATGCACAGTCGACAGTACTGCCAGAAGATATTTCCTGATACCCATTCCAGACCCTAGATCATATATCACAACCAAAGCAGTCTATGAGCCTCTGGGTGCAATATATGACAATCTATTTCTAACTTATAACAGAAAAAAGTTCCATTACATTAAATTAAACAGGACCCGGCATTTAACTCTCTGTAAGAGCTATTCACCTGCTCCCTTTTAGTCACGCAATCACACAATACTAAAACAGGTCTACACAGTATAGTATGGAAATAGGCCCTTCAGCCCAACTAGTCCAAGATTCTCATCTAAGCTAATCTAAGCTACCATGTTTAGCCCATATCCCTCTACACCAGTGGTTCACAAACTTGTTCAGGTTACCATGTCCTTGGCTCCCAGACCACATCCCCAGTGTTCCCCCTCTCCCTTTCTGGCCATTATATAAAAACTATAAAGAATTTTGAGTTACAGTGCTCAGGTAAAGAAAATAGGGCAAGCAAGTTCAAAGCAGTTACAAATAATTTCAAAAATTAATCATCTCTATTTAAAGCTACAAAGAAACTAATTTCTTTATTTAAATAGAGCAGAAACATTTGTCAACATTTTAGAGAGTGAAGTCCAACTGTTCAGAGTGCATTGCTTTTTCACCGTCAGTGAGATGGACGGGTTTGGTGCAGTGATCCCAGCCTCTCAACGTCAGGGTGAATGCCACTCAGAAGGAATCTCAGGCCTCCATATTCGGCGATTTGCAGTCTGTTTTGTTGCTTTGAAAGAAGTTGGGTGACCACACTGAAACTGCCCTCCACTAAATATGATGCTGGAAAGGCAATAAAGAACATCTTGACCTTTTCCACCATGCAGGACAGCTCTTGGAGACATCTTTCTGTAGCTAAAAGTCTTGATATGATTTTTTGAACCTTGGTTACAGCTCGGTGATTTTATAGTGAGATCAGCTCTTCCTTTGTCCTTCCTGTTAGTTCTCCCTTGCAAGTGTTCAGGAACAGATTTATTAATCTGGAATTCAGATCGAGAGAAGATCCTGAAATCTCTCTGAATGTCTTTATGCAGCCCACCCAGTGGGTGCAGTGTACTTGAAGATCATCATGTGGTATTCTATCTTTCTCTTCCAACTCAGAGAAGCTTGGAAAATGGAAAACATCACAATTGCCAATGTTGCACTTAAAAAGGGTTAACTTGGACAGAAATGTAAAGACAACTGATTTGACTTTGATAAGATTGATATCCTGTCTTTGCAATTAAATATTTATTTAATGAAACTTTGTCAATATTTATGAAAAATAAGCAATGTCATGCCTAATGTTCTTGAGTTGATTACTGAATAAAGCATCTGGGTTTTCAAAGAACTTCATCAGTTTCAAAAAGCACATTAAGTTATCTCAGGCAGTTTCCTTCAGAGAGCCAGCTGACATATGTGTGCAACAGCAAGCATTCAAGCTGTTCATCATTCTCCATACAAAGCTATTGAAATAGTCGAGAATTGAGAACATGGGGCTTGATTTGATTTACTGCTGTGAGAACAGTATTTAATGATTTGTGCAGCCGATCACTTGGGTGTTTTGTGACAAGATGCTGCCTGTGTATTACAGAGTGAATGGTAAATATGTTAGTTTCATCTTTTCTCAAGAAAGTAATAACCCCACAGTGGTGTCCTGTAATTGATAGTGCCCCAGCTGTTGCATAAGTAAGAATGTTGGTGAGTGGAATGTCTTTCTCTTTGAAGCATTGCTCAACAACATGAAATATTGCCTCCCCCTTCATACTTGTTTCTTGACTCTTTGCAAATACCAACTCTTAAACCATTCTTTCATGCCTTATGAAGCAAACATGACCAAGAAACAAAGATACATTGCCTGGCAAAGCCGACTTATCAAACTGCAGAGCAAATTCTGTTGTGCTAATTATGTTGCACAATGTGTCTTCCACATCCTCAGACATCTTTGAACAGAGTTGTCACTGAGTGCAATTGCTTTAATTATTTGGTCTAGTGACTTGGGTAAAACTGCACTCAGAACCTCCTTACTGCTGGTAGAATTAGTTCTTCTCCAATTGTATGGGACTCTCCAGATTCAGTGAGTAGTGAAATGCTGCATGAAGCAAGCGAACCATCAAAGCTTTGTTGTGAAGTGCTGCCAAACATGTTTTGAAGTGATTTCTGTTTCAGAAAGTTTTCACAAAGTGACTGAAGATAAGCCAAGGACTTGTTTGCTTTATCAGAATGTATTCTCTTCAAAAGTCCAAGGAGCCTGATTGGTTTTCATTGCCTCATTTGAAAAGGTTTCTTAAACACAACAGATACATGTACTGCTGTTGGTTGCATGGTGCTAGTATAAATCCATATTTCAGATACTCCACACTATACTGTCTGCACTTCTTTCTCGTTTGATCTGCTTTGTCATTTTCATAATAGTTTAATGACCATGGTCAATCACCTATTGTGTATGTCTAACCTCAAGTGCTGTGACCAATAAAGGGGAAAATTATAATGTCATCACAACTCAGGCAAAACCTAAAGGTACAATATCTCAGTTGGGCTGCGGGCTAGAGACATGCGCTCAAGACTGTTTGAAAGGGCAGATTCTGAACTTAACCCCATTGAACGCCATATCCTAATTGACTGGAATTGTATCACTGTGTGATTAGAGTATGGGACTCATACTAGGTAACACTGTGCTACAGTAGCAAACAGCAATAATGCGTGGCCCAGGCCTGGAATAAACACAATTTCTTTAGTCCAGATTTCTCATGATGTGCCAGGTACAGAAGGGTCAGATTATTCTCCAACAACTGTAACACACTCCAAGCAAAGTCTAAGAGAACGGTGGGTTAGCTGGAAAGATAGATAGATACCTTATTGATCCCAAAGGAAATTACAGTGTCAAGGTAGTATTACAAGTGCACAGATGAACCAATATCAGAAGCGAAGTAAGAAAGAATAAATATGTTACCTTAAAAAAAGACGTAAAAGATTTCCAAGTTCACACTGATAAAATGGCAGTACAAGAATTACCGTCATATTATACAGTAATGGGTGCACATTCACATCATCCAGATAAGAAGTGATGGTAGTATTGCACAAAGAGTCCAGGATAGCAGGGTGTGGAAAACAGAACTTAAACAGAGGTTAATAACAGTCTAACGGGGGGTGGGGGGGGCATCACTTTTCTGGCTACAGGTTAACCCATTATAGAGCCTAGTGGCCAAGGGCAAGAATGATTTCATATAGTGCTCTTTGGAGCAGCACAGTTATCTCAGCAAGAGATGAGGTGATTACATGATCATTGTAATCAAATATGAGGCACTGTGGATAAAATGCTTATAATAAGTAATTCATTTCTTAAATTAAATTTCTGTCAGCTGCCCCCTTGCTACCGAGCACCCCCACCACCCCCCCAACTACTCCTTTATCTTTATTGCCCCCCTGTGAAACTCACACCGCCCCAGGGCCAATATCACCCACTTCAGGAACTGCTGTGCTCCATTTTTCCTATCCATTAACCTATCCAAGTGACATTAGATGTATCTGCCTCAACCACGTCATTCCACATGAAGGTCACATTCTAAACAATGAAGTTGCTATTAAATCTCTCCACTCTTACCTTAAACCCAATCCCTTTAGCTCAACATTCAAGAAATATTTCTTGTTTTCTTCTTTGACTTCTGCATACACTCGCAAACTTAAAGACTTAAGATTAGCTTGATCTGAAACGTGTACAAGGAAACATCGAAACATCCAGTAAAATGCGTTATTTGTGTCAAATCAAACCAGTGAGGATTGTGCTGGGGGCAGCTCACAAGAGGCACCAGACTTCTGGCAGCAACATAGCATGCCCATGACTTGCTGACCCTAACCTCGTGGTCATGGGGGAAATGCACAAGTTCCTTACAGTAGGCGGCAGGGATTGAACCCTGGTTGCATGTCCTGTAATAGCTCTAAGCTCAGACGTACACAAGTACCTATCTGCAACTCATTGTGTTCACTGTGCCCTTTCCATAAAGTAATAACCTCTCACTTGGGGAAAAAAATCATCAAACATTCCTGAATCATTTGCCAATTATTTCAAATCTTCTTCCTCTGGTTAGCTAGTGACCTTCTCCTTATTGCTCTTTAACCCTGGTCATCATCTAGCATATCAAACAGCCTTTCCTAAAGAAGAAAAACCCAGATTACCTATTCAAGTCACAGCAACTAACCACTTCTAGTCCCAGCCTGTGGACCCGAGTCCCACCATCCCTCAGTGGGGAAAAGGAAGCTTTGAGCTTTCAAGAAGATGATGCTGAAAACACTTTCAAGTAGGCTGCCAAACCCCATCTGGTGTGGAACTGAGTTGTGAAGATCTCAGTATCAGAAATATATATAAAGTTGAGCTGATTATTAAAGTCGTCTCGTTACCAAAATCTAATATTTTTGTTTCTTGTGTTCATCAGTATATTTTATTAATCTTTGACACAATCCTGTGATCTGAGAGGGGAGCCACTGCAGTCAAGAGCCTAAGTTGGAGATTACAATAGAGTCATAGAGCACTACTAGAAACATTTGCAGTTCATCTACTCCGTGCCAACCTTGTCTTCTGTCTAGTCCTATCTACCAGCATCTGGGCCATAGCTGTCCACACCCTCCTTGTCCATGTTCCTATCCAAATTTCTCTTAAATGTTATAATTGCATCTGCATTCACTATGTCTGCCGGCAGCTCGTTCCACACTCTCACCACCCTCTGAGTGAAGGAGTTCCCCCTCAGCTTCCTCTTAAATATTTCACCTTCCACCCTCAACCCATGACCTCTAGTTTTAGTCGCACCCTATCGATATCCCTCACAGTTTTGTATACCTCTGATCTCCCCTCATTCTCCTCCACTCTAGGAAATAGTCCTAACCTATTCAACCTTGTAACTCAGGTCCTCAAGGCCTGGCAACATCTGTGCAATGTAGCAATACAGGATCCTCCAAGTTACAGCAGGGTTCTGTTCATAGCCCAGACAATAAGACATAGGAATGGAATTAGAATCATAGAAAACCTACAGCACAATACAGGCCCTTCGGCCCACAAAGTTGTGCCGAACATGTCCCTACCTTACAATTACCTAGGCTTACCCATAGCCCTCTATTTTTCTAAGCTTCATGTATCCATCCAGGAGTCTCTTTCAGCCCATCAAGTCTTCTCTGCCATTCAATCAAGGCTGTTTCTTTTCTCAACCCATTGTCCTCCCTTCGATCTGTAATTGTTAACCCACTTACTAATCAAAAACCTATCAATCACACCCAGAGACTTGGCCTCCATAGCCCTCTATGGCAATGAATTTCACCATCGACCAGCTGAAGAAATTCCTGTTCATTTCAGTCTCTTTATTCTGAGGCTCTGCCCTCGGATCCTAAATGCTTCCACTGGTGGAAACATCCATAGGCAAGCAGAAAATGTGATCGCAAGTCGAGTTCCCATATGACAGATCTCCTAGCAACTGGTAAACTGTTCATCTGGTCTCTCAAACACTAGTTCGTAGGCACAGGCTAAACGTAAGTCAGTGGCCTCTCTTCTGGGGATGCTCACCATTAAATATAGGACTGTCTAGCACTAGGTCTAGGACAGCCAGACTGGGTAACAGCTTCTTCTCTCAGGCTGAGAGATCAACGACTACTCTGCCACCACTGTGGACTTGGCACGAGGACAGCAAACTGTTTACCATACATTTTACTGTTTGCCTGCGCTGTACTTCACTACATGCATTTTGAATTATATTTTAATAACTTACATAAAGTATAATATTTTGGTTTATGCAACTAAGTCCTCGACTTCCTAACTGGATGACCACAATTGGTACGAATTGGAAGTAACATCTCCACCTCGCTGACAATCAACACTGGTGCACCTCAGGGATGTGTGCTTAGTCCGCTGCTCTACTCTCTCTCCACCCAATGACTGTGTGGCTAGGCACAGCTCAAGTTCCATCTATAAACTTGCTGATGAGACGACCATTGTTGGCAGAACTTCAGATGGTGACAAGAGGGTGTACAGGAGTGAGATATACCAGCTACCAGTTGGTGTCACAGCAACAACTTTGCACTCCACATCGATAAGTCCAAAGAACTGATTGTGGACTTCAGAAGGTGTAAGACAAGGGAACATGCATCAGTCCTCATAGAGGGATCAGAAGTGGAAAGAGTGAGCAATTTCAAGTTCCTGGGTGTCAACATCTCTGAGGATCTAACCTGTCCCAACATATCAATCCATCTACAAAGAAGACATGAGACAGCGGCTATATTCCATTAGGAGTTTGAGGAGATTTGGTTTGTCACTAAAAACACTCACATATTTCTGCAGATGTACTGTGGAGAGCATTCTGACTGGCTGCATTGCTGTCTGATATGCAAGGTGAGGAGGCTGTAGTGCACGGTTGAAGTGAGCTGCAGAGACTTGTAAACTTAGTCAGCTCCATCATGGACACTAATGTTCATAGTATCCAGGTCCTCTTCAAGGAGTGGTGTCTCAGAAATGCAGTGTCCATCATTAACTACCTTCACCACACAGGACATGCCCTCTTCCCATTGCTACCATCAGGAAGGAGGTGGAGAATCCTAAAAGCACTCACTCAGTGATTCTGGAACAGCTTCTTCCCCTCTGCCATCAGATTTCTGAATGAACATTGAATATATATACATACACATACTGAAATTCATAGTGCTTTTTCTCTCTATTATCATGTATTGCATTGCTCTGCTGCCGGAAAGTTAGCAAATTTCACGACATATGGCGGTGATACTAAACCTAATTCTGATTCTGATATGCTGTCACACTGTTCCCTTAAAGCTGTGTGTGTTTGCTGCCATGCAGTAACTGATATGCTCCCACGCACATAGCTTTCATTGCTGCATGGTTGGAATTTTCTTTTGTATAATGGTAATATAATTTTGAAAAATTCTGTAATTAATTATGTTAATGAATATGATTCATAAATTTTATAAATAATAGATGTATCACAGCCATTACTTTGAACCACTTTAGAGTTTTGATGTACTTACATTGTCAGTGTTTCAAGTTACAACACTGTTACAAATTGTAACAATAAACCCAGAATGGAAGTCAGCAGCTCATTGTTAATAAACTGCTGGCCTGCTGAACGCTGATGCCACCTAGTCAAAACATTTTACTTTTACCATTGTGTCTGTCAGCTGTTCTGATTGCCTGATATCATTTACTTGTGTTGTGAGTTGTGGTTTGTGTTTGTTTCATGCATAAATTACAAATAAAAACATTTAAAGTGCCACACAATTTTCAGGCCATGTAAAAATTTCCTCCTCAGAGCAATGGTTGGTCCTTGCAGCTGTAAAAAAGTTAGAGGGAATGCTAGTGCTGTGTGTGATATATGTTCTGTGGGTACACCATAGTCTGGAGGAATGTTGTTTTGTTTGGTTGTATATATACGTACAGTCAGATGACAATAAACTTAAACTTCAATCAGTACTGGCACCTAGTGGTAGAGCATCAATACTGCATCAATACTTATTTTGATGATGAGGTAGAAGGAAAGAAGGCAATTGGGGAGAAATCAGGATCTGAAAGGTTGGTAATAAACAAACAACACTCCTATAGTGAGGACATTTAGGACCAGAGGTCACAGCCCCAGAATAGAAAGATACCCCTTTACAACAAGAGATAAGGAGGAATTTCTTTAGCGAGAGGGTGGTAAGTTTGTGGAATTCGTTGCCATAGATGGCTGTGGAGGCCAAGTCATTGGGTATATTTAAAATGGTTAGTCAGGGGGTCAAAGGTTACAGAGAGAAGGCAGGAGAATGAGGTTGAGAGGCATGATAAATCAGCCATGATGGAATTGTGGACAGAAAGTAATGTGTGTGTGGAATGCCTGGGGTGCTGGGAGAGGCAGACTCATTGAAGAAGCTCTTAGATGGGCACCTGAATGAAAAGAAAATGGAAGGCTATGTGGGAATGAAGCATTAGAATGATCTTGGAGTAGGTTAAAAAGTTGGCACATCATGGGCCGAATGGCCTGTACTATGTTAATCAAGTTTATGTTAGAAGTGGGATCCTTCGTTAGTTCCAGCAGCTTCACTATAACCGCACATATAACATTGAGTGCCACGGTAGTGTCACTGTTAACTACAGCTTGGAGTGTCTCAGAGTTTGGAGTTCAATTCCAGTGCCATCTGTACTGTGGAACGTGTGGGTCCAAAGACATTCCAGCTGGGTTAATTAGTCATTATAAATTGTCCTGTCATTAGGTTAGGGTTAATCTGGGTTGTTGGGGTTGCTGTGGTGGTGTGGCCTAAACCATACTGTATTACTGAACAAATAATAACTCCTTCTTATAAAACACCCAGAATGCTGCAGGAACTCAACAGGTCAGGCAGTATCTATGGAGAGGAATAAAGAGACAATGTTTCAGACCAAGACCCTTCATCAGGATTGGAAAAGTAGTGGGTAAAAGCCAAGTTAAGGTGGTTGAGGGAGGGAAAGGAGGACAAGCCAGTAGGTTGAGACTAGGGGAGGAGGGTGAAGTGAGAAGCTGTGAGCTGTTAGGTGGAAGAGCTGATGAAGAAGGAATCTGATAAGACAGGACAGTGGAGCATGGGAAGAAGATGGGGAACCAGAGGGATGGACAAGTTATGATAGTGGGAGAGGGAAAGGGAAGGGAAGAGATGGACACCAGAATAGAATAACACCTTCCATCATTTTCTGCTTTAGCAATTTTGCATTGCACTAACATTGGATGACCTATAGAGTATGGTGTCCTTAACCATTTAGGAATTGTAGCTGGGCATCCCATTCAGTCTTTGGTTCTTTTCCAGGAAGTTTAAAAACAAGAGAAATGTTCCAGTATTGCTTTGGGTTACAATGAACACATGACCACACAATTAATTGTCAAAACCTAATGTCGTCCGATTGACTTAAGATACACATGCTTATTCCGTCCATTATGGTAATCACAATTCTGTGAGATTTTGGTAGTCTACACAGTTTCCAAGTGCAAGTTTTTATAGAGTTAAACCTTTAGGCTTTTCCAACACTTAAACTAGGAATTAAAAAGAAACTCCTTTTATTGCAGATGACATCCTTTAAAAACTACTGCTTCTTGAAAGATACAAAAAAAACATTTCAGTTATCCAAAAATGACTTAATAAACCTTTTTTCTGGGAGTTCCAGGACACGAAGTCTGACTATTAGATTATTTCTGGATATTTGTGGGAAGCTTACTGCCAAGAGGAAACACATGCTCCACTCTGACGACCACAAGCCCACTCAGCATCCAACTGCTTTCTTCTGCTAATCCCTGCACCTAGAAATCTTTTCTTTTCCTCGCATGAGATGGCTCAAGGACTATACAGTAAGGTCACAGGCAAACTCATCAGAGAGCTTCAATGCCTGTTTATGTGTGGCAAAGCTGACTCATTCTCTATATTAAATGAGTAGAATTTGAATTGACGTGGTTAGTGGTTTACCAGGGGGAACCAACAATGATGTCCAAGCACTGGTTGAATGGGTTTAGCGCAGATGGGTGTAATCTAGCCAGTATGGATATGATGGGCCAGTTTCCCTGCTCTTCACCATAGCATGGTATTGGTGAGGTATTAGATTCGACATGTCATCTAAAACTTTGACAAACTTGTATAGATGCACAGTGGACAGAGTCGTGACTGGTTGCGTTGCAACCTGGTATGGAAGCACCAGTGCCCTAGAATGGAAAAGCCTACAAGGAGTGGTGGATGTAACCCAGTCCATCACAGGAAAAGCCCTCTCCGTCACTGAGCTCATCTACAAGGAGCATTGCCACATGAAGGCAGCATCCATCATCAGGGACCCCACCACCCTGGCCACGCTCTCTTCTCACTGCTACCATCAGGAAGGAGACACAGGAGCCTCAGGACTCACACCACCAGGTTCAGGAGCAGTTATTACCCCTCATCCTCCACACTCATACACTCAACTGAACACCACTCCACTCCCTTTGCAATTTTTGCTCATTTCTTTCTCAATTTCTGCTAAAACATTGTTTACATTTACATTTACATCATTTATTATTATATTGTAATTTGCCCTTTACTGTGTCTATCGTCTTGTTTATTAATTTTGTACTGTCTTGCACTGTTTTGTGCACTTTATGTAATCCCCTGTAGATCTGAAGTCAAATGTAGCTTTGTGCTGTCTCACATAGTCTAGAGTAGTTTTGTGTTGTTTCATGGTCCTGGAGGAATGTTGTTTCGTTTTTACTGTGTACTGTACCAGCAGTTATGGTTGAAGTGACAATAAAAAGCAACTTGACTGAACCAGAGTGGATAACTTCACTCACCCCAACACTCAACTGATTCCATCCATTCATGCTCTCTGCATTACTTATTTATTGTTATAATGGTTATTTGATTTCTTTGTCTTTTTCGTATTTGCACAGTTTCTCTTCTTTAGCACATTGATTGTCGGTCTTTGTGTGCAGTTTTCATGGGTTCCATTGTATTTCTTTTTTTCTACTGTGAATGCCTGCAAGAAAATAAAGTGGCATCATATATGTCATATTGATCACTTTGTACTGTCATATGGACTGGGATGCAGTGAAAAACTTAGACTGCATGCCATCCAGTGAGCTCATACCCTATACAAGGTCACTGACGTGCTGTGAAGAAAAGGGAACGGAAGTACAGAGAAAGTGCAGAACAAGAAAACGAAGAGTTGTGGCTGATGAGTAGATGAGCTACAACTAGAAAGTGATGAAACTGGGGAACTAATTGGCTGTGGGGCCCCTGTGACTGGATGCATGTGAAGCAGAGATTGATAGGTTCTTGATTAGTCAGGGTGACAAAGGTTATGGGAAGATAGCAGGAGAATGGGGTGAGAGGGAAAATAAATCAACCTTGATGAAATGGTTGAGCAGACTCCATAGGTCAAATTCTGCTCCTATTTCTTATGACGTTTTGGACTAGATAGACTGGAGAGACTCTTGACTTCACAGTCTGCCTCAACATGTGCCTACACTGCACTTTCTCTGTAATAGTGATATTAGTTTATACTCTACTGTTATAAAGCTATAGAATGGAACTTTTATACAATAAGATGGATTCTTGACCTCACAGTCTACCTTATTATAATCTATTATCTACCTGTGCTGCACTTCCTCTGAAGCTCTTGTACCTTATTCTACGTTCTGTAATTGTTTTAGAACAACAAGCAACATGGAACATTACAGCAGAGTACAGGCCCTTTGTTGTGCCGAACCTTTAACCAACTCTAAAATCAATCTAACCCTTCCCTTCCACAAAACCCTCCAGCTTTCTTTCATCCATGTCTAAGAGTCTCTTAGTCTTCTACCACAAGTCCAGGCAGGGGATTCCACACACCCACCACAAGCTGTGGGCAGTTTTATTTTTTTGGTTTATTTGTTGTTTCCTTTTTTATAATTGTGCAGTGTGAGCAGCAGGGAGAAGCGCATTCAATGGCAGCTTCGAACAATCCATGTTTAGGAGTTGGAGCTGGAACTGGATGAACTGTGGATCATCTGGGAGGCTGAGGGGGCAATAGACAGGACATCTCGAGAGGTAGTTACACTCAAGGTGCAGGACACCGGAGACTGGATGACATTCAGGAAGGGGAAAGGGTTTAAAAAGCCAATGTCCTCCCCCTTAACAAAAAGTTTACCATTTTGGAAGCAGTTAGGTGGTGGGGGCGGGGGGCATGACCTAATAGAGGAAAGTCACAGTGCTCCAGTCTCAAACACCGAGAGAGACTCTTCGGATCAGAGGGAAGGGGGGAGAAGAGGTGAGCTGTGATGAGAGGGGATTTGTTAGTAAGGGGAACAGAAAGGAGTTTCTGTGGACAAGAACGAGATTCCCGGATGTTATGTTGCCTCCCGGATGCCAGGGTCTGGGATATCTTGTATTGATAAGTGGGATGGTGAGCAGCCAGAGGTCATGGTCCATGTAGGTACCAATGACATGGATAGGAAGAGTGTCAAGGTTCTGCAAAGTCAGTTCAGGGAGTTAGGTGTTAAGTTAAAGGACAGAATGTCTAGGGTTGTGATTTCAGGATTGTTACCCATGGCACGTGCTAGTGAGGCCAGAAATAGGAAGATCATACAATTTAAATGTTGCTAAGGAGCTGGTGTGGGAAGAAGACCTTCAGTTTTTTTGGATCATTGGGCTCTCTCTTCCATGGAAGGTGGGACCTGTACGGAAGAGACCATTTGCATCTGAACTGGAGTGGGACTAATATCAAAGCAAGAAGGTTTGCTAGTACTGCGTGGGGAGAGGGGGGGGGATATTAATCCAGAGTCATGGAGGAATGAGAACCAGAGTGCCAGAACAGATAGCGGAGAGGTTGAGGAGACTGATGTTAAGACTTAGGACAAAGTCAGCAATCAAAAGGTTAAGCCTGGTGGGAGGAATGTTCTGGGCTGGGTATGTTTCAGTACAAGAAGTGTCACAGCAGTGCTCAGTCAGGACAGGCTGGAGAACTCGTCTAATGAGGTTTTATGGCTGAACCTGAGGAGTAAGAAAGGTACGAACGCGTTAATGGGGCTATATTATAGACCACCTAACAGTCTGAGGGATTTAGAGGAGATTTAGAGGGATGTAGGGAGATTGCCGACAGTTGCAAGAAATATGAAACCATAAGCCCATAAAATTTAGGAGCAGAATTAGGCCATTTGGCCCATCAAGTCTGCTCCACCATTTCATCATGGCTGATCCAATTTTTCCCCTCAGCCCCAAACTCCTGCCTTCTTCCCCTATCCCTTCATGCCCTGACCAATCAAGAATTCATCAACCTCTGCCTTAAACATACAAAAAGACTTGGCCTCCACAGCTGCCTGTGGCGACAAATTCCACCAATTCACTACTTTCTGGCTGGAGAAATTCCTCTTATTTCCATTATAAAAGGACGCCAATCTATTCTGAGGCTGTGTCCCTCTGGTCTTAGATTCTTCCACCATAGGAAACATCCTCTCCCCATCCACTTTGTCAAAGACTTTCACTATTTGAAAGGTTTCAATGAGGTCACCTCTCATTCTTCTGAATTCCAGTGAATGCAGGCCCAGAGCCATCAAACACTCTTCATATGACAAACCATTCAATCCTGGAATTATTTTCATGAATCTCCTTTGAACCCTCTCCAGTTTCAGCTCATCCTTTCTAAGATTAGGGGCCCAAAGCTGCTCATAAACTCCAAGTGAGGCCTCACCAGCGCTTTATAAAGTCTCAACATTACATCCTTGTTTTTATGTTTTATCCTCTTAAAATGAATACTAACATCGCATCTGCCTTCCTCATCACAGACTCAACCTGCAAATTAATCTTTAACCAATCCTGCAAAAGGATTCCCAAGTCCCTTTGCTCCTCAGTTTTTTTCTATTTTCTCTCCGTTCAGAAAATAGACTCAACACTTCCCAACACTGTATTCCATCTGCCACTTCTTTGCCCATTCTCCTAATCTGTCTAAGTCCTTCTGTAGCCTCTCTACTTCCTCACAACTACCTGACCCTCCACCTATCTTAACATCATCTGCAAACTTTGCAACAACACCATCAATTCCATCATCCAAATCATTGACAAATAACGTAAAAAGAATCGGTCCCAATAAAGCCCGTGGAACACCACTAGTCATCGCAGCCAAGCAGAAAAGGCTCCCTTTATTCTCACTCTTTGCCTGCTGCCAATCAACCACTGCTTCATTCATGCTAGAATCTTTCCTGTAATACCATGGGCTCGTAGCCTGTTAATTTGCCTCAGGTCTGGCACTTTGTCAAAGGCCTTCAGAACATCAACCGATTCTCCTTTGTCTATCCTGCTTGTTACTCCTTCAAAGAATTCCAACAGAAGGTTATGATTGTAGGTGATTTTAACTTTCCAAATATTGACTGGGACTCCCATTCTGTAAAAGGATTAGATGGGATAGAGTTTGTCAAATGTGTTCAGGAAAGTTTCCTTAGTCAGTACATAGAAGTCCTAATGAGAGAGTATGCGATACTTGATCTCCTATTAGGGAATGAGACAAGGCAGGTGGCAGAAGTTTATATAGGGGATAATTTTGCATCTAGTAATCATAATGGCATTAGTTTCAGTGTAATTATGGAAAAGGAGAGGTCTGGTCCTCTGGTTGAGATTCTAAATTGGAGAAAGGCCAATATTGGTGGTATCAGAAAGCATCTGGCAAGTGTAGATTGGGTCAGGCTGTGTTACATAGAACATAAAGCACAGAATAGTACAGCACATTACAGGCCCTTCGGCCCACAATGTTTTGCCGACCATCAAACCCTGCCTCCCATATAACCACCCACCTTAATTCCCTCCATATACCTGTCTAGTAGTTCCGGCAAGGTTCAATTTGAGATGTCTTCAAAAGTAAGTGTGATGCCTTCGTAAGCGAATTTTTGAGAGTACAAAGCTTGTATTCGCCTATCAGAATAAAAGGCAAGGATAACAGTTTTAGGAAAGCTTGATTTTCAAGAAATGTTAAGTCCCTGGTTAAGAAAAACAGGAGGTGCATAGCAGATATAGGCAGGTAGGAACACATGAGGTGCTTATGGAGTATAAGAAATACAAGAGAACACAAGAGAGAAATTAGGAGGATTAGAAGATGATATGAGTTTGCTCTAGCACGCAAGGTGAAGGAGAATCCTAAGTACTTCTACAGATATGTTAAGAGCAAAGGGATTGCAAGGGGCAAAATTGGTCCTCTGAAAGATCAGGATGGTAATTTGTGTGTGGAGCCAAGAGAGATGGAGGAGGTCCCAAATTGAATGTTTTTGCATCTGTATTTACTCGGGAGATGGACACAGAGTCTATAGAAGTGAGGCAAAGTGGCAGTGAGGTCAATGACCCTATAGAGATTACAAAGGAGTAAGTTTTGCTAACTTGAGGCAAATTAAGTTGGACAAATCCCCAGAATCTGACAACGTGTTCCCTCAGAGCTTGTGGGAGACATGCAGAAATTGCAGGGCCCTAGCAGAGATATTTAAATCATCCTTAGCGACAGTTGAGGTACCGGAGTATTAGAGGATAGCAAATGTTGTTCCGTTGTTTAAGAAAGGCTCAAAAGATAAACCATGAGATTATAGGCTGGTGAGCCTGACACCAGTTGTGGGAAAGTTATTGAAAGGTATTCTAAGGGACCAGATATGAGTATTTGGATAGACATGGACTGATTAGAGATAGTCAGCATGGTATTGTGTGTGGTAGGTCAACCAATCTTAAAGAGTTTTTTGAGGAAGTTACCAGGCAAGTTGATGTAAACAAGATGTTGTCTATATGGACTTCAGCAAGGTATTTGACAAGGTCCCACACGGGAGGTTAGTCAAGAAGGTTCAATCGCTTGGCATTCGAGATGAGGTATTCAATTAGTTTAGACATTGGCTTTGTGGGAGAAGCTAGAGAGAGGTAGTAGAGGGTTGCCTCTCCAACTGGAGGCCTGTGACTAGCGGAGTGTCGCAGGGATCGGTGCCGGGTGTGTTGGTGTTTGTCATTTATGTCAATGATGTGGATGATAATGGGGTTAACTGGATCAGAAAATTTGTGGATGATACCAAGATTAGGGGTGTTGTGGACAACGAGGAAGACTATCAAAGCTTGCAGTGGGATCTGGACCAGATGGAAAAATGGGCTGAAAAATGGCAGATGGAATTTAATGCAGACACGTGCAAGGTGTTGGACTTTGGTAGGATCAGCCAGGGTAGAGCATTGAGGAGTGTGGGAGAACAAAGGG
Source organism: Hypanus sabinus (assembly GCF_030144855.1). Classification (NCBI taxonomy): domain Eukaryota; kingdom Metazoa; phylum Chordata; class Chondrichthyes; order Myliobatiformes; family Dasyatidae; genus Hypanus; species Hypanus sabinus. The sequence continues at coordinate 111,824,495 of NC_082717.1, read as the reverse complement.
ATCTGGGAAAACTGATCCATAATTCATTGACAGTGACATTACTGGTAGAATAGGGATGTAAAGAAAGCCTTTGGCATTTTGGCCTTTATAGAACAACGTACTGAGTACAGCAGCTGGGATTTTATGTTGAAGTTGTATAAGGTGTTGATGAGGCCTAACTTGGAGTATTGAGTGCAGTTTTGGTCACCTACCTACTGAAAAGATATCAATAAGATTGAAAGAATGCGGAGAAAATATACAAGGATGTCTCCAGGAGTGGTGGACCTGAGTTATAAGAAAGGATTGAATAGGTTAGAACTTTATTCCTTCGAACATTGAAGATCGAGGGGAGATTTGATAGTGGCATACGAAATCATAAAGGTTGTAGATAGGGTAAATTCAGTCAGGCTTTTTTCCGCTGAGGTTGTGTGAGACTACAACTAGAGGTCATGGTTAAGGGTGGAAGGACAGTGCTTAAGGGGAACATGTGGGGAAACTTCTTCAATCAGAGCGTGGTGAGAGTGTGGAAGTAGCTGCCAGCACAAATGGCGGATGTGATTTCTAATTCATCGTTTAAGAGAAGTTTGGATAGGTATTCAGATAGGAGGGTATGGGGGGGCTATGTTTTGGGTTTAGGTAGATGGGACGAGGCAATTTAAATAGATTGGCATGGGCTAGATGGGCCAAAGGGCCTGTTTCTGTGCTGTAGTTTTCTATGACTACGTTACAATACATACCTCTGACATCCACCCTAGACTTTTCTCCAATCACCTTAAAACTATGCCCCCTCATTTAACCATTTCTTCCCTGGGAAAAAATATCTGGCTGTCCACTCGATCGATGACTCTTATTATTTTGTGCGCCTCATTCATAGATTTGATGCATTGTACGGTACCTTCTCCGTTGCTTTTGCACTTTGTGCTGCATTCTGTTCCTGGTTTATCTTATTCAATGGGTGCATTTAATGTCAGAGAAACGTATACAATATACATCCTGAAATTCTTCTTTGCAAAATCCACAAAAACAAAGGAATGCTCTAAACAATGAATGACAGTTAAATGTTAGAACCCCAAAGCCCCCCCCCCCAGCTGCCCCCTCCTATACACAAGCAACAGTAAGGTAACAAACCTCACGCCCCCAGCAGCAAAGAACCATCTTCACCCTCCACCGAGCACTCAAAGCATGCAGCAAAGCATCAATAAAGACACAGATCTGTAGTACCCCAAAGACTACTCGCTCACCCAGTAATTCGACATACCACAGGCTCTCTCTCCCTAATAAGGGGAAAAGAGGTGTCACCATTTCACAGCAAAAGGGCAGATATAACAAACAACTCACTGACTTATGATGTTAGAAGTCTGTTGCATTGTTTTTTCCGAGCTCTGTGCCCAGACAATCAGCCCCGGAAAGGCTGAGGTCTCTGGGCATAGAGCCAGCAGCTAATCCGCTGCTTCTGATGTTCCTCACTCTCCCGCGACGCCTCAGTCAGGGGCACCGGCCTTGAACCAGCCTGTCTCCGGAGCCACGAAAATCTGGCATCCAGGAGGTGTGTTAGTCTTCCAGGCCGCGTCCTTGGGATGTCAAAAAGCGGCTGTTCATGAGGCTCTGAGAGCAGGTCCCATTCCCGCAAAGAACCAAAGACAGAGTGTAGCTCCAGGTCAGGGTCTTCAAAAGAAACTTGAAAAGGTAACAAAGAGTTATCAAAGATAGAAATAGAGCTATTTCCAAAGATGCAAGCAAAGGAGGCACCGTTTATTGTCATCTTGGCTTTGCTCCACCCTCTTCACCTCAAAGCACTGACCAATAATTTGGTCTGTATAAAAGGCGTGCAAGACAAACTTTCCAGTGTAGCTCATTCTATGTGACAATAATATACCCAAACCAATGTCAGTGTCCAGCACGAGTGGCCAAATGGCTTTCTCTTCTTTTTCCTGTAGTCTGGAACACGCTGTCTGAAAAGTGGTGGAAGCGACTTTGATTGTGAGGCCTGAAAGTGAATTGGATACATACTTAAACAGAACAACTTGCAGGACTACACAGAAATACCAGAAGTATTGTATTAGCAGTAATGAATCTAGCTGTTCAAAGATCAAAAAGCAATCTGCGTTCGGAAAATATTCAATTCTTCAGAATCTTGAGAAATCTGAAGTTGCAAGGAGAATGCGGGGAAGCAGAATTCTCTCAACCGCACCTCTTCAGAATCATCATGGGTCTTATCTTACAACACAGAAATGTCACTCCACATAATTGTTCATCTGCATTAAAAGAGTGCTGTGACAGTGTTGTCTCCCAGAGGGTGTAGTGGAGGAGTGGGATTGGGAGTGATAATTAAGGGAAAATGACTTAAAATAATTGGGAAAACCAGTAATGAGGAGAATTCATCCCATACATCAAGGAGGTTATTCTTGTTCTGAATTTTGCCTGAAGAGCCTTGGCCCAAAATGTCAAAAATTTATTCCCCTCCAGAGATACTTTGGGAATGAAAGGGTTAACAAATAAGGAGTGTTTGATGGCTCTGGGCCCGTACTCACTGAAGTTTAGGAGAATGGGGGGTTCTCATTGAAACCTGTTGAATATTGAAAAGGCTGGAAAGAGTTGTTTTTGGGTAGCTCACTGAGCTGCAGACAACGTCTTTGCCAGAATCAAGTTTACCAGAGAAGAGCAGCCATCTTCCATTCTTAGATGTTTTGGTTGAACGACAAGTCAACGGTGAATTTCAAATAAGAGTCTGCCAAAAGGCAGCTCACACAGATCAAATACTCAATTTCCACAGCAACCACCCAGGCATCCATAAGCAAAGCTGCATCAGGGCATTATTCAAACAGGCCACTACACACCGCACCACAGCATTACTACGGAAGAGTGGAGAAAAATATCTCTACAAAGCTTTCAAGAACAATGAATACTCAAGGAATTTTGTTTGCCACTGTTTGTCCAACCGACAAAATCAAAAAAGCACACAATGTCCAACCAAGTTGGTCACCCTACCCTACATCAAGAATAGAGATGACCAATAGATTTCTACGACCATTTGACAATCACAGTGGCACACAGACCTACAGCCACACTATACCAGTGTCTGTCAAGAATAAAAGACCCCCTACCTACGATGCACAGAACACCATATACAAAATTCCATGTGCCAACAGCCACAAGCATTATATTGGGCAGACTGGTAGGAAGCTATCAACAATGGTACATGAACACCAACTGGCTGTAAACTGTCATGAACAACTTTCCCTTATATCAATACACTGAGACAGCGAAGCACATCAATTCAACTGGACCAATGTCACGATCCTAGGCCAAGCCCATCAACGACAAGCTCAAGAATTCTTAGAGGCTTTGTTCTCCACACAGAATTCCATCAACAAGCGCATCGAAAGGAATCCAGTTTACATCCCTCCTCATCGTCAAGTCGTCAGTCAAGAGCCAAGTTTACACACATCAATCAATGAGGATGATGTTAATCCTACATAACGGTCATCTAACTCAGCCCAGATAAAATCCTAATCAGATTTTAATGAACCAATCACAGATTACATAATTGGTAACGAATAGAAACGGTACATATACCACCACCACCACCCCCCACATACACACTGTTTACAGTGCAGTGATGAGTGTAATAGATAGAGGAGGTGGGGGATAACTAGAATGGTTGATCAGAATAACTGCCTGGGGAAAAAACTTGTAAGGAGGTGTGCAGTTTTCCTTTTAACAGCCCAATAGTGCTTTGCGGAGCACATATTGCCACATACACAGCTACGTGAATGCACAGGTACAATGAAAACCCTACTCACAGCAGTATTACAGATACACTCACAAGAAAAAATGTAAATCAAAGATAAATTATATGCAATTTTTAGAAGAAAGACCTCTTTCTTATAGATCTCATCAATGTTGGGAATGGATGAATAGGGCTGAGACCACTGATTTGTGCAACTTCTTCATTTCCTGAGCATTTGTAAAAAGCTGCACCACCTCAACAACTATCCCACTCTCCCTGTCAAGCACCTTCTCTGGAAGAGTTTAAAATGTCGCGGGTACAACTCTCTCTATAGGTGGTACTGTCTCAAGAAGCCAACATCCATCATCAAAGATTCCCACCTTTCGAGCCATTCCATCTTCTCACAGCTACCATTGGGCAGGAGGTACAGAAGCCTGAAGACCAACACAACCAGGTTCAAGAACAACGACTTCCCTTCAACTATCTGGCTCTTGAACTAATTGGCCAAACCTAAATTGCAACAACATAGCAACACTATGATCATTCTGATCACTTTGCGCTAAAGTTATGTCCTAATTGTGTTTTTATTTTCTTGTAAAAATTCTGTGTAATTTATGTGCCATTATGTTTTTTGTTTCATGTCATGTCAACACGGCATGACAAATTTCTAACACGTAAATATACTTGCACTGTATGTTCAAAGTTCAAAGTTCTAAAGACATTTACTGTCAAGGGATGTATACAGAATACAGCTCTGAGACTTGACTTCATGAAACAAAGAAACACAATGGAATCCATTCAAGGAAACATCAAACATCCAATGCGTGGGAAGAAAAAAGAACAAATTGTGCAAATGGCAAAAAGCGAGTGAACAACCCAAAGAATAGACAAACCTGGAGTCCCGTAGCATTCACTGCTGCTAACCCACGTCAGGCTAGGTGCAGAGCCATTCTTCGCTGAAGCTCCACAGTCTACGTCAATCATCTTGAACAAACTGCTCAAAAACAGCAAAAAAAAGGATACATGAAGCTCAATATCCCCCAAAATGCATCTATAGCCATGCCAATCAATCCTTGCAGCATGGAGCCCTAAGTTTCTGCACAGAAGCTAGCAAGAGTGTGAAGAAGACTGGTCAAAAGCAGGCAGATGGCACCAAACGCCCACCCATCCTCTGATCTTGTCTTCGTCAACTCCAACCTTGCTTATGGTTTGTGGTCTTCTGCTGCTGTAGCCCATCCACTTCAAGGTTCAATGTGCTGTGTGATCAAAGATGATCTTCTGCACACCATTGTGGTAATACATGTTTATTTGAGTTGCTGTCAGCTTGAACCAGTCTGGTCATTCTCCTCTGAACGCTCTTATTAACAAAATATTTTCACCTACAGAACTGCCACTCCCTGAATGTTCCTTCTTTTGTTTTTTGCACCATTCTCTGCAAGCTCTAGAGACTGTTGTGCGTGAAAATCCCAGGCGATCAGCAGTTTCTGAGATACTGAAACCATCCTGTCCGGCACCAAAAACCATTCTAATGTCAAAGTAACTTAGATCACATTTCTTCCCCATTCTGACGTTTGGTCTGAACAACAGCTGAACCTCTTGACCATGTCTGCATGTTTTTATGCCTTGAGTTGCTGCCACATGATTGGCTGATTAGATATGTGTATTAATGGGCAGGTGTACAGGTGGACCTACTAAATTGACTACTGAGTGTGGATGGCTAATTAAGTTGATCTTTCATATAATTGACTCTGCCTTTGTTTTGATTTTGGTTTGTTCACGATGCTTCGTCTCAAGGTTGTCTACACTATCTGAGATGTTCCGGCTACACCTTGAGCAGTCGTGGGCCCGATATTCTTAAGAAACAGTGGGGTTGCTGCACTTCTTAAAAAAGGCTCCGAGCACATGCTTCAGTCTTTTCCTATAATGCAGATCAGAACAGTGTTCCTTTCCGAGTGTGTGGTGTAGTATGTCTGAAAAACACGGAGAATGTGTTACATTGCACGCAACTGCAAAATGGTTCTGTAGATTAAACAATCTGTTATAAGTATGATCGGGAACACATCAGAGGAAATAATAAATAAATCTGGCAGGAGATCCAGTCTCAATACATAGTGATGTACTTTTACGAGAACCAACATCATACCTACCACACACTGTGTGCTTTAAAGTTGTCCTAGATGCCAGCACTGCAGTTACTTCATAGTGAACCAAGGCGTAAGATAATTAAAAGCAACTGATGTTTGGGAAGTGTTGAATTCTCCAGAGTGGTCTAAGTAACAGAGAATGTGATGAAGCTAAAGTGCCATTGGAATTTTCCTCTCCGAAAATCATTGGAACGTTGGGAAAATAAGTGTGAGAGTTAACTAAACCACCCCCCCCCCCCCAATTCCTTTCAAAGTGTCTTCCTTTCACCTTAAGCCTAAGCCCTCTTGTTTTTCATACCCCTAACTTAGGAGAAAGTTTCTAACTATCAACCCTGTCTCTTTGTGTCAGCTTTTAGCCTGCTTATGTCCCGGGAAACCAGATTCAGCCCATCCAATCTCTACCCTAACTGAAGCACTGGCCCCAAAGTGCTCCCCACCTACTAACTCTTCAGTGACTTGTTCAGCCTCATTTTCCAACAGGAGGCTGACTATTGTCCCCTCTCTGTTACATATTGTTTCAGAAAACTTCCCTGGGACACACTTAATAGATTCTGTCCCATCTAATCCCGTAGCACTATGGAATCCCAGTCAATGTTAGGGAAAATGAAATCATCTATTTTTAAAACCCTAATAGTCTTACAGCTGGATGCTTTCTTCCTACATGAATTTGCTGAGGGACAAGTCACTTCTGAACATCGTCCACTCACACAGCATGGGAACAGGCCCTTGGGCCCATCTGGTCCACGCCAGCCAAGGTACCCCACCCAAGAGTGTTCTATCTGCCTGTGGTTGGCCCATATCCTTTCCCATCCACGTACCTGTCCAACTGCCTTTTAAAAGCTATTATTTTATCTGCCTGGGTGGCAGGGTAGAGGTACGTCTCTACCATAGGAGGTGTTGGGCTGTCCTTCCCTCCGCTAACCTGCAGGTCACCCTTGGGCAAGGTGTAGCACCTGCCCCTGATCACAGCATCACGATGATGGTGATGATTTTACCTGTCACAACTACTTCCTCCAGCAGCTCATTGTAGACATACCTGTATACCATCCTCTGGGTTCAAAAATTGACTCATAATTTCCTGTTAAATCCTCCACCTCTCACTTGAACTTCAATCTTCTAGTTATTGACTCCTCACTCCTGTGACAAAGACACAGAACATTGACGAGTGCATCATGTTCTCACTATTTATTGCTTTTTTTTGCAATTTTTTTAATTGAAGTTCATCAAACAAACATTTCCATAAGATGTATTTCAGACATTGTACATATATATCACAAATCTCCACAAAGTATTTATCTGAGGTATACACTTATAGAAAAGAGTGGAAAGAAAAAACAAGCAAAAGGAAAGAACTATGTACAAGTAGGGAGTGATCTTTTTTTACAACAGATTCATTGATCTGTGAGAATAAAATCAGGCCTAGGAGGCATTATGCAGTTAAACCATTTTTCCCAGTATGAATCAAATTGTTCCAGCTTATGATTATCAGATGCTGTTATCTTCTCCATTTTGTAAATGTCCATTGTAATTTCCATCCATGTATTTAAAGTTGGGCTCTCCTGTGATAACCATTTCCTAGTAAGAGTCTTTTTACCAGCCACCAACAGTATATTCATTAAATATTTATCTATTTTCAACCATTCTTGAGGTATATATCCAAAATATATGGTCTTACTTCCTAAGGGTATTTCACATTTAAAGATGTCTTGTAGGGCATTGTATATCCCCCTCCAATAGTTTTTGATAACAGGGCAGTCGCAAAAAATATGATAATGTTTTGCATTTTGATTTCCCCAATTTCTCCAGCAAACGGGGAGGTTACAGGGAGGGAGGCCTCCCGTCCCATGATCCTTTCCCTTCTCCAGCTCTGTATCATTTTCACCAATCGCCTTTCCAGCTCTTAGCTTCATCCCACCCCCTCCGGTCTTCTCCTATCATTTCGCATTTCCCCCTCCCCACACTACTTTCAAAACTCTTACTATCTTTCCTTTCGGTTAGTCCTGATGAAGGGTCTCGGCCCGAAACGTCGACAGTGCTTCTCCCTATAGGTGCTGCCTGGCCCGCTGTGTTCCACCAGCATTTTGTGTGTGAGGTTACTATCATAATGGGATTTCTGAGACGGTGTAATAAAATATCTTATCAAGTTTTTCCATCCAAACTCCCTCCATTTCTGTGAATTGGTACACTTCCATTGATATCTCCATATTGTTGTCCATTCTTCCTTAGATATAATTATCCCTCCTTCCTTCTCCCATTTTGTTTTAATGTATGAAATCAAATGTGTTTTAAGATTTGACAACCCTTATACATGCTTGAAATGATTCTACTACCATTATCTGAATTATATGCTTTTCTAAAGAGCTCTATCAAGCATGTATTTGCCTTGGTTACATTTTTAAGCATCTTAATAACATATTGTCACATCTGTAAATACCGATAAAAATCTTGTTTTTCCAATAAGTGTTTCTCTTTAAGCATTTCAAAACTGAACAGTGTTCCTTCTTTCATTATGTTGCAAAGAACTGTTATTCCTTTATTTATATTTGCATTTGCTCAGTGTGTTGTCTTCTGCACTCTGGTTGATCTTTCATTGATCCTGTTTTTGTTACTATTCTATAGATTTGCTGAATATGCCCAGAAGAAAATAAATCTCAGGTTTGTATGTTTTCTATATAGTAACTTTCAATGTCTTGTACTGTACTGCTGCAACAAAACAACAGATTTCACAGCGTATGTCAGTGATAATAAACAGATCCTGAAGTGAACGTCCTTGCTCTTAATACTGAATTCTATGATGTTTCAGTGTTTCTGAGCAGGATAGTCCAGGATTCAGACCCATGGAAGTTATGTTGACGATAATCCTGTTTGAGAGGAATAATAAATCAGCTATCATGGAATGGCGGAGCAGGCGAAGTGATCCAAATGGCCTAATTCTGCTCCTATGTCTTATGGTCTTGTGATGGGTATCATTTCCACGTCAGGGTCCTGTGTGACTGGGATGGGAACCTGTCGGCAGGGGTGGTGTACTATGCACTTACTCTCTTTGTCCTTGCTGGAGGTGGAAATCATTGCTGAAGTGCCCTAGGTAAGGAACTGCAGTTCTTTATCAAGGTGCTGTACATAAAGACCAAAAAGTCCTGTATTTCGGAGCAGCCTTTTACAAACTCTGGGGATACAGGAGGGCAATTCAGCTGACAAAGCTTGTATTTCATGTGGAATTTTAAGTTGGAAACAGAGCCACCAATAAGCAGGCAACTACTGACCTAAAAGACTGTCAGTACGAGGATAAATCATACTGGGTGGAACCTTTGTGTTCCTCTTTCACAATGCCGCACAATACCTCATCAGATCTGAATGCGTGCACAGTAGGGTAGTGGTTAACCAGTCCTCAGCTGATCCAGTTCTATTTCCACCACAATACTTGGAGGTGGAAATTCAAACCATTAAATAAATCTGGAAAATGCAATGACCATGAAGTAGCCAGATTACTGTTTGTCTCATCTCTCATAAGTCATACTCTCTGATCTAGGGAGCATCCTGTGAATATCTTTTGCGCCATCTCCAAAGCTCTTACCTACTTCCTGTAATAGGGTGATTAGAAAAGCACACAATGGGGTTGGATCACTAACTACTATATCACCATGCGTAGGCAGTACTGGTTGGCCAGGACTATGAAAATATCAATTTCCCTTCTTTGAAATAATGATCATGTATGGGATTGGTACTGGAATTGGTTTATTATTGGTCTTGCATACTGCTCATACAGGTCAGATCATTACATAGTGCACTGAGCTGGGGTAAGGTAAAACAGTAACGGTGCAGAACAAAGTGTAAAACTAACCAGTAAATGTACAGTGCATGATTATATTAGATTGTGAGGTCAAGAATCCATCTTATCACAAGACCATAAGATATGGGAGCAGCATTTGGCTATTTGGCCTGTCAAGTCTGCTCCACCATTCATCCATGGCCGGTTTATTTTCAGCCCCATTCTCCCTTCTCCACAAAAGCATAAGATCATAAGACCATAAGAGATAGGAGCAGGATTAGGCCAATTGGTCAAACAAGAGGTCTGTTTAGGGCTCTGATAACTGGGATAGATGCTGCCCTTGTGCCTGGTGGCACATGCTTTCCAGCTCTGTATCTTCTGCCTGATGGAGAGGGGAGAAGAGAGGCTGTCTGGGGTGGGTAGAGTTTTTGATTATGCTGGCTGCTGAGGCAGTGAGAGGAATAGACAGAGTCCAAGGAGGGGAGACTGGTTTCTGTGACATGTCGTGCTCTGCATTTTCTTGGGCAGAGCATTTGCCATGCCAATCCATTGTGCATCCAGCAGAATACTTTTTATGATGCAGCAATAAAAATTGGCAAGGGTTGACGGGGACTTACCAAATTTCTTTAGCCTCCTGAGGAAGTAGGTGCATTGGTGAGCTTTCTCTTCCATGTCATCTACACGGTTGTGCCAGGACGGGCTGTTAGCGATGTTCACTTGGAGGACCTTAAAGCTCTCAACCTCAACATCATTGATATAGACAGGAGCGTGTGCACTGTCCCCTTCCTGAGGTCAACGGCCAGCTCTTTTGGTTTGTTGACAGTTAGAGAAAGGTTGTTGACATGACACCATGTCACGAAGCTCTCATGGACTGAACTTCGTGCTATTCTGAAGGCAGCACCTCTGAGCGTGTGGAACCCCGAGTTCTTTACCAGGGATTCAGTGCTGAAACCTCAGGAGATGTGCTCGAACCCACAACCCTATGACTCAGAGGTGAGAGAACTATCCACTAAACCACATATGAAGGACTATATGACCTCACAGTGAAGTCTCTGGTTTAACAGATGCTTCAGTGCCTGTGAATAAGCAGTATAGCAAGAGGATCAAATTAAAATGGGTTCCTGTATATTTCACAAAAAAATCCCTTGCTCACACACGAAAACATAATCATATTGACTTATAGAGTTTGGTTTGTTCACAAGTGCAAAATATATTTACTGTCAGGTCATCAGGGAATTGGAAGCGGTTTATTAATGTCACATGCAGCAAGATCCAGTGAGAAACCTCGGTTGCATACTGTTCATGGTAGTTGTCCATTGGGTCCACCGATGACTTCAGTCTATGGTTGAAATGACAATAAACTTGGCTTGACTTGACTGGAAATCTGTGAGGGAGAGTTGTTAAGGTGGAAAGGCCATTGCACTGGGGCATTTCCACTCTCTCGACTAGGGAGTCCAGGTCCAATGATATGAGCAAGTGTCTCAAACTGGGGTCTTCCTTGGTTGCAGTGGGTGACGAAGACAGCTTCTGTGCCTTGTCATGCCCTTCGCTCTCCACAGATTTGTTGTTGAGCCATATTCATAGCTGTTGGATCTCACTGGAGATCTCATCTGCCCAGTCCGCCGGAGCTGACGGGGCAGATGTACATATGTGGTGTCCAGTGAGGGGTAGCACCGCCGGTGAAGGGGCATGGTGTGCCCATTCCAGGGCAGCTAACTCACTTCTAGTCCTCACTGGACATTCCTGGGGCTCCAAGAAGCTGTTGGCAAGTGATAGAGGCCACCACACCCAAGTACACCGCATTGACAGGCGGGTTAAACCAGGTGAGGGTAGCCTCATACCCTGGTGAGATACAGATCAAGTCATTAAGCAGTGCATTGAAGTAGGACAGGGTAAAACAACAACAATGCAGAATAAAGTGCAAAAGCTACTGAGAAAGTGCAATGCAAATAGAAAATGAGGGCAAGATCATGGAGAGGTAGCTTGTGAGGTCAAGAGTCCAATTTATTGCACTGAGATCCTTCTTCAGCAGGAGAATGGGCTTGAGAGGGAAAATGGATCGGCCATGATGAAATAACAGAGCAGACGATGGGCCAAATGGTCTCATTCTGCTCCTATATCTTCTGGTCTTCAGGTCTTACATTCTATGGTCTTATGGAATTGCATGGAACACTGCCCAATCATGAGGATTTTTTACTTCTTGACATAATCTACACAATGTGGAGGAGATGAACTTATAATATGTTAATCGACTTTCACCTTAGACAGCCCTTGGATGTGCTTCAGCATTTTACAGAAACGTAGTCACTAAAATAAGATGCATTGCAGTCAAACTGACTCAGAGCCAGTGCACACAAACACAAAAGTCCAGTCATGCTTTATAATGAAGTTTAGCTGAGAGTTACATATTGACCGATCTTTCAATTTCATGGAGTTATACAGTGTGGATAAGGCCCTTTGGCCCAACCCATACGTGCTGTCCAAGTTCCCTACCTGAGCTAGTCCCTTTTGCCTGTGTTTGGCCTATATCCCTCCAAACCTTTCCAATTCACGTATCTGCCCAAATGGCTTTTAAATATTAGATACTTAGTGGCCACTTTATTAGGTACATCCGTGCACCTGCTCGTTAATGCAACTATCGAATCAGCCAATCATTGGCAGCAACTCAATGCATAAAACATGCAGGCATGGTCAAGAGCTTCAGTTGTTGTTCAGACCAAACATCAGAATGGTGAGGAAAAGTGATGTAAAGTGACTTTGACCGAGGAATAATTGTTGGTGCCAGATGGGGTGGTTTGAGTATCTCAGAAACTGCTGATCTCCTGGAATTTTCATGTAGAACAATCTCTAGAGTTTACAGAGAATGGTGCAAGAAACAAAAAAAAATCCAGTGAGCAAAAACATTTAGTTAATGAGAGAGGTCAGAGGAGAATGGCCAGAATGGTTCAAACTGACAGGAAGGCATTAAATACTCAAATAAACAGTGGCGTATAGGAGAGCACCTCTGAACCCAATACCTGTTGAAGCTCAAAGTTCAAAATTCAAGGAACATTTATTATCAAACTATGTATGCAGCACACAAACTTGAGAATCGTCTTCTTGCAGGCAGCCACTAAAAAAAAGAAACACAATAGAATCCATTAAAAACCCTTACACAACAAAGACTGCCAAACACACAATCTGCAAAACAAAAGAATAAATAGTGCAAACAATAAAAAAGTAAACAGTTAACACACAGAGTAAACCAAAAATGAGTCCAGAGTTCAGTGATGCTACAAATGCTAAAGGTTGCAGGCCACAACTTCAGAGTCAGCTCCCACTGAAGTGAGTAAACCTCACAGGGTAGTGAGCTGAACACCAGTTAAACCTTGAAGTGGATGGGCCACAGTGGCAGAACAGCACACTGGGTTCCACCCCTCTATTTAATCAAATGGCCACTGAGCAAAGTTCCCTCTAATTTGTAATGACCAGTGTACGCAAAACTCTTGCCCTGTGCACTTTTTTGCCCAGTGACACCAACATATGTGCACTGAACAATTTCTTCAATAAAAGCAATATAAATAAGCCAGTTCTAAAATCTGCAGACAAATTATCACACGTTGTCATCTCCGTCTGCATCAGAAACTGGAAAAGGAAATGTGATTGTGTACAATTGTGAAATATACTTACATGCCAATGAGGGAAAGGGTTTCTTTTAATTTACAGGATGTGGGCATCACTGGCATTTATTGCCCATCCCCAGTTGCCCTTGAGGAGGTGCTGATGAGCTGCCTTCTTGAACCGCTGCAGTCCCTGAGGTGTAGGTACACCCACAGTGCTGCTCAGGAGGGAATTCCATGACTTTGTCCCAGCGACAATGAGGGACCAGTGATACGTTTCCAAGTCAGGATGGTGAGTGACTTGGAGGGGATTTCCTAGTGTTCCCAGGATGTTCTCAGGGGCTTCTGGTGACAACCTTTTGTGCGCAGTTTGAATTTCTTTGTGCAGAGAAGGTAGAGAATGCTTTAACATTAACTCACCACGGTGCACAGACACGGTGGTTCTGTCTCAGTCATCACCTGACCTGGAAAATCTAGTGATCACAAGTGGTCCATTTTATCTGCCGAGGGAGCTTTCCCAATCATCCTGGTAGCGGTGTATATTCCACCTAAGGCCAATGTTAGGCAAGCATGGGAAGAAATGACCGACGTAATCAACAGGCATGAAAGTGCACACTCTGATGCCTGAGTCATCCCACACCCACACTCCACTCATCTGGCTGTGCTTCTACCCCCAGCATTTAAGCAGAGGCTAAAGACCGCAGCACCACTGGTGAGGACCAAGAAGACATGGTCAAGGGAGGTGGAGCAGCGCATACAGGATGGGTTTGAGGCTGTGGACTGGACAATATTCAGGAATTCATCTCCGGTTTTGAATAAATACGCCGCAGTTGTCACTGACTTCATCAAGGACTATGAGCCTTCCTAAACCAAAACCAAAAGCCATGGATGAACCAGGAGATTCATAGCCTGCTGAGGCATAGATTCAGGATTGGTGATCCAGAAATATACAAGTCCAGATACTACCTACGAGAGTCTATTTTAAGAATAAGAAGAAGATTCTGATTGCCATTAGAGATGGAGTCATATATACGTTAGCTCTGGTAGGGTTGCAAGCCACTACTTCCTACAAAGCAAAACCCAACATTATGAATGGTTGTGACTCCCAGATAAGCTCAAATCCTCTTTGTGCACACTTTGAAAGGGAGAATAAAACTACTCCTGGGTCAATTCTCATGATCTCTGTCTCAGAGGCAGACATCTTTCAAGAAGGTGAACCCTTTGCAAGGCATCGGGCCCCATGGCGTATCTGGTAAGGCTCTGAAAAACCGCACCAACCAACTGGCGGGAGTGTTCAAAGACATCTTCAATCTCAGTGCTGCAGTCAGAAGTTGCCAGTTCCCATTTTACCTCATGCCATAACAGGTCTACAGTGGGTTCAGTTTCACTGGCAATCCAATTGGCCTTGGATCACCTGAACAATAGCAATACCCCCGTCAGGCTGCTCCATAAGTTACAGCTCAGTGTTCAACACAATCATACCCTCAGTTCTAACCAACAAGCTCCAGAAGTTGGGCCTGTGTACCTCCCTCTGCAAATGGACTCTTAACATCCTAACTGGAAGACCACAGTCAGCGTGTATCAGAAGTAACACCTCCTCCTCGCAGACAATCAATAGTGGCACGCTTAGGCCACTGCTCTGCTTTCTCTACACCTGTGACTCTGTAGCTAGACACAATACAAACACCAGTTTACTGACAACACACCTATTGTTGGCAGAATTTCAGATGATGATGAGGAGGTGACCAGTAATGAGCAGGTCAGGCAGCATCTATAGAGGAGAATGAACATTGAACATTTCGGACTGAGACCCTTCTGCAGGTCCGGAAAGGAAGGAGCAAGAAGTTAGAATAAGAGGGTGGGGGAAGGGACGGTGAACAAGCCAGCAGGTGATAGGTGAGAACAGGTGAGGAGGAACTTGTGGAGGGAGGGGTATGAAGCGAGAAGTTGGGAGTGATAGTTAGAAAGACTAAAGGGCTGAAGAAGAAGGAATCTGATAGGAGAGAAAAGTGAATCACAGGAGAAAGGTAAAGAGGAAGGGCACCCAATAACAGAAAACAACTTGCATGACTATCACATCCACATTTCCATATGTTGCTACAATATAAATACGAGTTGCTTCTGTTGTTATGTTAACAGAACAAAAATAAAATAGTTCTATTTTGCCAGAGGACACACACCAGACCTTTTTAAGCAGTTATCTTTTCTGGCATGCTTAACCACAAGATGCCATAAAATAAAACCTAAAGCTGTAATTAAATGCAATTTAATTGAAACCTGCAATCTTGTTTCTTTTATTTTCCATTTCTCATCTGCACTAAGTTGCAGAGTTTAAATAGTTTTATGAAGATAAATAGAAGTAAGTGAAAATACTCTGCAAATATTGTCAACAAGGCAAGATGCTTGTGGTTGACATAGCTGGGCAGCCTGGAGAATAGAAGGGCTTCCCTTGAGAACAGCGATGAGGAGGATTTAGCCACAGGGTGGTGAACCTGTGGGACTTGTTGCCTGAAGCCAAATCATTAGGTACAGTTAAATTGGTGTGTTGTTGATTAGTCAGGTTACAGGGAGAAGGCAGGAGAATGGGGGTAAAAGGAATAATAAATCATCCAAGATGGCTTAATTCCACTCCTGTATCTCATAGTCTTATGGTGTGAGATGGCAGGGGCAGGCTTTTCTTTTATACAGACAGTGGTGGGTGTGTGGAGTTTGTATGTTCTCTCCCTGACCACAGCATTTCCTCTGGATTCCCCAGTTTCCTTCCAAATCGCACCGATGTAAGGGTTGGTAGGTTGCAGCCAATGAGTGATACAGCATTGAAACAGGCCCTTCAGCCCAACCTAGATGTGCTAACCCAAGTGACCCACCTCAGTTTGGTCTGTTTCCCAACGTCCAGTTCATATCATTCTATGCCATTCTTATCGATGGATCTGCCAAATGTATTTTTAAACATTGTAATTGTACTACCTCTACGGCTTCCTTTAGCAGCTCATTTCATATACCATACTCAGGGACCCCCACCATCCAGGCTATGTTCCCTTCTTACTACTGCCATCAGGAAGGCAGTACAGTCTAGGTCCCACACCACAGGTTCAGGAATAAGTATTACCTACAACCATCAGGCTCCTGAACCAATGTGGATAATTTCATTCACGTCAACATTGAACTGATTCCACAGCCAATGGATTCACTTTTAAACTCTACAACTCATGTGCTCAGCATTATTTAATATACATGCATTCTATTATTTTAAACTCCTCGTGGATATTGACTGCACAGGGTTGAAATAAACTGTGGGAAGTCGTGAAAGTCAGCTCCATCACGGGCACTGCCTTCATAATATCCAGGACATCTTTAAAGAGCAATGCCTCAGAAAGGCAGTATCCATCATTAAGGACCCCCACCACCCAGGACATGTCCTCTTCTCATTGCTACTATCAGGGAGGAGGTACAGGAGACTGAAGGCACACACTCAGTGATTCAGGAACAGTTTCTTGCCCTCTGCCATCAGATTTTGGTGATATTAAACCTGATTCTGATTCCCTTTATTCACCTTACCTACCCCCCCCCCCGCCCCCATGACCCCTCTAGTTCTTTCCCTCTCATTAAAGGACGGCTGAAGAATCTTTTTGAGAGTGTACAAAGGAGATTTACCAGGATACAACCTGGATTGGAGACCAGATCTTATGAGGTTAGGTTGAGCAAGCTACTGATTTTCTCTTTGGATGAGAGGTGACTTGATAGAAGCATTGATCGAGTGAATAGCCAGAGACTTTTTTCCAGCGAAGAAATTGCCAATTCCAGAAAGCCATCGTTTTAAGGTGATTGGAGGAAAGTGTAGTGGTGGGGGGGGGGGGGATGTCAGAAGTAAACTTTTACACAGAGAACAGTGGGTGTGTGCAATGTTCTGGTGGTAGAGGCAGATACATAAGGGACATTTAAGAAATACTTAAAGAGGCACTTGAATGAATGATAAATGGAGAGCTATGAGGAGGAAAGAGTTAGACTAATCATCTTAGCACAACGTTGTGGGCCAAAGGGCCTGTATTTTACTGTATTGTTCTATGTGCTATGAAACATTGACTGTCTACTTCCCTCCACTAGCTGATCTCTTCCATCACCTTGTGCTCGGCAACGAGAACTGAAGTACTGCTAACAGATTCAAACAGAGGGAGGCTCCTGAAGGGAGCAGAGCCTCCCCACTACACTGTAATGTGCTTTGAGGAAATCGTCTGCGGGCTCTGGATGAAATCCAATATGAGTAAGATGTATTTTTAATTTCCACTCACTTATTCTGACAGTGAATCTTACACACAGCGTTAGTTACCTTCTTGAGAATTCCTGCTGATTTTGGACTGCAATTTGCCATCTCTGGAAAGCACAAGTAAACATCCAGGAAAGTACAACTTTGGAACAGTGTGCCTTTCTCCTTAATTAAACGAGGCGAGTGGGAGAAATTTTGGAAACACAGTTCTGTTGCACAGTGAAGGTGAATTCTGCCCTATGCTGCATGGGATACATTGTACATCCACTTACCATTACCTAGTCTGAAAGAATGTTCTAAAGAGAACAGACATGATTAGGAGGTTCAGACATACCATGTTTCAAAGAGACAGTTTGGAAATAATCTCAGAGCCATAAATTAGTTGAAAACAAATCAATTCCTGGCCTTTTCTATGTTAAAGTATGCCTTTGGTTGTTGGAAACAATTGTGTGAGTATTGGTTGCTATAGCAACCTTCCCTGATGTTCAAAAAATCAGAATTAGATATACAGTATTATTGAAAGGCATGATGTGAAAGAGGTTGCTTAGTGGAAGTGAAAGGAATAATGAGGTAGTGTTCATGTACCATTCAGGAATCTGACGGCAGAGAGGGATAATATTGTGTATGTCGTTAGGCTCCTGAACCTCCTCTCTGATGGTAGTAATGAGATGAAGCCATGTCCTGGGTGATGGAGGTCCTCAGTGACAGATACTGCTTTCTTGAGACACTGTCTGGTGAAGATGTTTTCGATGTTGGGGAGTGTTGTGCCTGAAAAGGAAGTGGGTGAGACTACAACTCTCTACTGGGTTTTGCATCGGAGCCTCCATGCCAGCCGGACTGTTTGCGACTGAACATCTATAGAAATCTGTGGACATACTGAATCTCTCAGACTCCTGACAAAGGAGATTCACTGGTGTGCCTTCTTCATGGCTGCATCAATTTGTTGGTCCAAGATGTTGATGTCCAGGAGCTTGAAGCTGCTCACCCACCACTGAACCCTCAAAGCGGTCTGATGTGTGTTCTCCTGATTCCCCCTTCCTGAAGTCTACAGTTAGGTCTTGCTGACATTGAGCGACACCATTTAATCAGCTGTCTTTCACACTCCTGCAAATCTCCTGGTAGCCATCTATTATAAGACCACAAGACATTAGGCCATTTGGTCCATTGATTCTGTTCCAGCGTGGCTGATTTATTATTCTTCTCAACCCCATCCTCCTATCTTCTCCCCATAACCTTTGACACCCAGCCATCTGTAGTGAAGAATTCGATAGATTTACCAGCCTCTGATTACATAAATTTTTCCTCAACTCTGTTCTAAATGCAAGTCCATCAATTCTGAGGCAATGCCCTCTAGTCCTAGATTCACCCACAACAGAAAACATCCTCTCCACATCCACTCCATCTAGACCTTTCAATACTCAATAGGTTTCAATGAGATCCCCCTCAGTCTTCTAAACTCCATGAATACAGGACCAACGCCATCAGCGCTCCTTATATGTTAACCCTTTCATTCCTGAGATAATTCCTCTGGACCCACTTCTTTTCTGAGATAAGAGTCCCTAAACTGCTCACAGTACTCCAAGTGTGGTCTGACCAATGCCTTATAAAACCTCAGAATTAGATCCTTGCCTTTGTATTCTAGTCTTCTCGAACTGAATTCTAACCTTCCTTACCACTGACTCAACTTGTAAGTTAACTTCTAGAGAATCCTGCACAAGGTCTCCCAAGTCCCTCTACACCTCTGATCTTTGAATTTTCTCCCTATTGACAAAACAGTCCACACCTTTATTGCTTCTCCCTATGGCCCTGGACTTCCCTACAATATATCCATCTCCCACTTATTTGTCCATTTCCCCAATCGGTCTTAACTCTTCTGGAGACACCTAGCTTCCTCAACAATATCTGCCCTTCCACCTATTTTCATATTGTCTGAAAACCTGGCCACACAGCCATCAATCCCTTCATCCAAGTCATTGACATAGAATGTGAAAGGAAGCGGTCCCAACAGTGACACATGCGGTCCACCTCTAGTCACAGGCAGTCAACCAGAAAAGGCTCCTTTTATTCCCGTTCTTTACCTCCTGCCACTCAGCCATGCTAGTAGCTTTCCTGTCATACCACGGGCTCTTATTTTGTTCATCGGTCTCATGTGTGACACCTTGTCAACAAACTTCTGAAAGCTCAAGAAAAAGAACAAAATTCATAGACAACACGAGTGAATCTGCAGATGCTGGAAATAAATAAAAACACAAAATGTTGGCAGAACTCAGCAGGCCAGACAGCATCTATGGGAGGAGGGAGTGACAACATTTCGGGCCGAAACCCTTCATCAGGAGGGTCTTGGAGTCATCATCCCTCCTGAATAGGGTTTCGGCCCAAAACGTCATCACTACCGCCTCCCATAGATGCTGTCTGGCCTGCTGAGTTCTGCCAGCATTTTGTGTTTTTAACCCTCATGGACTCTCATTTGTCTATATGCCCGAAATTTCCTCAAAGAGTTTTGATTCAGGTTCTCAGCATGGTTTTTATTCGCACAGCTTGTCTTTGTTTGCACGTTGATTATTTGCCAGTCTTTACCTAGCTATCATTTTTCATAAATTCTGCTGTAGGTCTTCATTTTCAAGTACGTGCCTGCAAATACCTGAATCACAAGGTTGTATACAGTAATAACCATAGGTACAGGTAAAATACATCTCGACCGCAAAGGTGTACACATCAGGATGCTCTTCATTGACTACAGCTCTGCATTCAATAGTGTCACCCGTCAAAGCTAATCCAGAAACTCCAAGACCTTATCCTCAGTGCCTCCTTGTGCAACTGGATCCTGGATTTCCTCACTTGCAGACCCCAGTCAGTTTGGATTGGCAACAACATCTCCACCAGCTCAGATGCACCACAAGGCCGTGTGCTGAGCCCCTGCTCTAGTCAACATACACTTATTACTGTGAGGCTGAGCACAGCTCTGATGCCATATTCAAGTTTGCTGGTGACACCAAAGTCACAGGCCGAATGAGTGGTGGTGACGAGTCAGTTTATAAGAGGGAGGATGAAATTCTGGCTGAGTCATGCCACAATACTCACTCAATGTCAGCAAGACCAGGGAGCTGAACATTGACTAGAGGTCCAAGATCCAATCCTCATCAGAGGACCAGAGGTGGAGAGTAAATTCCTCAGCATTATCATTTCAGAGCATGTGTCCTGGGCCCAGCGAGTAATCACAATTACAGGAAGACAAAACAACAGCAGCACATTGCTGACCAGTGAGGGCCAGAGGGAAAGTAAGTGGTCCTCCCACAGCCAGGCGACCATGTCATGGAGAGGGTGCGGCCCGAAAGGGCAAGGTTTGTTTCAGATGGATAGGATCACAGATGGTACTTTTAACAAGTGACACTTGTGACTGTGTGCAGATTCGACCAGGCAGCCGGTGGAAACACTGCACTCAGGTTAAACCTTCTTGTTGCTCCCGCAGACAGAGTGGGGGATCAAGTGTACACAGTAACCATATAACCACAGAGAACCTAAAAGATGAACACCAGTCGGCAACACCAGACCTAACCACAGGTGATGGAAACACACCCACAGCAAGCACAAATGTAAGTGCAATTACACAGAAGGCATTGCTACGTTGCCACTTTCTCAGAAGTTTGCACAGATTTGGCATGTCATCTAAAGCTCTGATAACCTTCTAAAGATGCATGGTGGAGAATATATTAACTGGTTGGATCATGGTATAGGACCATCAATACCCTTGAACGGAAAAGCCTACAAAAGTAGCGGATATGGCCCAGTCTATCACAGGTAACGCCCTCTCCGCTATTAAGCACATTTATACGGCACAGTTTTGAAGGAAAGCAGCCTCCATCATCAGGGACCCCCACCACCCAGGGCATGCTCTCTTCTCACTGCTACCATCAGGAAAGAGGTACAGGGATCTCAATTCCCAGACCACCATGTTCAGGAACAGTTATTACCCCTCAACAATCAAGCTGTTGAACCAGAGGGGATAACTTCACTCACTCCAACACTGAACTGATTCCATAACCTATGGACACACTTTTAAGGACGCTACAACTCATTTTGTCAATGTTAATTGCTTGCTTATCTATCCATCTATCTATCTATCTATCTATCTATCTATCTATCTATCTATCTATCTATCTATCTATCTATCTATCTATCTATCCATCTATCTATCTATCTATCTATCCATCTATCTATCTATCTATCTATCTATCTATCTATCTATCTATCTATCTATCTATCTATCTATCTATCTATCTATCTATCCATCCATCTATCTATCTATCTATCTATCTATCTATCTATCTATCTATCTATCTATCTATCTATTTATTTATTTATTTATTTATGTGTTTGTTTGTTTGTTTGTTTATTTATTTATTATTAATAATACCTTCACCTTTTTTATATTTGCACAGTGTGTTTTCTTTTGCACATTAGTTGCTGTCCATATTTGTTGTGTGTTTTTTATTGATCCTATTGTGTTTCTTTCTGTAAATGCCCATGAGAAAATGAATCTCAGGGTAGCATATGGTGACATACCTGTACTTTAATAATAAATTTTACTTTGACTTTGAACAGTTTGAACTATTTTACATTATATAATTGGCGATGTTGTATAATGCCCTATCTTACATGAGATTATTTATGGAGTCTGTATTTACTTAATTTTATTTGTAAAGTTTGCTTAGATTTAACTAAGTTTTAAAAGTGTTTTACTGATGGCCTGTTTTATCTCTCATTCACATTTAGTTCTACTGAGCAGAAGCCAGCTTCTACCTGGTAAAGGAACAGGAATTGATCTGTGGGGCTCAGGCTAAACACGAAGGGAAAAAGTAAAAGTACCTCAAACCGCCAAGGGTTTACTATTTTGGACTTGATGCACAGTTGCTTTCATCCAAGAGGACGAACACCTTGGTGTGGTTTGGGAGTTTGTGTCTTCAATGACCTGGCAGCTATCTTGGCTGGAGTCAGGACTTTACGCTTTGGATCTTGGTAGGGTCACCCATGCCAAGCAGGTCAAAGGGTAGAGGCCAGATTAAGAGTGGTCCACCAGTCCTCCAGGTTCTGGGGTTTAGCTCAGGGCTAACAACCCCAAATGGTCAAACAAGGCTGTTATGGAAACGGCAATGAAGAATTCTTCTACATCAGAGTGTGACTGTATTCCTGAGTCTCCACCCGGGACTTGCACGACTGACAGTAGTGAATACCGAGAGGAAGCTACTGGCACGATGAAGGAAGCCCTGAACAGCGCCAAGACCAGGACCAAAACAGGCCCAGATGGAGGGCCTTCATTGCTGTCCCGAACACCAATGGCATAATGGGCAGTAAGTATGTAAGTACTGTTGCTTCATTGAGCAGCAGATTTCAGTTATATCACTCTAGAGGAAATCCTTGTTAAAGATATAGTCATAGAAACACAGAAATCTACAGCACATTACAGGCCCCATGGCACACAATGTTGTGCCGAACATGTAACCTACTCTAGAAGCTGCCTAGAATTTCCCTACACAAAGCCCTCTATCCGTACCTATCTAAGAGTCTCTTAAAAGACCCCATTGTATCCGTCTCCACCACCTTCACTGATGGTGCATTCCATGCACCCACCACTCCTTGTGTGAAAAACTTATCTTATACACCTCTATCAGGTCTCCTCTCATCCTCCATCATTCCAAGGAGAAAAGGCCGAGTTCACTCAACCTATTCTCATAAGTTATGTTCTCCAATCCAGGCAACATCTTTGTAAATCTCCTCTGTGCTCTCTCTATAGTATCCACATCCTTCCTGTAGTGAGGCGACCAGAACTGAACACAGTACTCCAGGAGGGGTCTAACCAAGGCCTTATGTAGCTGTAACATTACCTCACGGCTCTTGAACTGTCCCATGGTTGATGAAGGCCAACACACCAAATGCCTTCTTAACAATACAGTCAACCTGCACAACAACTTTGAGTGTCCTATGGACATAGACCCCAAGATATCGCTGATCTTCCACACTGCCAAGAGTCTTACCATTAATATTATAGTCTGTCTTCAAATGACCTACCAAAATGAACTACTTCAAACTTATCTGGGCTGAACTCCATCTGTCACTTCTCAGCCTAGTTCTGCATCCTATCAATGTCCCACTGTAACCTCTGACAGCCCTCCACACTATCCACAACACACCCGACCTTTGTGTCATCAGCAAACTTACTAACCCACCCTTCTACTTCCTCATCCAGGTCATTTATGAAAACGACAAAGAGGAGGGATCCCAGAACAGATCCCCGTGGAACACCACTGGTCACCAACCTCCATGCAGAATACGAAACACCTACAAGCCTTCTCTGGCAAGCCCGTTCTGGATCCACAAAGCAAGGCCTCCTTGGATCCCATGCATCCTTACTCCCTGAATGAGCCTTGCCTGGGGAACCTTATCAAATGCCTTGCTGAAACCCGTATACACTACATCTACTACTCTACCTTCATCAATGTTCACAATGTCAATGTTTGGGATACTGGTCATGGAATACCCCGAAATATGAGGTTGACAGAGAAAGTTTTCGAGTAGTAGAGTCATTTTAATAAAGAAAACTATCTTACCAGGAGTCAATGCAAAGTAAAATAAAACAATGCAAAACAGAGGTTCGTGGGAGCACCATCCTGACAAGCTGTATCTCCATCTGGTATTGGAGCAGCAGAGCATCAGACTGGAAGTCCCTATAAAGGACACTGAGAATGACCAAACAATCATAGAAATCTCCCTATCATCCATTGGGGATATTTATCAGGAGCGCTGCCTGTTCAGGGCCCTCAGTATTACGAAGGATCCCACCCATCCATCCAGCATCCCCTTTGACTTTCTACCGTCAGGCAGGAGACTCCGAAGCGTAAAAACAAGGTCTGGGTGAGAAACGGCCATTTGGCTTCCGAACTCTCTGCCACATTGTACTTGAAGTCTGACTGGATAATTTGTACTGTATTCTACAATATTTAATTCATGAACTTTATTTTGTTTATTTACACGTAATTCACTTGTAGATTTTATTCCTGCTTTCCTAAATTATTGTGTGTTATATATTTATTCTGTGTACTACTGCACTTTACATCCCGGTCCAGAGAAATGTTTCGTTTGGCGGTATATGTGTAAATGACAATAAACTTGACTCAATGAAGGAGAAAGAAGACCACATTGTTCAGATTGAGTTCAGAGAGATTGAGCATACTTTGGAAATCGGACTGATTGTTGGAAGGTTAAACTCAATGTAGAGAAAAGCAGAGAGTTTCACATGGAGATCAAAAGGAACTGGGAAGAGACTGGTAGGCTAATGGAAACATAATAAAATAAAATAATAATAAAACATTGACTGCTCCTTTCAACGGATGCTGCCCGACCTGCTGAGTTCATCCAGCTTACTTGTACGTGGAAATATAATAATCTGCAAGGGAAATACCAGCCTCCCCAGACTCCTCTCTATGGACTCTGCCCATACTTCTCACTGCCCCAGTAGAGCAGCCAGCATAATCAAAGACCCAACCTACACTAGGCATTCTCTCTCATCAGGCACAAGATAGCAAAGCCAGAAAGCACATACCACCAGGCTCAAGGACAGGTTCTACTCTAATGAATGGTCAAGATCCCATCTTATCATACTAAGACCGAGTTTCATGACCCCTGGGGTTTCTACGGCTTGCTGTAGAGCGTTGAGCTTCTCCGGTTCTTGAGCATCTGTATTTACTAATTCTTACCTTAACCGGAACCATTAAACCCTTGAGCTTTCGGTTTAATTTTGTCAAGTTGACTGGCCCGGGTTTTCTGTGCTAAATCCTCATTCAGTACCTGAGCAGAGTCACTGTGTTGGAGGGGATGAGTTCTTTTCACAGTGCTGTTCAGTTGCTCCCCCGAGGTTCTGTTGGCATTCCTACATCTAATCGCTTGTTTCCATCTATTTATGGAGAATCTGCCGCCCTCTGCTCCTGGACTCAAGCCATTGTCAGTGCTTCCTGTGACTGAGAACCTGCCGTTCTCCACACTTGGGTCCAGTCCCGTTCTTGAGAGCACACTGTGACATCTAGTACAAAAAAATAGGCTCTTGGCCTTGTTATGATCTTGCACCTGATTGTTTACTTCCTCTGTAGCTTGTCCACTTTGCATTCTGCTATTGTTTTTCCTTGTTCTGCCTCAGCGCACTGCGTAATGATTTGATCTGTATAAACAGAATGCAAGACAGGCTTTTCGCTGCATCTTAATAATAAACAAATTCCAATTCTGAGGGATTTTGCCAATAACGTGAAATATTGCTATGATGTTTGGTAATGGTAAATAACCCCAATCAGATGCTGGGATGCAGTCAAGGTTCAACACAGCCAGAATACTGAGGTAATCCTGGAAAGGAAATGGTAACATAATTAACGTATTTCAGATTCTAGAGGGAAGAGATAATGCTAACCCGAGTAGCCAAACTCACTTTTTATAGAGGGACTGGTCTGGTATTCTGGCACAAGGTCTATGTCACATCTAACAAACGAAGTAGAAATTAGAAACATATTTTTCTTCATCCTTGCAAAATAAAACAAACTCAATGTTTTAAGATTTCTGAGTGTGCTTTTTCATATCTAATCTGCATAGTTGCTAATTAAGTGCATTTGGACAGAAGTATTTGGTTTCCACAGACTGCGGGATACCTGGCAATTGCTTACAGCCAGAGCAATCTCTGCTGACAGTATAACCTTTCCTCGCCTCCTCCTGGCTCCCTGTAAAATGTGTGAAAAAGCTGGAGAAGGCTCCAGGGAACAATTCGGGTTCGGCTGACGGAACCTCCCCACCTTGCCTCCTTCCAGCTCCCCGTAAGATGTGTGAAAAAGCTGGAGAAGGCCCCTGGGAGCAATTCAGGTTCAGCTCCCTGTTTGATCAAACTCAGACCTTTTAATGCTGTCTTAAATAAACTTCTGTGTTAAGATGATCAATCAAGAGTGGTCATAACCTGTGAGAGGGGCTGAGTTTGAGAGAGTGTAGAAAACCACCTTCCCCCCGCGGGATCTGCCTATATTTTCTCACAGCTTCAGTGAAGCAGCCAGCATAATCAAAGACTTCACTTGTCCTGGACATTCTGTCTGCTTCCCACTTCCTTTCAGCAGAAGGTACAAAAGCCTGAAAACACGTACAAGCCAGCTCAAGGACCATAACACCATGAGACATAGGAAGAGAATTAGGCCATTTGGCCCATTGAGTCTGCTCCACCATTCCATCATCACTGATTTATTATCCCTCTCACCCCCATTCACCTGCCTTCTCCCCAAAACCTTTGATGCCCCTCTGCTGTTATAAGAATATTGAGTTTAATGCAGACAAGCGCAAGGTGTTGAACTTCAGTAGGACCAACCAGGGTAGGACTTACACCGTGAATGGTCGGACCCTTAGGAGAGCAGTAGGACAAAGGGCAGGGAATACAGGTCCATAAATCATTGAAAGTGGTGTCACAGGTAGATAGGGTCTGGACAAAACTTTTAGCACATAAATCACATTGCAAGAGATGGGATGTTATGTTAAGGCACTGGTGAGGCCTAATATTGTGTGCAGTTTTGGTCACCTTTCTACAGAAAGATGTAGTAGTAGGCCTCCATTAGGATCGATAGACCATGGATTTGCACCTTGGAGAGTTTCCAGGGCGCAAGCCTGGGCAGGGTTTTTTTTATGGAAGACCGGCAGTTGCCCAAGCTGCAAGTCTCCCCTCTCCACACCACCCATGTTGTCCAAGGGAAGGGCATTAGGACCCATACAGCTTGGTGCTGGTGTCGTCTCAGAGCCTTGCTCAAGGACTCACACGCAACCTCAGCCAAGGCTCGAACTAGCGACCTTCAGATAACTAGACGAACGCCTTAACCACTTGGCCACACGCTAACACAAGGAAAGATGTAAATAAGATTGAAAGAGTACAGAGAAAATTTACAAGGAGGTTGCTGGGTCTGGAGGATCTGAGTTATAAGGAAAGATTGAATAGGTTGGGACTTTATTCCTTGGGACGTTGAAGATTGAAAGGAGATTTGATAGAGGTATACAAAGTTATGAAGGATATAGACAGGGTAAATACAAGCAGCTTTTTCCACTGAGGTTAGGTAGGACTACAACCAGAGGTCATGGGTTAAGGGTGAAAGGTGAAAAGTTTAAGGGGAACATGAAGAGAAACTTCTTCATTCAGAGGGCCATGGGAGTGTGGAAGAGCTGCCAAAACAAGTGGTGCACACAAGCTTGATTACAATGTTTAAGTGAAGTTTGAATAGGTGCATGGATGGCAGAAGTATGGAGGGCTTTTGTCCTGTTGCAGATCGATGGGAGTAGGCAGCCCAAATGGTTCAGTGCAGACTAGATGGGCCGAATGGCCTGTTTCTATGCTGTGCTATATTTATTCATATATATATATATCTGTATATATTTCTAAAATATGTTTATTCTTCTCATGCCTTATGGGTGATGTGTATGTGTATTTTTCCCTCAATCTTGGGTCCTCTACCAGAGGCCTGGGAGCTTGAGAATTCAGCGTAATATCCTTGCTGTCCCTAGTAGTGCTCTCTTCTGGACTGAGAATTGAGATACTGTTCCCGGGATTTGTTGGAGCCACTCTCCCAGTCCAGGTGTCACAGCCCAGTGCTCCTATCACCACCGGGTGACTCGGGCTTTAACCTTCCACATCCTTTCTATCTGCTCTTTCAAATGCTGATCTTTCTCCAGCTTCTCATAATCTTTCCTCCTGATGTTGTTGTCATTCAGGACTGCCATATCTATTGCTATTGCTTTCCTCTGTTCCTCGTCCAGTATTACTATGTTGGTTGATAGACAGACAGACATACTTTATTGATCCCAAGGGAAATTTTGTTACAGCCGCACCAACCAAGAATAGTATAGAAATATAGCAATATAAAACCATAAATAATTAAACAATAATAGGTAAATTATGCCAAGTGGAAATAAGTCCAGGACCAGCCTATTGGCTCAGGCTGTCTGACACTCCAAGGGATGAGTTGTAAAGTTTGATGGCCACAGGCAGGAATGACTTCCTATGACGCTCAGTGTTGCATCTCAGTGGAATGAGTCCCTGGCTGAATGTACTCCTGTGCCTAACCAGTACATTGTGGAGTGGGTGGGAGACATTGTCCAAGATGGTATGCAACTTGACAGCATCCTCTTTTCAGACACCACCGTCAAAGAGTTCAATTCCACCCCCACAACATCACTGACCTTACGAATGAGTTTGTTGATTCTGTTGGTGTCTGCTACCCTCAGCCTGCTGCCCCAGCACACAACAGCAAACATGATAGCACTGGCCACCACAGACTCGTAGAACATCCTCAGCATCGTCCGGCAGGTGTTAAAGGACCTCAGTCTCCTCAGGAAATAGAGACGGCTCTGACCCTTCTTGTAGACAGCCTCAGTTTTCTTTGACCAGTCCAGTTTATTGTCCATTCGTATCCCCAGGTGTTTGTAATCCTCCACCATGTCCACACTGACCCCTTGGATGGAAACAGGGGTCACCGGTGCCTTAGCCCTCCTCAAGTCCACCACCAGCTCCTTAGTCTTTTTCACATTAAGCTGCAGATGATTCTGCTCGCACCATGTGACAAAGTTTCCCACCGTAGCCCTGTACTCAGCCTCATCTCCCTTGCTGATGCATCCACCTATGGCAGAGTCATCAGAAAACTTCTGAAGATGGCAAGACTCTGTGTTGTAGTTGAAGTCCAAGGTGTAGGTGGTGAAGAGAAAGGTTAATCAGTACCTGCTTATCAGTCTGTACTTGGAAGTCCCACAGGATCTTAGCTCTGTCATTCTCCACTACCTTCTTGGGCGTTTCCCATTTGACCTTAGGAGTGTCCAATCCATACTCAGTGCAGATATTCCTGTACACAATTCCTGCAACTTGGTTGTACCATTCAGTGTATGCTGTCCCTGCCTGCATCTTGCACCCTGTTACTGTGTGTTGGATGGTTTCAGTGGATTCCCTGCACAGTCTGCATCTTGCCTGGTGTGACAGGCCCTGCTTCGATTGCTCGTGCGCTCAGCACCTGTTCTTGTGCAGCCATAAGCAGCACCTCTGTGCTGTCGCCCAGACCTGCCATTTCCAGCCATTGGTAGGTCTCACTAATGTCAGCCGCCTCTGATATCTGGTGATGTTACACCTCCTGCCGTGGCCTCTGGTCCTCTGACTCTGCTTCACCCACTTCCATTTCCATAACCCCTGCCTGCTGCTGTCTGAGATATTCATCCTTCGGGGCCCATTGTCCTGACATACTCATGGATGTTTCGCATTTCTTCCAGGACTGTGGCCTTGACACTTCCAAGTCCCCGTCCTCCTTTACCCCGGCAGGCGTACAGTCGCTCGACGTTGGACTTTGGATGAGTATAGTTGCTTCCAGGTCTTGATGGCAGCGGATGGCATGCAAAAGAAAGCTGTTCACAGTACCTCAGTACATGTGGCAATAACAAACCAATTTACCGATTTACAATGCAAAATCTTCTGGCTGAAGTTGAAACACACCTTCAGTTCAGCATTACAGGCGAACAAGGAAAAGGCTTCCATTGCAGAGTGTCAAGTGCAAATCTAAAGTGGAGTTTGACAGCTTCTTGAGTAGTTTGAAAGTTCCAAGGAGAAAGCAGGAGAATGAGGTTCAGAGGAATCCGTCACAATGGAGACTCTGCAGGACAAATGGCCTAATTCTGCTCCCATGTCTTACAGTCTTTCACACCAGGTCCCCTCAAAGCCAAGCTGACAAGTCTTTTCAGCTGCTGCCCTTCATTACTTGTCATTTGGGTTCGGATGGAATGGTGCAAGCTCTCCGGTTGATGACGTGTATACTGACCTTGACTCTGCTACAGACTAACTCACCTGCTTGCACATGGTCTGTGTCCCTCCATTCCCTGCCCGTCTAAATTTCAGTCAGAATCAGGTTCATTAGCATTGACACAGGTCATGAAATTCATTGTTCTGGGGCAACTGTACAGTGTAATGCATGAAAAAGTTACTCCAAGTTATAATAAAAAATCTACAAGAATAGTGCAAAAAGAGAACAAAATACTGAGGTAGTGTTCATGGGTTCATAAACCATCCAGAAATCTAATGGCGGAGGGGAAAAGCTGTTCCTAAAACATTGAGAATCCAGCTTCAGGCTCCTGTACTTTGTCCCTGATGATAGTAATGAATAATTTTGTCATTTTATTTACTTCCACCACTTTCCCTGGCAGCGTATTCCAGGCACGTACCAGTCACCATGTAGGAAACTTGCAGTGCATGTCTCCTTTAAACGTTGCCCCACTCACCTGAAGGTTATGCATTTCCACCCTGGGAAAAGATTCATGTCTGTCTCTCATTATTTCACATACTGCTTGCAGATTGCCCCTCAACCCCCAACATCCCAGAGAAAATAATCCACATTTGTCCAGCCTCTCCTTAACTCTAATGCAGGCAATGTCCTGGTGAATGTCATTGGTGTCCTCCCAAAAAGTCTCCACATCCTTCCTGTAATAGGACGACTGGAACTGCACACATTACTCAAAATGTGAGCCTAATTAAAGTTATGCTTCAGGTCCAGATACACATTCACATGATGGTTGTGGTCAAACTCATCTTGGCCAAGGTCCTTGGTCGACATTTCGGACTGAGATCCATCCTGACGAAGGATCGTGGCCCAAATTGGTACAGGAGCAGAGCCAAGGAGTCAGACATCAGGAAGAGCCGTGGCAGTAGGGGACTCCATAGTGAGAGGTACGGAAAGGGGTTTCTGCGGCAACAGGCGAGATTTAAGAATGGTGTGTTGCCTCCCTGGTGCTAGGATCCAGGACATCACAGACCGACTGCAGGGAATCCTCAAGGGTGAAGGTGAACAGCTGGAAGTGGTAGTGCATGTCGGCACAAATGACATCGGGAAGAAGAGGAAGGACATTCTGCAGCGGGACTTCAGAGAACTCGGAAGAAGGCTGAAAAGCAGGACTTCCAGGGTGGTTATCTCTGCTTTATTTCCAGTTCCTCGTGCTGGAGAGGGCAGGAACAGGGAGATAATGGATCTGAATGTGTGGCTGAGGAACTGGTGCAGGAAGCAAGGATTTACATTCTTGGACCACTGGGGTATGTTTTAGAGGAAGGATAAATTGTACAAAAGGGACAGGTTGCACCTTAACAAGTGGGGGACCAGCATTCTGGCAGGCAGGTTTGCCACTCCAACACGGCTGAGTTTATACTAAGTAGTGGGGGGGAGGGGATGAACTGGAAATATAAGGATGGAGTTAAAGGGAAAGTGAAAACAGGAAAAGTTAAAAAGGACAACAGAATCAATAGAGCAGAAAGTTCAAGAAGAGATCATATAGTATGGCCAAGTGAAATAGGAATTGATATGAAAGGTGAGGGGAGAAACAAATTAAAAGTATATATGAATGCACAAAGTATAAGGAATAAAGTAGATGAGCTTGAGGCTCAGTTGGAAATTGGCAAGTACGATGTTGTGGGAATAACAGAGACATGGCTTCAAGCGGACATGGCCTGGGAAATGAATATTCAAGGATATGCATCTTATCGAAAGGACAGACTGACGGGCAGAGGGGGTGGGGTGGCTCTGTTGGTGAGGAATGATATTCAGTCCCTTGCGAGGGGGGATATAAAATCAGGGGATGTAGAGTCAGTATGGATAGAACGGAGAAATTCTAAGGGTAGAAATACCCTAATGGGAATTATCTACAGACCCCCAAACGGTAGTCTGGATGTAGGGTGTAAGTTGAATGAAGAGTTAAAATTGGCATGTCGCAAAGGTAATGATACAGTTGTCATGGGGGATTTCAACATGCAGGCAGACTGGGAGAATCAGAATGGTACTGGACCCCAAGAAAGGGAGTTTGTGGAGTGCCTCCGAGATGGAATCTTAGAACAGCTTATACTGGAGCCTACCAGGGAGAAGGCAATTCTAGATTTAGTGTTGTGCAATGAACCGGATTTGACCAGGGACCTGGAGGTAAAGCAGCCATTAGGAGGTAGTGACCATAATATGATATGTTTTAACCTCCAATTTGAGAAGGAGAAGGGAAAATCGGATGTGTCAGTATTACAGTTGAACAAAGGGAACTATGGAGCTATGAGGGAGGAGCTGGCCAAAGTTCAATGGAACAATACCCTAGCAGGGAAGACAGTGGAACAAAAATGGCAGGTATTTCTGGGAATAATGCAGAAGGTGCAGGATCGGTTCAATCCAAAGAGGAAGAAAGATCCTAAGGGGAGTAAGGGGAGGCAAGGACACTGTAAAAATAAAAGAGAAGAAGTATAACATAGCAAAGATGAGCGGGAAACCAGAGGACTGGGAAGCTTTTAAAGAGCACCAGAAGATAACAGAAAAGGCAATATGCCAAGAAAAAATGAGGTACGAAGGTAAACTAGGCAAGAATATAAAGGAGGATAGTAAAAGCTTCTTTAGGTATGTGAATAGCAAAAAAATAGTTAAGACCAAAATTGGGCCATTGAAGAGAGAAACGGTGAATTTATTATGGGGAACAAGGAAATGACAGATGAATTGAACAGGTACTTTGGATCTGTCTTCACTAGGGAAGACACAAACCATCTCCCAGGAACAGTTCCTGCAGATTGGAGGGTGGCTAATGTTGTCCCACTTTTCAAGAGAGGAGGGAGAGAGAAAACAGGGAATTATAGACCGGTTAGCCTGACGTCAGTGGTGGGAAAGATGCTGGAGTCAGTTATAAAAGAGGAAATTACGACACATTTGGATAGCAGTAGAAGGATCAGTCTGAGTCAGCATGGATTTATGAAGGGAAAACCATGCTTGACTAATCTTCTGGAATTTTTTGAGGATGTAACTATGAAAATGGCCAGTGGATGTAGTGTACCTGGACTTTCAGAAAGCCTTTGATAAAGTCCCACAGAGGAGATTAGTGGGCAAAATTAGGGCACATGGTATTGAGGACAAAATACTGACATGGATTGAAAATTGGCTGACTGACAGGAAACAAAGAGTAGCGATTAACGGGTCCCTTTCGGAATGGCAGGCTGTGACCAGTGGGGTATCGCAAGGTTCAGTGCTGGGACCACAGCTGTTTAGAATATACATTAATGATTTAGATGAAGGGATTAAAAGTAATATTAGCAAATTTGCTGATGACACAAAGCTGGGTGGCAGTGTGAAATGTCAGGAGGATGTTATGAGAATGCAGGGTGACTTGGACAGGTTGGGTGAGTGGACAAATGTATGGCAGATGCAGTTTAATGTGGATAAATGTGAGGTTATCCACTTTGGTGGCAGGAACAGGAAGGCAGATTACTATCTAAATGGAGTCAAGTTAGGAAAAGGGGAAGTACAATGAGATCCAGGTGTTCTTGTACATCAGTCAATGAAAGCAAGCATGCAGGTACAGCAGGCAGTGAAGAAAGCTAATGGCATGCTGGCCTTTATAACAAGAGGAATCGAGTACAGGAGTAAAGAGATCCTTCTGCAGCTGTACAGGGCCCTGGTGAGACCCCACCTGGAATATTGTGTGCAGTTTTGGTCTCCAAATTTGAGGAAGGACATTCTTGCTATTGAGGGAGTGCAGCGTAGGTTCACAAGGTTAATTCCCGGAAATGCGGGACTGTCATATGTTGAAAGATTGGAGCGACTGGGCTTGTATACACTGGAACTTAGAAGGATGAGAGGGGATCTGATTGAAACATATAAGATTATTAAGGGATTGGACACGCTGGAGGCAGGAAGCATGTTCCCGCTGATGGGTGAGTCCAGAACTAGAGGCCACAGTTTAAGAACAAGGGGTAGGCCATTTAGAACAGAGATGTGGAAAAACTTTTTCACCCAGAGAGTGGTGGATATGTGGAATGCTCTGCCCCAGAAGGCAGTGGAGGCCAAGTCTCTGGATGCATTCAAGAGAGAGTTAGATAGAGCTCTTATAGATAGCGGAGTCAAAGGATATGGGGAGAGGGCAGGAATGGGGTACTGATTGTGTATGATCAGCCATGATCACAGTGAAAGGCGGTGCTGACTAGAAGGGCCGAATGGCCTACTCCTGCACCTACTGTCTATTGTCTATTGTCTAAATCACTGGCTCTTTATTCATCTCTGTAAATGAGGTCTGATCTGTTGAGCTCCTCCAGCATTTTGTGTATGTTGTCTTGGCGATGGTCGCGACATTATAGAACAGGTTCAGAGCTCAGTTGAAGAACAAATATTTTTAGTTTGGATGTTTTTTTTGAATTGCTTGAACCAGCCTGTCTGGTTTTGAATACATCAGGACTTTTAGAAAATTCGTCACCCACTTTGCATTCTTTCAAGTCTTACCACAGTGATCTTGCTTTTTCCTGGAAAGTTCCCAAAGTCAGGGGCACATTCTACTGATTCTAATTGCCTACCACCAACTTCCCATTCTCAGTGGCCACTTTATTAGGTACACCTTTACACCCGCTTGTTAATGCAAGTATCTAATCAGCCAATCATGTTGCAGCAATGGTGCATAAAAGCATGCAGACATGGTCAAGAAGTTCAGTTGCCAGATGACCTATGTGAATGGGGAAGAAATGTGATCTAAGTAAACTTTGACTGTGGAAGGATTGTTGGTGCCAGACAGGGTGGTTTGAGTATCTCAGAAACTGCTGATCTCCTGTGATTTTCATGCACAACAGTCTGTAAAGATTACAGAGAATGCTGTGAAAAACAAAAAAAAAATCCAGTGAGCAGCAGTTCTGTGGGCAAAAATGCCTTGCTAGTGGGAAAGGCCAGAGGCGAAAGACCAGACTGGTTCAAGCTGACAGGGAGGTGACAGTAACTCAAATAACCACATTATAACAGTGATGTGCAGAAGAGCATCTCTGAACACATAACACGTCAACTCGTTAAGTGGATGGGATATGGTAGTAAAAGACCACCCACATACACTCAGTGGCCACATTATTAGGCACAGGAAGTAGCCAATAAAGAGTCCAATATCTCCCTTCCTTACAAAGCATGGAATGAACTTCCACATGTCATGATGTATATTGCCCATATTGTTTGTTATGTTAGTAGTGTTGTATTTAGTGGGTGGTGAATGTCCAGCAAACATTCATTTCTGTTACTTCCATTAATGACATTCAGCATTGTACGGATGCTTACAGCCTACTCTGATCTGCAGAGGACGTGCAATTCTCAGAATTGCTGTGGCATTTTGAAAAACATATGATGCCAGTTGTGGTAGTAGCATACAGTTAGCATGACATTAATGCACCTCGGGGTGATCTGGAGTTCAGAGTTCAGTTCCAGCTGCCCCCGCAAGGAGTCTCTGCATGTCCTTCCCGTGGAATGTGCGGAATTTCCCCGGGAGCTCCCGTTGTCTCCACTGTCCAGAGACATACCAGGCATTGGTAATTGTAAATTGATCCGTGATTAGGTTGGTGTTAATCAGCTTTGTTAGGGGTTGCTGGGGCAGAAGGAACTACTACACTCTGTATTGCTAAAGGAAATAAAATATAGGAGCATAATTAGGCCATTTGGCCCATCGAGTTTGCTCTACCATTCCATCATGGCTAATTTATTGTCCCTCTCAGCTCCACTCCTGTGCCTTCTCTTCATAACCCTTGACACTCTTAATAATCAGAAAAATATCAGCCTCCACCTTAAATACACTCTTTTCAGTGTATGAATATAGGGTGGGAGGAAGTACAAAATGTATAGGCAGAAAATGGTCTCCTTTTCACTGCTGCAATAAACGTTTTAGAAATCAAGTCAATGCATGTCTTCTGAAGATAGGTTGAGCAAACTAGGGCTTTTCTCTTCGAAGAGAAGGAAGATAAGAGATGACTTGACAGTGGTGTACAAGATGATAAGAGGCATAGATCATGTGAACAGCCAAAGACATTTTCCTCAGGCAGAAATGACAAATACCAACAAGGTATAATTTTAAGGTGATTGGAGGGAAATGTACGTGTGGATGTTAGAGGTAAATACACAGAGCATGGTTGGTATGTGGAACACCCTGCCAGGGGTGGTGGTAGAGGCATTTACGAAACTCTTAGATAGGTACCTGGATGATAGAAAAATGGAGGGCTGTGTGGGAGGGATGGACTATATTGATCTTAGAGTGGCTTAAAAGATTGGCAAAACATCATGGGATGAAGATCCTGTTGTAAATTGGATGAACATGTCCAGACTTATAAATCAAGGAATGAAATTGTCATGATTTTCCTCAAAAGAAAATCTTGCCTAACGAATCTATTGGAATTCTTTGAAGAAATAACAAGCAGGTTAGACAAAGGAGAATCGGTGGATATAGTGTGCCTGGATTTTCAGGCCTTTGACGAGGTGCCACAAATGAGGCTGCTTAACTAGCTATGTATTACACGGAATATTCCAGCGTGGATAAAGCAGTGGCTGATTGGCAGGAGGCAAAGAATGGGAATAAAGGGAGCCTTTTCAGGTTACCTGCTGGTGACAAGTGGTGTTCCACAGGGGTCTGTGTTGGAAGCAATTCTTTTTATATTATTTATCAATGATTTTTGGATGATGGAATTTGATGGCTTTGTTGCAAAGTTTGCAGAAGATGAAGACAGGTGGAGTGGCAGGTAGTGTTGAGGAAGCAATCGGAAAAATCTCTGGGAGGAAGGCCCCGAATCCTTGGCTTTGCCTGTTGCTTGGCGGCCGATGCCGGGGTCGAAGTGCTTGGCAGAGATGGTGCTCGGTGCTCGGTGTCGGAGGCTCGAAGTTTTCGGACGGACTCGGAGTTGGCTGTGGTCGGGGCTTCCAGAGGCTGCATCGGGGAGCTGCGGCGCTGGAGGTTTGTGGCAGGAAGAGTTTTTCTTCCTTCTACCGTCTGCGTGAGATGATGGGCTGTCGGGACTTTGAGGCTCTCTTTTAAACCGTGCCATGGACTGCTCTTTATCAGATAACGGTATTGCTTTTTTGTGATATCATTCTGGAGAACGTTGTCTCATTTTGAACTGCATTGTATTTGTGGTTATAAATGACAATAAACTGAATCTGAATCTGAAGTAGGGAGGCTACAAAATGACTTAAGGCAGATTAGGAGAATGGGCAAAGAAATGGCAGATGGAATATAGCATCGCAAAGTGTATGGTCATGCACTTTGGTAGAGAAAATGAAAGGGTTGACTATTTTCTAAATGGAGAGAAAATACAAAAATCTGAGGTGCAAAGGGTCTTGGGAGTCTTTGTGCAGGATTCCCTGAAGGTTAATTTGCATGTTGAGTCTGTGGTGAGGAAGGCAAATGCAACGTTAGCATTCAAGGGGAATGGAATATAATAGTAAGGATGCAATGTTGACACTCACTTGGCAAGGCCTCACGTGCAGTATTATGAGCAGGTTTGGGTCCCTTATCTTTGAAAGGATGTGCTGGAACTGGAAAGACTTCAAAGGAGGTTCATGAAAATGATTCCAGTATTCAATGGCCTGTCAGATGAAGAGCATTTGATAGCTTTGGGCCTGTACTCACTAGAATTTAGAAGAAGGAGGGGTGACCTCTTTGAAACCTACTGAATGGTGAAAGGCCTTGACAGGGTGGATGTGGAGCGGATGTTTCCTGTGGTGCGAGAGTCTCAGACCAGAGGACACAGCCTCAGAATAG
Source organism: Hypanus sabinus (assembly GCF_030144855.1). Lineage (NCBI taxonomy): Eukaryota > Metazoa > Chordata > Chondrichthyes > Myliobatiformes > Dasyatidae > Hypanus > Hypanus sabinus. The sequence goes on along the minus strand of NC_082717.1, from coordinate 111,786,421 downwards.
AGGGACATTCTTTTAGAAAGGAAATGAAGAGGAATTTCTTAAGCCAGAGAGTGTTGAATCAGTGGAGTTGTTTGCCACAGGCAGCTGTGAAGGCCAAGTCTTTATGTATATTTAAGGCAGAGGCTGATAGACTCTTGACTGGTCAGAGGATGAAGGGAAAAGGGGAGAAGGCAGGAGAATGGGGCTGAGAGGGAAAATTTGATCAACTATGATGAAATTGCAGAGCAGCCTCAATGAGGCAAATGGCCTAATTCTGCCCAATATCTTATGGTCTTATGATCTTAATTAGGACAAGAATCCAGGTTCCGATTCAGATTTGTTTAGTTATCACGTACGTCAAAACATGGTTTGTATTAACAACCAACACAACAAGAGGATATACTGGGGACAGTCTGCAAGTATTGTCACACATTCCAGCTTGATGTAGCATATCACCACGTTCAGCAGATGCTGGAAGCCGTTCAGTGTTGACAACGTTCACCAAGAGATCCAGCAAATGGGGTAATATGTAGTAGCTTGCACCTGACCTAAGTCAATGCAGGCATGCAAGAGAAGGAATGGTTATCAAAGAGTTTTTGATCCATCAAGACTGGTTCACATCTCATGGTGCTTGTGGGAGTGATCAGAATGGTCCTTCCCTGCATCTAACAAACAACCAAGTTGGTATTAAAAACTTCAGCCACGGATGCTGCCAATAGGCACAATTTCTAAATATAACAAGACAGCAAGGACAAATATACAGAAAGGTGCTGGAAAACAACCAGCGATAAAATGAAGGATTTTATCACCCACAAACCCTGCTTAGGGACTGTTAGTCCCACTCACATCAGGGAGTAAACTGAAAGGTCAGCACAACGTGTAGCCAAAGTGCCTGTACTGTGTGGTAGTGAGTTATGATCTTTTCTCACTACAGTGGAATATTGTAAATCAAATGTTGGTGTATCAAGGTCTACTTGCATTGTGATTTGAGTGCCTGGCTGGAATTTGAAGAGAGGATATTCTGTTAATTATTACTTCCTTTTGCAATTTTTCAGTCACACTCTGGTTTAGTACTGAATCCTAAAGAGTTTAAGCCTTAGAAAAGCCTTAGTCACACGCTACATCTCAAATGGATTGCACGTTGATTGTGCAGAGAAGTCATACCCAGACCAGAAGGATTAAGGAGATTAAGGTGAGGCTCAGTACATGGCATATAGCCCATAACTTATTATTTAAATGAACAAGAAAGCTGAACGTCCAGTCCTGCTGAAATGTCTCGGCCCGAAATACCTGGCCTGCTGATTTCATCCATCATTTTCAGCGTTTTGCTTTGATTTCCAGCATCTGCAGATTTTCTCTTTTTCAAGATACTTAGCAGCCAATATGTATACAATATTACCCAAATATAACTGAAATATTCCATGCACAGCTCAAAGGATAGACTGATGTTCAGCTCTCTGCTCCATGAGGCTTTACTCAGCTCAGTGCTGAACTTCGAAGTGCGGCCTCACTTTTGGGGACTCTGTGCGATTATTTGTTTACTTTTTAATTGTTTGCACGAGTTGTTCTTTTTTCCCACAGATTGGGTGTTTGATAGCCTTTTATTGTGTGGGTGTTTTCTCGCGTCTCTTAGTTTTGCGGCTGCCTGCAAGAGGTACAGGATGTAACGTTAGCAGACAATCCAGCAATTCCTCACAAGACTTATGCACTCGGAAGGGAAACAGGAACCCTGGGTCCCAATTTTGAAACAACAGTGTTGAGTGTGAAAGATCTCCCCATCCCCCTGAACTGCCATCGAGCATCTGTTCAATTGAACCAATTCCAACAAAAGCACAATGTAAGAAACAGCTATCATTGTTTGAGAGGCAATGCGGAAATGGGCCATTCGTCCCATCAGGTTTGCACTGGTATACCTCCTGCCACATTGAAGCAGCTAGTCTTGATCCATTTTCCTGGCTCCCCATTTACTGTAAGAATCTTTTTTGTCCATCTTGGCGGTTGTCCACCATATCCGATGATGACAGAAAAATTGGTTGCACTGGGGCAGTTCCACTCTCTCAACCTCGGAGGTCCGGATCCAGGGGTACGAGTGGTCATCACAACTTGGTTGCAGTGGGCGACCATGACTTTCCCTGTGCCTTGTCATGCTCTTCACCCTCCACGAAGCGTTGCAGAACTGCCTTCTTGACCGTTGATCTCATCTACCCTGTACACCAGAGCTGACTTCACATGTACCTATCTCATGTGGGTTTGAGGCCCACCAGCTCCCACACCTGGTTTAGCCCACTTGTCTAAGTGGTGTATCGGGGTGTGGCTGTTGTTGGATGCAAACAGCTACTTGGGGCCAGAGGTGAGAGCTGAGGGTCCAGTGGGGGCCAAAGGGAAGTGGTGTCCCAAAATGGACAGCCTAGGCCCATTAATCAGAGGTGCTACCCCTCCCTGGACACCCCATACACCCCCCGTATATCCAGAGATACCGGCCACGTGACAGATGCACTGCCACCTGGCTGGTCGGAGGACACACCACACGCCAATCAACATTTGGTCCTCCCAACTAATCAATGCACACCTAAATTATTGGTCACCTTAATTGGATTATCTTGCCCAGCTCCATGCTATAAAAGGTGAGACATGTGCCTGGCTTGGTCTCTCTTACAGACCACCTCATTGAAGGTAAGTGCATTGATTTATGTTTGGGAAGGTCTATTGTTTATCCTGGTAAGGGAGCCACAACTATCCAAGGTTAAGGGGGATAGGTGTTGTAGTGCTTTTCCCTTGTTCTTTGTCCTGTCCCCACACCGCTTCCTGTGTATTGTACAGCCGACCCGACCTTCCCCACGTGTGTTAACCCTAAGCATTTTTTGTTAGAATATTGTAGTTGCTAGTGTTGACCCGGCTTCCCCTTGTAAATAAATTCCTTCTTATTAAAACTGTGTGTGTCCAGGCCTCTACTGTTGAGGCTCAAAGAAACAGTTATTTTCCATCACAACACCCTGTCAGACTTATTCTGAACTAAAATACACCTGCAGCCCATACTATGGTGGGAAAAGGTGACATCAACTAACATTTGCTCCTGATTTTTAAGCAAGTAGTTCCACTTTAAAATGGTACGGAGGCTCCAATGGACAGCATCATAATAAGCTGTTGTCACAGCGCGCACTGACAGGAAACTGAACTCCAGAGCAGAGGAACGCCAGATTCCCATGTGGAAACAGAAACAAGTGTTTATTAATAAGCATTCCAACAAAACATTCATGGCTTGACCAAGTGACATCACACCAGGTTCCATAAGACCATAAGATATAGGAGCAGAAGTAGGCCATTCAGCCCATCGAGTCTGCTCCACCATTCAATCCTGGGCTGATCCACTTCATCCAGTCATCCCCACTCCCCTGCCTTCTCCCCATACCCTTTGATGCCCTGGCTAATCAACAACCTATCTATCTCTGCCTTAAATACACCCAATGACTTGACCTCCACAGTCGCTCGTGGCAACCAATTCCATAGATTTACCACTCTCTGAGTAAAGTAATTGATCCGCATCTCAGTTCTAAATGGACGTCCTTCAATCCAGAAGTTATGCCCTCTAGTCCTAGAATCCTCTACCATGGGAAATAACTTTGCCAAATCTAATCTGTTCAGGACTTTTAACATTCAGAATGTTTCAATAAGATCCCCCTCATTCTCCTGAACTCCAGGGAACACAGCCCAAGAGCTGCCAGATGTTCCTCATATGGTAACCCTTTCATTCCTGGAATCATTCTTGTGAATCTTCTCGGAACACTTTCCAATGTCAGTATATCCTTTCTAAAATAAGGAGCCCAAAACTGCACACAATACTCCAAGCGTGGTCTCACGAGTGCCTTATAGAGCTTCAACATTACATCCCTGCTCTAGTATTCTATACCTCTAGAAATGAATGCCAACATTGCATTCACCTTCTTCACCACCGACTCAACCTGGAGGTTAACCTTTAGGCTATCTTGCACAAGGACTCCCAAGTCCCTTCGCATTCCTGCATTTTGAATTCTCTCTCTATCTAAATAATAGTCTGCCTGTTTATTTCTTCCAAAGTGCATGACCGTACACTTTCCAACATTGTATTTCAGTTGCCACTTCTTTGCCCATTCCCCTAAACTATCTAAGTCTCTCTGCAGGCTCTCTGTTTCCTCAACACTACCTGCTCCTCCACCTATCTTTGTATCATCAGCAAATTTAGCCACAAATTCATTAATCCCATAGTCCAAATCATTGACATACATCGTAAAAAGCAGCGGTCCCAACACTGACCCCTGTGGAACTCCGCTGGTAACCAGCAGCCAGCCAGAATAGGTTCCCTTCATTCCCACCCTGTTTTCTGCCGACCAGCCAATGCTCCATCCACATTAGTAACTTCCCTGTAATTCCATGTGTTCTTATCTTGCTAAACAGCCTCATGTGCGGCATCTTGTCAAAGGCCTTCTGAAAATCCAAATACACCATGTCTATTGCATCTCCTTTGTCTACCCTGCTTGTAATTTCGTCAAAGAATTGCAGTAGGTTTGTCAGGCAGGATTTTCCTTTCAGGAAACCATGCTGGCTTTGGCCTATCTTGTCATGTGCCTCCAGGTATTACGTAATCTCATCCCTAACAATCGATTCCAATAACTTCCCAACCACTGATGTCAGGCTAACAGGTCTATAGTTTCCTTTCTGCTGACTCTGACCTTTCTTAAATAGAGAGTAACATTTGCAATTTTCCAGTCATCCGGTACAATGCCAGAATCTATCGATTCTTGAAAGATCATTGTTAATGCTTCCACAATCTCTCCAGCTACTTCATTCAGAACCCGAGGGTGCATTCCATCAGGTCCAGGAGATTTATCAACCCTCAGACCATTAAACTTCCTAAGCACCTTCTCAGTTGTAATTTTCACTGCACAAGCTTCACTTTCCTGATGCTCTTGAATGTCCAGTATACTGCAGACATCTTCACTGTGAAGACGGATGCAAAATACACATTCAGTTCCTCTACTATCTCTGCATCTCTCATTACAATATCTCCAGCATCATTTTCTATTGGTCCTATATCTACCCTTGACTCTCTTTTACCCTTTATATACTTAAAAAAGCTTTTAGCATCTTCTTTGACATTAATTACCAGCTTCCTTTCACAATTCTTTTCCTTCCTAATGACCTTCTTAGTTTCCTTCTGAAAGTCTTTAAGAGCTCCCCAATCCTCTATCTTCCCACTAGCTCTGGCTCCTTGTGTGCCCTCTCTTTTGCTTTTACTTTGGTTCTGACTTCACTTGTCAGCCACGGCATTGTCCTTCTTTGCTTTGAAAATTTCTTCTTATCTGGAATATTTCTGTCTTGCACTTCCCTCATTCTTCGCAGAAACCATTGCTGCTCTGTCCCTTTCCAGTCAACTTCTGCCAGTTCCCCTCTCATGCCATTGTAATTTCCTTTGTTCCACTGAAATACCAACACATTGGATTTTATGTTTTCCCTCTCAAATTTCAATATGAACTAGATCATATTGTGATCACTGTTCCTAAGGATTCCTTAACCTTAAGCTCTCTTATCACCTCCGGATCATTGCACAACACCCAATCCAGCCTAGTGGGCTCAACAAGAAGCTGTTCTAAAAAGCCATCCCTTAGACACTCTACAAATTCTCTCTCTCGAGGTCCAGTACTGACCTGGTCTTCCCAATCCACTTTCATGTTAAAATCCCCAGTGATTATCATGACATTGCCTTTCTGACACACCTTTTCTATCTCCTGTTGTAATTTATAATCCACATTCTGGCTGCTGTTTGGAGGCCTGTGTATAACTGCCATTAGGGTCCTTTTACCCTTGCCATTTCTTAATTCAACCTGTAGAGACTCTACATCTTCCAATCCTTTGTGATTTAATATTATTTCTTATACACAGGGCCACACCACCCCCTGTGTACTAACCTATCTTCCGATACACCGTATATCCTTGGACATTCAGCTCCCAATGGCAGCCATCCTTTAGCCAAGTTTCAGAAATAGCCACAACATTATATTTGCCAATCTGAAGCTGAATTTCAAGCTCATCTATTTTATTCCTTATGCTGCGTGCATTCATACATAGCACATTCAGTCCAGTGTTTATTGCTTTCTGTTTTAACTGTACCATGTCTCTATTGTCCTGTAACTCTGGTCTCATCTCCTGCCTGTCCTTTCTATCATCTCTGTTGCACACTATCTTTGATTTATTTCTGTTTTCCCTTTCTTCAACCCTATCCCTCTGGTTCCCATCCCCCTGCCAAATTAGTTTAAACCCTCCCTAGCAGCTCTATTAAATGTGCCCGTTAGGACATTGGACCTCTTTGGGTTCAGGTGTAACCCATCCTTTTTGTACAGGTTGTACCTCCCCCAGAAGAGGCCCCAATGATCCAGAAACCTGAAGCCCTGCCCCCTACACCAGTATCTCAGCCACACATTAATTCACCTGATCATGCTATTCTTGCACTCGCTAGCACATAGCACAGGCAGCAATCCTGTGATTACTACCCTGGAGGTCCTGCTTTTCAGCTTCCTACACAACTCCTTGAATTCTCTCTTCAGGACCTCCTCCCTTTTTCTACCTATGTCATTGGTACCAACGTGTACCAAGATTTCTGGCTGTTCACCCTCTCCCTTCAGAATACTCTCCACCCGATCCGAGACATCCCGTACCCTGGCGCCTGGGAGGCAACACACCATGCGGGTATCTCTATCAGGCTGACAGAACCTCCTGTCTGTTCCCCTGACTATGGAATCCCCCTGACTACCGCATTCCTCATCCTCTTTCCCTTCTGCACCACAGAACCAGGCTCAGTGCCAGAGATCGCCGTGGTCATACTCTCAGGTCACTCCCCTCAAAAACATCCAAAACAAGATAACAATTACTGAGGGGGGTGGTTCTCTGCTATCCGACCACTTCCCTGACCATCACCCACATATCTAACTCCTGCTGCCTCGGGGTGATTAACTCCCTGTAGCTCCTCTTTCTCCTGCTCACTCCCTGATGAGCGCTAGGTCATCGAGCCGCAGCTCCAGATTCCTGACGTGGTCTCTCAGCAGTTGCATCTCGGTGTGGCCATCTGGGAGACTTGAAGATTCCCACGAATCCCATATCCGACACCCAGAGCAAAATACTAACCCTACTGACATGCTCCGTATTCCTCAAAAAAATGAGAAGCAAAACCAAAAACGAAGTCCACCCACCCAGCTACCTCGCCAAAGCCTGTCGCTTCTACTCTCGCCACTGGCCTACTCCCAACAATGGCCGCTCTGCTTACCCTTATTTAGGTCATTGAGCTCAATTGCTGCGGCTGATAGGCCCTGCACAATGGATTAACGCCCGAGAAGCTCTCGTTTTAAATAACTGCCTCTGACCTGCAAGAAGCACTCCTTTGTCGAGCTCAGTTGCCGCTGCTAATATTCCCATATAGGAACAGAAACAGGAGTTTATTGATAGGCATTCCAACAAAGCATCGATGGCTTGACCGAGCAACATCATGAGACAAATCAATCTTGAAACACACAAGGACCCCTCAATAAATACTAATTGGGAGTCCATTTTAAATAACCACAGTACATGGAAAACCCGTCCCAGTCAAAATAAACCTGACATGGATAAGCAGAAAGCACAAGGGCTTAATGACTCGAGATAAGACAACAATGAACAAATACAGGTGCACAGGCTGTCCGTACAGCTGATGACAGATGTAGGCTTAGCTCGTTCCAAAGACATCTCCTCCATCGAGGACATCTTTGAGAGGTGATGCCTCAAAAAGGTGGCATCCATCACTAATGACCCCCGTCACCCAGGACATCCCCTCTGCTCATTACTAGCAACAGGGAGGAGGTACAGGAGACTGAAGACATACACTTAAAAAATTTTAGGAATAGCTTCTTCCCCTCCCCACTATCAGATCCCTGAATGATCTAAGTACCTGTGAACACGACCACAATATTTATTATTTTTGCTTATTTATTTTGTAATTCATAGCAATTTTATGTCTTTGCACGGTATTGTTGCTGAAAACAATAGATTTCAAGTCAATAAAACAGTGATGAAAAATCTAATCCTGATTCCTCACTTTATGATTAGCTGCATCTTACATAGACCAACTCGGAGAGTTGTAACTGAGTTGCAGTCCAGACCAACTTGTTGGAGTCAGTCTGCTTGTCCGAATCTGAAGTATTCGCCAACAGTGTGATGGTAAAAATGGGAAGCAACTGTTCAGATAGGACATCGTTCTTATTGTAAAGGGTTTCTTATGTTGCTGCATATGTTAATCAAAATGGCTTCTTTGTTATGGTAACTGGTGAGAGAGTGCTTTCTCTCGCGGCTTGTTTGATTTATGATTACTGATAACGAGAATTGTATTCATTTGTTAACCAATTGGGATAGATGTTATTATTTCTTGTGGGTCTGTGAGCTGTGGTTTCGTGGATTTTGGGGAGTTGGAGAGGAGATCGCGAGGAAGGTGGACGGTGCTGGAGGTGCTCTGGTCGATCACCGAGAGTGGTCCCAGGTGTGCGGGTCGTGGAGGTCGGAGAAGATCGAATAGTGGACCAAAGACTTTGATGGTTGAGCTCCAAAGGTTGAGCACTAATTGACTGAACCCTAATAAGTTCTGGTGCTTTTTCTTTCCTTTCTTTTCTTTCGTATATATTGTATCGCTATTAATCACTTAGTTCTAGTAAGATTTATAAACTGTATTCTGTAAACTTACATGGTGTGCGCTTGATATTGTGTGTGCGAGTTTGTATTAGTGCGAATTTCACAGCATCCACGTATATGGGAGGTGCGGTTTGGCAGGTGGACGAATTTTCCCCTAGACTACACCAGCCAATTGCGAGAGCGTTATATTATCCTTCATTTCTCTGCCAGGTTCTCCCAGAGAAATGCTCCAGCAGGATCAGCCGTCGTTTGGGATCTTGTCCAGCTGAGCACCCTTTGTTTCCAGGTTTAGTGACAAATCAGACTCTGGGAGCCATCACAGCTGAGCAGGGTGACTGGACAAGGACTACGGGGAAAAATTCAGTTTAAAATCACCCTCTGGTGACTGACCCAACTAATGATTCTGTGTTTCTGCAGTGGGACTTGTCAATGTGAAAAATTTTCTTGGATTGATCTGTTGTAACAAAGACTACAATTCAGGAACATAAGACATAGGACAGAATTAGGCCATTTGGCCCATCCAGTCTGTTCTGCCAATCCAAAATGGCTGATTCATCATCCCTCTCAACCGACTGAACAAAAAACTATCAACTTCTGTTTGGAATATACACAATGACTTGGCTCCACAGCCGCCCGTGGCAATGAATTCCACAGATTCACCATTCTCTGGTTACAGGAGCATAGAATACTCCAGCATAGTATAGGACCTTTTAACCTATATGTATGCCAACTTTTTAACCTGTACCAAGGTCAATCTAACCCTTCCTTTCTGCATTGACATCTATTTTTCTATCATCCACATGCCTATAAGTTGGCCTCTACCATCACCCCTAGCAGAGCATTCCACTCACCACCACTTACCTCTGATGTCCCGAACCCCACTAAACATTCCTCCAATCACCTTCAAATGATGCCTCCTGGTATTAATCCTGGGAAAAGGCACAGGTCCTCCACTCCATCTATGACTCTTATCACCACATACTCTATCATGTCAGAAAGGTACAGGAAAGTAACATACTTAGGAGCAATCGTCCCTTCCTGTACTCTCCCTGTACCTGCTGAATCTCTGCATTTCCAAAAATCTATCATTCTTTCCTTCGAACGAACTCAACGGCTGAGCCTCCACACTCCTTAAGGATAAACAATTCCGAAGATTCATTGACGGTTAGCTTCATTTGCCACATGTACATCGAATCATCGGAACATTGTACCTCAATGTTCTCAATGTAATCAATACTTCTGACGTCCCCACATTGACTCTACATGTTGTACAGAACCGGACTTCCGAAAGTGCATTAACCCACACTTGCCTGGATTAAATCTATCTGCTTCTAGTCCTCCCAACTTTCTGGCTGATCTATAATCTCATTGTATACTCAGACAACATTCCTCACTATCTACAACTGGTTTTCAAGTCCAGCCACAAACTGTCAATTGGATTGAGGTCTGGACTCTGACTTGGCCACTCCAGGACATTAACTTTGTTGTTCTTAAGCCATTCCAGTGTAGCTTTGGCTTTATGCTTGGGATCATTGTCTTGCTGGAAAATAAATCTTCTCCCAAGTCAGTTCTCTTGCAGACGGCATCAGGTTTTCCTCCAGGATTTCCCTGTATTTTGCTGCATTCATTTTACCCTCTGCCTTCACAAGCCTTCCAGGGCCTGCTGCGGTGAACCGTCCCCACAGCGTGATGCAGCCACCACCATGCTTCACAGTAGGGATGGTGCGTTTTTGATGATGTGAGGCGTTTGGCTTAAACCAAACGGAACATTTAGTCTGATGGCCAACAAGATCAATTTTGGTTTCATCCGACCATGGAACCTTCTTCCAACTGACTTCAGAATCTCTCACACGCCTTCTGGCAAACTCTAGCTGAGATTTTATGTGAGTTTATTTTTCAACAGTGGCTTTCTCTTTGCCACTCTCCCGTAAAGCTGTGACCGGTGAAGCACCCGGGCAACAGTTGTTGAATGTGCAGTCTCTCCCATCTCAGCCACTGAAGCTTGTAACTCCTCCAGAGTTGTCGTGGGTCTCTTGGTGGCCTCTCTCACTAGTCTCCTTCTTGAATGGTCACTCAGTTTTTGAGGACTGCCTGCTCCAGGCAGATTTACAGCTGTGCCATATTCTTTCCATTTCTTGATAATTGACTTAACTGGACTCCAAAGGATTTTCAGTGACTTGGAAATTTTCTTGTCTGCATCTCCTGACTTGTGCTTTTCAATAACCTTTTTGTGGAGTTGCTTGGAGTGTTCTTGTGTCTTCATGGTGTAGTTTTTGCCAGGATACTGACTCCCCAGCAGTTGGACCTTCCAGACACAGGTGTATTTTTACTACAATCAACTGAAACACCCCGACGGCACACAGGTTTGTATATAGCTAGGACACCTTAACTACAAATGTTTAATTATGTGCTTCTCAGACTTGCTGGCTGCACCAGCAAAGATTTGTTGTCTCCTATTAAGGAGGGTGACTACTTCTGCAATCTTTTATTTTGTGTTTTATATTTGTAATTTATTTAGGTCTCTTTGTAGAGATCTGTTTTTACTCTGACATGAAAGAGTCTTTTTCTGTTGATCAGTGTCAAAAAAAAAGCCAAATTCACTGTGATTCAATATTGTAAAACAATAAAACGTTAAAGCTTCCAAGGGGGGTGAATACTTTTTATAGGCACTAGATTGAGTGATGTACAGGTAGAGGGTGTGCATACACGTGTACCCTCCATTTTTCAGTAACTCAGCAGGGATATTGTCAGTGCCAGGGGATTTGTTGTTCTGAAGGCAATGGACAACTGATAGAACCTCCTGGAAAGCTGGTGGTAGACTGAGGTCGTGGATAGGAGGAAGTTCAGGCAGTGCGTCCAGGATGTTGGGGTCTGCGTCAGAGACTTGACTAAGCAGGGTGTTAAAATGCTCAGCCCACTTCAGCAGAATGGTATTCTGATTCTTCAGAAGTTAGACCATCTGCTGTTTTCAGGGAGTAACGCATCGATTTATTGGGCCATACACGGTTTCGACAGCATTGTAAAAATTATGCATGTCATTATTATTGGCAAAGGATTGGATTTCATGTGCCTTTTCAGTCCACCACTCATTTTGTATGGTCCATATTGCTTTTTGCACTTTCCTCCAAGCTGCCTGATGCTGATGGACAAAGGGTTATCTAAAGTTGCCCGGTCTGCTTTGTGCATGTCCTTAAGCAAGTTGTGGATGGTATCTGAGTTATCGTCAAACCAGTCTTGGTGGTTTCTGCTCTTATGGCCGATGGATTGGGCTGCAGCCTCATAGAGCGCAGAGCTGACATAGGTCCACTGTTGTTCCATGATATCTTCTGAACTTAGACAAGGTTCCAGTTCCCTTCGTTTCTCAGCTAGGATGCGTCAAAACTTACTACTTGCTTCTGTGTTTCTCAGGTGGTTGCAAGTTAGCTGCTTTTTAAGGCCTGGACTGTCGAGAACATCTCACAGCAATTGAGAAATGCAAACATCCTTGTCATTTATAAGAACAAGGGTGACAAAGCCACCTGTGGCAATAGTAGGGGCATATCACTCCTTTCTGTTGCTGGAAAGGTCCTGGCTAAGGTGATGCTTCAGAGGCTCATCAGCAACATCACCGAGCCAATGCTGCCTGAATCGCAGTGTGGATTTAGATAGAACAGGAGCACAAGCGACATGTTCTTCACAGCTCGGCAGCTTCAGGAAAAGCGCCGGAAGCACCATCAGGACCTGATTATGATCTTTGTCGACCTTTCCAAAGCATTAGACACCGTGCAAAGAGAGCTCTTACGGGATGTCCTCTTCAGGTTTGGCTGTCCCAATAAATTGGTTAACATCCTCTGCCAGTTTCATGATGGGATGACTGCTCGGGTGACTATAGGAGGACAAGAGTCCGAGCCCTTTCTTGTACTCACAGGGGTGAGGCAGGGGTGTGTGCTAGCGCCAGTGTTCTTTAACATCTTCCTCTTGTGTGTTACCAAGCTTCTCCACAACGAGATTGAGGACAGCAGTGGTGTGGCAGTGGACGTCAGATTAGATGGCAACCTCTTTAACATCAGGAGGCTCCACGTAATCACCAGACTCCATAGAGAGCGAGTCCTGGAGCTGCAGTATGCAGATGACTGTGTTCTTGTGGCCCATACTCCGGAGGATCTTCAGACTGTCCTTGCTGTGGCGGTGAGAGCGTACAACAGGATGGGGCTGACCGTCAATACCACCAAGACAGAAGTGGTTTGCCAATGGAGTGCTAGTGTCCTACCCACCCTACCTGCCTTCACTGTTGGTGATGAAAAGCTGTCAGTAGTGCCATCTTTCAAATATCTGGGGAGGATTCTCTCTGAGGATAGTGGCATTGACAACGACATCCAGAGCCACATTAAACAGGCATCAGATGCCTTTGGGAGACTTCAACGTAGAGTCTTTCAGAACAGGAGCCTTCGTCCCTCCACAAAGGTCGCTGCATACCAAGCAGTCTGTGTCACCACCCTCCTTTATGGCTGTGAAGCTTGGGTAACCTACAGCCCTCACATCAAGTCCTTGGAGCGCTTCCACATAAGCTGCCTTCAGCGCATCCTGGGAATTACCTGGCGTGAGCAGGTGCCTCACACTGAAATACTTGTAAAGACCAACTGCAGAAGTATCGAGGCCATGATCACCCAGCGTCAGCTGCAGTGGCTGGGGCACGTGATAAGGATGCCCCCATGTCGGCTACCCCGCAGAGTGTTATACAGCCAGCTACATCATGATCGACACTCAGCTGGAGGGCCGAAGAAACGCTATAAGGATCAGATGAAGAATGCTTTAAGGAAGTGCAAGATCAGACCCGAGGACCTGGAGGATGTTGCTGCTGACCTTAACACTTGGCGACAGCTGTGTGGAGATGGGGTTTGTATTCTGGAGATGGAAAGAACAACCAGAAGACAGCAGAAGAGAGCCAGGAGAAATGCAGCCATGGTTGCCATCACTAACACATATACATGTCCCACCTGCAATAGAGCTTGTGGGTCCAGGATAGGACTGTACAGTCATCAAAGATCTCACCGTTAAAGGAGTGGACGCCGTCATCTGACTTCGATGGGCAACCGAAGAAGAAGATTGAGTGTATATTGGACTTGTGAAATTACCCGACTCTATGAGTGAACATGATTGTGATTTAACGTGTGAGTGAGGAGAAATAATAAACCAATACCACTTCAGTTTGGGCATTGCTGGAAAGGACTGTGCATGCTACCTGCCACAGTTCTTCAACTGAGAGGCTGGTTGGCGGAGTTCCAGTCATTCATGGGGTCAGAGACCACAGACGAGAGTGCATAAGGGTGGGTCCTTCCCAGTCAAAGGTCAAAAAAATTAGTGAATTGCACATGCTTTGCAGTACCAGTTCAATTCCTGCTGCTGTCTGTAAGGAGTTTGTACGTCCTCCCGTGACCAAGTGGGTTTCCTCCAGCCTCTCCAATTTCCTCCCACAATCCGATTGTAAACTGCCCCATCATTAGCCTAGGGTTAAATCGGGGGTGACTGAGCAGCATTGCTCAAAGGGCCAGAAGGGCTTATTACACTCTACATCTCAATAGATAAATAGATAGATAAAATAAACAAACAGATAGCTAGATAAATAATTAAATACATACCTACAGACATGCAAACATAGAAACATAGAACACCCACAGCACAATACAGACTCTTTGGCCTACAAAGCTGTGCTGAACATGTACTTACTTCAGAAATTACCGAGGGTTACCCACAGCCCTCTAATTTTCTGAGCTCCATGTACCTATCCAGGAGTCTCTGAAAAAACCCTATCATATCCATCTCTACCACCGTCACCGACAGCCCATTCCACGCACTCACCACTCTCTGCGTATTAAAAAAAAACTTGCCCCTGACATCTCCTCTGTACCTGCTTCCAGGCACCTTAAACCTGTGTCCTCTCATGTTAGCCGTTTCAGCCCCGGGAAAAAGCCTCTGACAATCCACATGATCAGTGCCTCTCACTCTAAGGCGAAAAGGCTGAGTTCACTCAACCTATTCTCATAAGGCATGCTCCCTAATACCAAGAGTCTTACCGTTAATACTCCATTCTGTCACCATATTTGACCTACCAAAATGAAACCACCTCACACTTATATGGGTTGAACTCCATCTGCCACTTCTCAGCCCAGTTTTGCATCCTATCAATATCCCGCTGTAACCTCACTATCCACAACACCCGATGGTTTGAGATGTGTTTATTTTAATGCAGGGAGTATTAGGAACAAAGCGGCTGAGCTTAGAGCATGGATCAGTACATGGAGCTATGGTGTTGTGACCATTACAGAGACTCGGATCTTTCAGGGGCAGGAATGGTTACTTCGAGTCCCATGCTTTAGATGTTTCAGAAAGGACAGGGAGGGAGGCGAAAGAGGTGGGGGACTCCATAAAGTTGGGTCATTTTACACAGTCCACTCTGGTCTAACTCACTGAAGTCCATGCGCCTGTGCAGTCGCTCCTCAATACATACATACATACATACATAAATAAATGTATAAATAATCAGATTGTGAGTAGTAGAGTCCTTGAAAGAGTCTGTACGTTCAGGGATCAGTTCAGTAACCAGAGAGTTTTTGCAATAACTGACCATCATCCATAGTAAACACGAGATTTTAATCTCCAGATTTAACTGAAGTAACTGTAACAGAAGTAACTGAGTTCCAATTCCCCAGTCATCATGATGGGAGTTATATTTGGCCCTTGAAAGGTTTGTCAAGGCTTCTGGATTATAATCCATTGCCAACCCTTGGCAGAAATAAAAGATGCCAGTTCCTTTGCTTAGTGAGGATCCTTCCTCCTTTTGCCCAGGCTGGTGAGCTGTGGTGATGTGAGCAATCACATTGTTCCTCTCATTACTCCTGAGTTCAGCTGACATTGCAATGTGAGATATTTGTGTGTAAGTGACTGTTATATGTGCTACACTGGGGGCCAGAAAATTTGTGGATGACACCAAGATTGGAGGCAGAGTGGACAGTGAGAAAAGCTATCAGAGCTTGCGGCAGCTGGAAAAAATGGGCTGAAAAATGGCAGATGGAATTTAATAGACATGTGAGCTGCTTTGAAGGACAAACCAGGGTAGGACTTACATAGTGAGCAGTAGGACACTGAGGAGTGCAGTAGAACTGAGGGATTGTGTTATCTGTGTTCTCTGGTCCTAGACTCCACCACTATCGGAAACATCCTCTCCACATCCACTCTATCTGTGTCCTCTGGTCCTAGACTCCCCCACTATTGGAAACATCCTCTCCACATCCACTCTATCTGTGTCCTCTGGTCCTAGACTCCCCCACTATAGAAAACATCATCTCCACATCCACTCTATCTGTGTCCTCTGGTCCTAGACTCCCCCACTAAAGGAAACATCCTCTCCACATCCACTCTGTGTCCTCTGGTCCTAGACTCCCCCACTATAGAAAACATCCTCTCCACATCCACCCTATCTGTGTCCTCTGGTCCTAGACTCCCCCACTATAGGAAACATCCTCTCCACATCCACTCTATCTGTGTCCTCTGGTCCTAGACTCCCCCACTATAAGAAACATCGTCTCCACATCCACTCTATCTGTGTCCTCTGGTCCTAGACTCCCCCACTAAAGGAAACATCCTCTCCACATCCACTCTATCTGTGTCCTCTGGTCCTAGACTCCCCCACTATAGGAAACTATAGGCAGGTAGTGCAGGAGTCCCCTGAGGTCATCTCCCTCCGAAACAGATATACTGTTTTGGATACTGTTGGGGGAGATGTCTCATCAGGGGAAGGCAGCAGCAGCCGAGTTCATTGCACCATGGGTGGCTTTGCAGCACAGGAGGGAAGGAAAAGGAGTGGGAGAGCTATAGTGATAGGGGATTCGATTGTAAGGGGAATAGATAGGCATTTCTGCGGCCGCAAACAAGACTCCAGGATGGTATGTTGCCTCCCTGGTGCAAGGGTCAAGGATGTTTCTGAGCGGCTGCAGGACATTCTGGAATGGGAGGGTGAACAGCCAGTGGTCGTGGTGCACATAGGTACCAACAATATAGGTAAAAAATGGGATGAGGTCCTTCAAGGTGAATTTAGGGAGTTAGGAGATAAACTAAAAAGTGGGACCACAAAGGTAATAATCTCTGGATTACTACCAGTGCCACTTGCTAGTCAGAGTAGAAATAGGAGGATATTTCAGATGAATATGTAGCTTGAAAAATGGTGCAAGGAGGAGGGATTCAAATTTCTGGGGCATTGGAACCAGTTCTGGGGGAGGTGGGACTGGTATAAACAGGACGGTCTGCACCTAGGCTGGTCTGGAACCAATGTTCTGGGGGAGCGTTTGCTACTGCTGTTCAGGAGGCTTTAAATTAATGTGGCAGGGGATGGGAACAAGTGCAGAGAGACAGAGGGATGTAACATGAGGGTAGAAGCAAAAAGTAGTAAGGTGAAAAGTAAAAGTGGCAGGCAGGCAAATCCAGGGCAAAAAGCAAAAAGAGCCACTTTTCAACATAATTGTATAAGGGCTAAGAGTGTTGTAAAAACAAGCCTGAAGGCTTTGTGTGTCAATGCAAGGAGCATTCATAACAAAGTGGATGAATTGAATGTGCAGATTGTTATTAATGAATATGATATAGTTGGGATCACAGAGACATGGCTCCAGGGTGACCAAGGATGGGAGCTCAACATCCAGGGATATTCAATATTCAGGAGGGATAGACAGGAAAGCAAAGGAGGTGGGGTAGCATTGCTGGTTAGAGAGGAGATTAACGCAATAGGAAGGAAGGACATTAGCCTGGAGGATGTGGAATTGATATGGGTAGAGCTGCATAACACTAAGGGGCAGAAAACGCTGGTGGGAGTTGTGTACAGGCCACCTAACAGTATTAGGGATGGCATTAAACAGGAAATTAGAAATGCGTGCAATAAAGGAACAGTAGTTATAATGGGTGACTTCAATCTACATATAGATTGGGTGAACCAAATTGGTAAGGGTGCTGAGGAAGAGGATTTCTTGGAATGTATGTGGGATGGTTTTCTGAACCAACATGTTGAGGAACCAACTAGAGAACAGGCTATTCTAGATTGGGTATTGAGCAAAGAGGAAGGGTTAATTAGCAATCTTGTCGTGCGAGGCCCCTTGGGTAAGAGTGACCATAGTATGGTGGAATTTTTCATTAAGATGGAGAGTGACATAGTTAACTCAGAAACAAAGGTCCTGAACTTAAAGGGTAACTTTGAAGGTATGAGACATGAATTAGCTAAGATAGACTGGCAAATGATACTTAAGGGGTTGACGGTGAACATGCAATGGCAAGCATTTGAAGATTGCATGGATGAACTACAACAATTGTTCATTCCAGTTTGGCAAAAGAATAAACCAGGGAAGGTAGTGCACCCGTGGCTGACAAGGGAAATTAGGGATAGTATCAAGTCCAAAGAAGAAACATATGAATTAGCAAAAAAAAAGCGGCACACCTGAGGACTGGGAGAAATTCAGAGACCAGCAGAGGAGGACAAAGGGCTTAATTAGGAAAGGGAAAAAAGATTATGAGAGAAAGCTGGCAGGGAACATAAAAACTGCCTGTAAAAGCTTTTATAGATACGTGAAAAGAAAAAGATTGGTCAAGACAAATGTAGGTCCTTTACAGTCAGAAACAGGTGAATTGATCATAGGGAACAAAGACATGGCAGACCAATTGAATAACTACTTTGGGTCTGTCTTCACTAAGGAAGACATAAATAATCTTCCGGAAATAGTAAGCGACCGAGGGTCTAGTGAGATGTTAGATGTTAGTAGGGAAGTGGTGTTAGGTAAATTGAAGGGATTAAAGGCAGATAAATCCCCAGGGCCAGATGGTCTGCATCCCAGAGTGCTTAAGGAAGTAGCCCAAGAAATAGTGGATGCATTAGTGATAATTTTTCAAAACTCCTTAGATTCTGGATTAGTTCCTGAGGATTTGAGGGTAGCTAATGTAACCCCACTTTTTAAAAAAGGAGGGAGAGAGAAACCGAGGAATTATAGACCGGTTAGTCTGACATCGGTAGTGGGAAAAATGCTAGAGTCGGTTATCAAAGATGTGATAACAGCACATTTGGAAAGAGGTGAAATCATTGGACAAAGTCAGTATGGATTTGTGAAAGGAAAATCATGTCTGACGAATATTATAGAATTTTTTGAAGATGTAACTAGTAGAGTGGATGGGGTATATTTAGATTTTCAAAAGGCTTTTGACAAGGTCCTACACAGGAGATTAGTGTGCAAACTTAAAGCACATGGTTTTGGGGGTATGGTATTGATGTGGATAGAGAATTGGTTGGCAGACAGGAAGCAAAGAGTGGGAGTAAATGGGACCTTTTCAGAATGGCAGGCAGTGACTAGTGGGGTACCGCAAGGCTCAGTGCTGGGACCCCAGTTGTTTACAATATATATTAATGATTTAGACGAGGAAATTAAATACAGCATCTCCAAGTTTGCGGATGACACGAAGCTGGGCGGCGGTGTTAGCTGTGAGAAGGATGCTAAGAAGATGCAAGGTAACTTGGATAGGTTAACTGAGTGGGCAAATTCATGGCTGATGCAATTTAATGTGGATAAATGTGAGGTTATCCACTTTGGTTGCAAGAACAGGGAAACAGGTTATTATCTGAACGGTGGCCGATTAGGAAAAGGGGAGATGCAACGAGACCTGGGTGTCATCGTACACCAGTCACTGAAGGTGGGCATGCAGGTACAGCAGGCGGTGAAAAAGGCAAATGGTATGTTGGCATTCATAGCAAAAGGATTTGAGTACAGGAGCAGGGAGGTTCTACTGCAGTTGTACAAGGCCTTGGTGAGACCGCACCTAGAATATTGTGTGCAGTTTTGGTCCCCTTATCTAAGGAAAGACATTCTTGCCATAGAGGGAGTACAGAGAAGGTTGACCAGATTGATTCCTGGGATGGCAGGACTTTCATATGAAGAAAGACTGGATCGACTAGGTTTATAGTCACTGGAATTTAGAAGATTGAGGGGGGATCTTATTGAAACGTATAAAATTCTAAAGGGATTAGACAGGCTAGATGCAGGAAGATTGTTTCCGATGTTGGGGAAGTCCAGAACGAGGGGTCACAGTTTAAGGGTAAAGGGGAAGCCTTTTAGGACCAAGATGAGGAAAAACTTCTTCACACAGAGAGTGGTGAATCTGTGGAATTCTCTGCCACAGGAAACAGTTGAGGCCGGTTCGTTGGCTATATTTAAGAGGAAGTTAGATATGGCCCTTGTGGCTAAAGGGATCAGGGGGTATGGAGAGAAAGCAGGTACAGGGTTCTGAGTTGGATGATCAGCCATGATCATACTGAATGGTGGTGCAGGCTCGAAGGGCCGAATGGCCTACTCCTGCACCTATTTTCTATGTTTCTGACACCCTCTCCACATCCTCTCTATCTGTGTCCTCTGGTCCTAGACTCCCCCACTACAGGAAACATCCTCTCCACATCCACTCTGTCTGTGTCCTCTGGTCCTAGACTCCCCCCCCCCCCCTATAAAAACATCCTCTCCACATCCACTCTGTCTGTGTCCTCTGGTCCTAGACTCCCCCACTATAGGAAACATCCTCTCCACATCCACTCTATCTGTGTCCTCTGGTCCTAGACTCCCCCACTACAGGAAACATCCTCTCCACATCCACTCTATCTGTGTCCTCTGGTCCTAGACTCCCCCCCCCCCCTATAAGAAACATCCTCTCCACATCCACTCTGTCTGTGTCCTCTGGTCCTAGACTCCCCCACTATAGGAAACATTCTCTCCACATCCACTCTGTCTGAGCCTGTCAGTAAGATAGCTCCATTGAACAAAGGTGACATGTAGCAGACAGTTCACAAATCTACTAGATACTCTTCTAAATATACAGTACTGCACGAAGTTTTAGGCAGATATATATAGCTGGGGTGCCTGAGACTTTTGCACAGTACCATATTTATCAACGTGGAGTGGAAAGTCTGCTTGTAAACCTGCTCCCTCACTGAAGCTTCTACATCCTTCCTATGGTGTGGCGACCAGAACTGAACACAATTCTCCAAGTGTGGTCAAACCAGGGGCTCACAGAGCTGCAACATTACCTCGCGGTTGATGTTAATATTTTCCTTGTCATTGCCGATTGTATGATGCTATTATGTTCCTATGATGCTGCTGTAAGTTTTTCATTGCCCATGTGTTTACAGTACTTTGCAGAAGTCTTAGGCACAAAAAAAAGCAAATTTCATGACATATGTCAGTGATGATAAACCTGATTCTGATCTGGCTCTCTATTGTGGACTGAGAGTGGGAAGGGGGCAGGGTGAGGGGACTCATGGTTGAGGAAAGAGGAAGGGAGAGGGGAGGGAGCGGGAAGCACCAGAGAGACATTATGTAATGATCAATAAACCAATTGTTTGAAATCAAATGAGTTTGCCTGGTGTCTCAGGGCTGAATATGTCTGCAACTGTGCCACTCCTTCTCTGCTCCCTGTCCCACACCCCTCCCACGATGCTATCCCCTTGCAATTCGCCACATCCTTTGCTCCCACCAGATTTATATTTCACTCTCTGCTCCACATTGACAAGTGCAGCGTTGTGCCTACATATGTGCCTCAGTCTTTTTGTGCAGAACTCTATCACATGCAGTGCATGAAATAATGTTAACACTTTGTATGTGAACATTTGATATATTAAAATTACAACAATCCCAGAGATGGAGGTTGTTGTTGCTGTGGTTACGGTTTTCCATATAAATCTCGAAAGAATGAAGCATGCTGGTACCGAATGGCTGGTTGCCTGTAAACAAATGGAAAACATTGCAGCTGTAATTATGATAGGACTAAGCTGTTGGCAATCACCAGTTTGTGAATCAAAAACATTTCTCATGTTAGGTCGCTTCACCACTTTCCTCAGTGTCCTTTATCCCATCCCTTGTACTTATGGCTATGTGGGCCTTTGCTCCCTTCCTGTCCCTAATCTGTCCACTATTCCCTTCCCTAAGGCAAATTTAACACACCAAACATCTCAAAGCACTAAAGCTTTGTTGTCACTCCTCATCCCCAGCCAACTCAATGATGCAACTTCCCCATTCCACTCTTGCAAATCCAGCCAGAGTTTCATCTCCTGGCCGTCCCAACCTCCAGGCCAGAATTAGACCTTCAACTACCAATGGCTGAGGATGATGGAACTTGGCCGAAGAGGATAGAAGGACAAGGAATAAAGGCAGAGTGGTCGGGAGGGGGGGATGAGATTGGTGGGGAGAGGGGATGGAAGTGGTGAGGATAGATGGGAGTGGAGGGAGGAGGGAACAACGTGAGTGAGCGTGTGGTTGATGGGCAAATGGAGTAGTATGGGAGGGAAGGAGACATGGTGATGTGGCCTGGGTGGATTAGCGGGAGGGAGAGAAAGGGTCAGAGGACAAGCAGTTACCAAAAGCTAGAAACTAGTGATTATAAGATCTCCTGAAGGATTTAGTGGACTTGACACCCAAGAATAGAGGTACAGCACATTAAAAATGAAGATATGCCACTGCTGACTGGACTCAAGCCCAAAGTAAAACATCAAGGCCCAAGAACGTAAAACGAACTGGTGTTCAGCCCATAACTCTGAGTCTGCCAAGATCTCCCACCTGAGCCCATCTGTCTGCCAGAGTTTGACCTATGTCCTTCTCTTCTTGCTCCTACCATTGGGTCTGAGGTCCCACACAGCCAGGCTTGGGAGGGGTTTGCTCTGCAACTGTCAGTCCACTGGACCGGCTTCACCCAGCTCAGCCCGGAACTGACTCTGGCCATCGAGATCCCCGACTGGATTCACCCAGCTCAGCCCAGAACTGACTCTGCGGCCATCGAGATCCCCGACCGGATTCACCCAGCTCAGCCCAGAACTGACTCTGCGGCCATCGAGCTCCCCGACCGGATTCACCCAGCTCAGCCCAGAACTGACTCTGGCCATCGAGCTCCCCGACCGGATTCACCCAGCTCAGCGCAGAACTAACTCTGGCCATCGAGCTCCCCGACCGGCTTCACCCAGCTCAGCCCAGAACTGACTCTGCGGCCATCGAGATCCCCGACCGGATTCACCCAGCTCAGCCCGGAACTGACTCTGCGGCCATCGAGCTCCCCGACCGGATTCACCCAGCTCAGCCCGGAACTGACTCTGCGGCCATCGAGATCCCCGACCGGATTCACCCAGCTCAGCCCAGAACTGACTCTGCGGCCATCGAGCTCCCCGACCGGCTCCACCCAGCTCAGCGCGGAACTGACTCTGCGGCTGCGGGCTCACCTTCAGGGACTCTGCGGTTGATTTATTATTAGTTCACTTTCATTGATAATTGCACAATTTGTCCTCTTCAGCACATCAGATGCTTGTCGGTCTTCGTTGTGTGTAGTTTCTTGTGGGTTGCATTTTTTGCTTTACGGCTGCCTGCAAGCTGGTGAATCTCAAGGTTGCAAATGGTATACATTGACAATAAATTTACTTTTAACTTTCAAAAGCTGGAGCATAAAATGTTTGTCATCAGTCTGCAGGTTTCCCAGGTGGAATTTGAGATGCTGCTCTACGACTTTGCATTTGGCTCAGCCAGGCTGTGGACGAGGCTAAGGGGAGACACAACAGTGAGGGAATGGGAGGCAGAATTAAACTGTCTGGCAAACGGGACATCCAGATGTTAAAGAAGGCATCCACTAAGTCTAGACCAGAGCTCGGGCTGGGGGTCTTCAGCAAAGTAAATGGTTAATATTTAGATTATCTTTATTTGTCAGATGTACATCAAAACACACAGCGAAATGCATCATTCGCATGAAAGCAAATCAGTGAGGATTGTGATGGGCAGCCTGCAAGAATCGCCACGCTTCCAGAACCAACACAGCATGCCCACAACTCACTAACCCTAATCCGTAGGAAGCCCACGTGATCACAAACTCCTCACAGAGAGCAGTGGGAATTGGCAATCATTTTAATTCCCTTTCCCATTCCTGTTCTAACATGGCGATATGTTACCTTCTGACTCAGTAGTCTCTAACCTGATGGCACAAATAGTGATTTCTGCTTCCAGTAGAAAACAATTCTCTCCCCCTCCCCTCTGCTTCTATTCCCTTCTCTGGCCTTTTACCTCTTCTCACCTGCCTATCTCTTCCCCTGCATCCCCACCTCCTTCCCTTTCTCCTATAGTCCACTCCCCACTCCTCTCGGATTCCTTCCTCTCCAGCCCTTGACCTTTCCCAACCACCTGGCTTCACCTATCACCTTCCAGCTAGTCTCCTTCACCCTCCCCCACCTTTTCACTCTACCATCTACCTCCTCCCTTCTCCATCCTGAAGAAGGGTCTCAGCCCAAAACGTTGACTATTTATTCATTTCCATAGATGCTGCCTGGCCTGCCGAGTTCCTCCAGCATTTTGTGTCTGTTGGTTTGGATTTCCAGCAACTGCAGACCTTTTTGTGTTTATGGTGGGCTGAGCTATGGTCAAACATATGCAAGTTTTTAGATCTAATACCCCTCTGAAACTTGCTGTGTATATTTGGATAAACAAATCATCAGTGTGGGAGGTAACTGGAGAGAGTCACACCTAGAAAAGGCAATGGTGGAATTGAACCCTGACCTTATAGATGATACTGTAATAACATTACACTACTGTGTCACACCACGTGCTCCTTCAGTTCTAACGTCAGCCTCCCTAATTTTTAGTCATACTGGCAACATCTCCAGTTAACATATTTTCCAAAGATCTTTAAATTCCCCTTCCTTCCCAAGTTACTTTTAGATTGCCCGGACAAACATGCTCAGTGGCCACTTTACTGGGGACACCTGTACACCTACCTGCTCATTAATGCCAATATCCAATCAGCCAATCACATGGCATGCATAAAAGCATGCGGACATGGCCAGGAGGTTCAGTTGTTGTTCAGAATGGAGAAGAAATGTGACTTGAGTGACTTTGACCATTGCTGCTGCCAGACGAGGCGCTTTGAATTATCTCAGGAACTGCAGATCTCCTGGGGTTTTCAAGCACAACAGTCTCTGGAGTTCACAGAGACTGGCTCAAAAACAACACAAAAAACATCCAGTGAGTGGCAGTTCTGTGTGTGAAAATGCCTTTTTAATGAGAGAGGTCAAGCTGACAGTAAGGTGACAGTAAGTTAATACTAATCAGGAAGCTGTTGGTAGTAAGAGGCGGGATCTGGGGTTGGCGGGGGTCTTTACTTCCGCTCTTTTTACTCCCAGTGTGCATTGTATGTAGTTCCTCCACCCAGGCCGCACGAGGTGCCTGGAAGCCTCTGAATTGTAAATATCATTTGCCGTCCCAGATAGAGATGCTCTTTTGGCCATCAAGTTGTCGAGTGGTCTTTTTTGTAAAATAGAAGTTACCACATATTTTTGGCGGTGAGGTAAACTGGTTTTGCGGCCCCGTTTTCGATCAGGAGCTGTGAGCGGGTGAGGAGCCTTGTGTTCGGATGGCTGCATTCGGAACAGTTGGTGTGTTCGACCAGCAAATCGAGGAGTAGCCGGAGTACGAGGAAAGGTTGGGCCACTTTTTCTGTGCTAATGGAATTACTGAGGAGGCTAAGAAGCGCTCTATTCTCCTGAGTGTGTATGGGGCAAAGACGTATGAGCTGATACGGAACTTAGCTACACCGCGGAAACCCGGAGAAATTCCATACGACGAACTGGTCAATCCGAAGCCTTCTGTGATAGTTCAACGGTTCAAGTTTCGCAGCCATGTCCGGAAGCCAGGTCAGTCTGTGGGCGATTTTGTGGCCGAGCTTTGGCAGCTGTCAGAGCATGGTGATTTCAGAGCCGTGTTGGATGACATGCTCCATGACAGATTAGTATGCAGCATTAATAATGACGCCACACAACGCTGCTTGTTGGGGGAAACCCCACCGTTGACTTTCAAGAAAGCCCTAGAGATTGCTCAAGGCATGGAGTCGGCTGCTAATAATGCCAAGGATATACAGAAAGGATATGGGGGGTCGCAGTCGACGGCAGTGCTCCAAGTCAGGAGGGAGACTGGTAAACAGGAAAAGCAGGTGGAATGTTTTCGGTGTGGAGAAACGCACTATGCAAATGTTTGTAAATTCAAAGATACTGTCTGCCATGCTTGTAGCAAAAAGGGACATTTAGTTAAGAAGTGCAGGAGCATAAAGGGTGAGTTTAAGCCTGGGCAGGGGAAAGCTCAGCAGACTCGGGCAGCCACACACCACCTAGGAGAAGCAGACGGAGAGGCAGCGTGTGCCTACAACATGTTTGGGGTGGAAACGGATGAGGGACCACCTGAACCATATTATACCACAGTTACTGTCAAAGGAAAGAACATAAAGTTCGAGGGATTCAGGGGCTACTGCACCGGTCATTAGTGAAGAGACCTACAGGAGGACACGGGGATCCAACCTGCCTCCCATCAGACCATCTAAGCTCCAACTCAGGACCTATATGGGGCAGCCGATACCTCATTTCGGGGTGTTATATGTGGATATTTCCGCCAGGGGCCAGAAGGCTGAAGCCAGGCTGGTGATAGCTAAGGGCAGTGGGCCCGGTCTTTTGGGCTGCGATTGGCTTCGCAAAATCCAGTTCAACTGGCATGAAATTAAGTATGCACACACGACGGAGGACATTCTGCAGCGGTATAGAGACGTTTTCAGGGACGAGCTGGGCACACTGAGGGGCATGACCGTGAAACTCCGTGTCGACCCTGAGGCCACAACACGTTTTTTAAGCCCAAGTCAGTGCCCTATGCCATGAAAGGCAAAGTCCAGGCAGACCTGGTATGTTTACAGGTGCTGGGCATCATTGAGCCAGTCCAGTTTTCAATGTGGGCAGCTCCTATTGTCCCAGTTTTGAAGGCAGATAAAATAGTGAGGATATGTGGGGACTACAAGCTTACGGTGAATCAGGTCTCTAAGCTGGAGGGGTACCCATTGCCACGGGTGGATGACCTGTTTGCGACCCTGACAGGGGGTAAGCTGTTCACAAAGCTGGACATGAGCCACGCCTACCAACAGCTGCTGCTCGACAAGGATTCAAAGGAGTATGTCACAAACGC